>NC_088858.1:29455737-29776965 GCF_963853765.1 Magallana gigas | reverse complement strand
TGACACAGTTTCGTGTTACTTGCGTACTTTAAACAATTCGGACAACCGTTTCTGGAAAACAAATCATTTACTCTTGCTTTTTCATATTTTGTGAATTTTTTTTTCTGAAACTTGGTTAAAGGATTCGATAACAAAACCACAAACACAACCTTCCGCATCTTGTAAAACAAGAAATTAAACAAAATTTAAGAAACGCAACGAGCACGAGAAATAGAGAAATATTGATCGTTCTTTATTGTTGTGCGAATACATGCTGTGTGCTGATACATCGGTATCCGTCCAAACTACAGCACACAGGGCTTAGAAATAACAGAAATCATTGTTTTAAGAGAAAACATGTGAAGTCATAGTTTACCGTCATTCCTGATATTACAGATGATAATTCATCTTTAACCAACCCCCCCCCCCTCCTTCACTACAATTACATGTATTTGCTGCTTGTATGTGTCATTGACCTAAAGTATTACAAATTATAAAATCTACCTACGCAATAGTACGTACTGTTCAAAAGTATTCGATGTTGATTTAGGGTAAGAGTCAGTTCGACCAATTTTTATTATAAAGTTAAGAAGCAAAAAGAAAAGGTGTTTTTAAGAGAAAATTTTACAAACTTTCTTTTTATTACTGAGTTTAATGTAAAAATGTGTGTTTGAAATTTCAGCATGGTTTGATTCACACTGGTGATACCACGTACTTTATTGAACCAGTAAAGCGCCCTCAAAATGTTACTGACGGCCACCCTCACATCATTTATCAACACACCCCCACAGAACCCGACCAAGGTCATGGCCATCCAAAATCAAAGGACGAGTGTGGAAACAACGGTACTCTCTCTCTCTCTCTCTCTCTCTCTCTCTCTCTCTCTCTCTCTCTCTCTCTCAGGCACAAACACACAATTTCTTAATCAAAAAATGTACTCGCAGGCATCATATGACGCATATAATACCATAATTTATCAAAGTTATTAACTTCTTTGTCATGAATAAAAAATGAACAAGTTAGTTATATGGTGTATCAGTCGCAATGAAATTTACACCTAACAAAATGAGTGACCCGGTTTTTTCTGAGCAATTAATTTTATCAACAAATCGACTTAGTGTGAACAGTTCATAGACTAAAAAGAAATGATTTCAAACAATGGAAACTCTAGTCACACGTTTGTGTCTTATCCGACGGTTCCCCATTATAGTTCTCAGATTTCTCATGTGATAGAATTGCTGATTAATGGGTTCCATTAGCAAATTACACTACAATGACTCCGGATTTGTACTATATACAAAATTAATATCTTTCAGAAATAAAAACTCAAAAATCCACCAGCAAACGCGAGCGGTGGGAGGTCGAACACCGGCGGCGAAGCGGGCGTCAAAGCAGACGACAGAAACGTTCTATATCTGTGGAACATCACGTGGAGACGCTAGTAGTGGTCGACCCGGAAATGACGGAGTATTACAAAAATGAAGACGTCACTACCTACGTTCTCACCATAATGAACATGGTATACATGATAATAACATAAAAATCGCAATTTGTTTTCATTTACTTTTTATTAAAGATAAACATAAAGTCTTTACCATATTTAATTGTGTTTTAACATTTTCTACATGTAAGTGTAAGATCGACAAACTTATGACACGCGACTGATCATGATAAGTTATACATGTATGGCTATATACTGTACCAGTATTTGTCATATAACCTTCATTAAATCTTCCAGGTTTCAAATTTATTTCACGATGCTTCGTTGGGAAATGCAGTTAACATCGTAGTTGTTCGAATAATTCTACTGGAAGATGACCAGGTAAATATACCATCCAACAGACCAATAAGCATCAAATGCAAAACTTACCTCCATACAACGATTAAACATGCGATCTTTTATTTGAATTCAGAAAGATCTGACTATAACCCACCATGCTGACAAATCACTGCACAGTTTTTGCAAATGGCAGACGAGAATCAACATGAAGGACGAGGACCACCCCAACCACCACGATGTGGCCGTGCTTCTCACAAGGTAGGCTCAGACTCACCGTAGTTCAACATCTCAGTCAATCATTTAATGCTTATCCATTTAGAACCATTTTAACAAGTCCTTGGACTTTCAGTTTGATGTAACTATCTATTTCTTGCGTCAAAACAAGTTAAAATGACGCTGGTTTCAAGCGAAATATACACCGATTGCGTAGCCTTACCTCAAAAGCCTGACAAATCTTGTTGATTTCAAAGAGCCATGACTGAGTGGCCTACAATGAAATAGACAGGCCTACGTCACAATGCTGTTTGACACAACTACCCAAAGTCCAAGCTCCTGTTAAAATGGTTCTATTTGATGTTTCTGCAAGAGCGCGGCTGTGATTGGTTAGTTTCGTTGTTGTAGGAAGGATATATGTGCCCGGATGAACAGGCCGTGTAACACCCTCGGGCTGGCCTACACCTCGGGGCTGTGCCAGCCTCACAGGACCTGCAGCATCAACGAGGACTCTGGCCTCTCCCTGGCATACACCATCACTCACGAACTTGGCCACAAGTACGTTAAAAAGGTTGTCATTTTAACTGTACAATAAATAAGTCATTCTTAAACAAGGTGTAAATATTTTGCTATTAATATTCTGATAGTTTTGGAATGACCCACGATAGTCGGAGAAGTGGCTGCCACACATCGAAAACTGACCACTTCCTGTACCTGATGCAGAGTCAGCTGATGGCGGTTAGTCCCCTGATGAAGTGGTCCAACTGTAGCAAGCGCGCCATAACAGAGTTCATCGAGTACGTAAAAAAGTACAACACCTGCGATGTTAACGTGTATATTCTGCTTGACATGATATTAATGTCAAAACGCGTAGATTGATTACTTTGAAACAAATTATATCTAGAACGCATTTATATACTTACTCTATATTTGACGGGGGTCACACTGTTTATGTTTTGCACACACAGTCGAGGCTGGGGGTACTGTCTGGAGGACGAGCCCGCCAAGTACCGAGACACGGATTACGACTACCCGGTGCTGCCACCTGGTATCATGTATGACGTAGACCACCAGTGCAGACTGACGTACGGACCCAACTCCTCCTTCTGTGGGGAACAGGTACACACGGTCTTACCTTGTGTCAGAAACATGAAAATAGTTCCAACTATACATTTACCGGTAGAGAAAATAATCGATAAAAATATTTATGATACTCTAGGATTATTTTTAAGGTCATTACTGATGCAACTATTTCTTTCAAAAGGAGGACATCTGCACCACACTGTGGTGTCGGTTGGAGAACAAGTGCACGACCCGGTTGGAGGCGGCTGCTGAAGGAACAATATGTGGTGCCCATAAGGTAAGAACGTTTGCCACCTGCAACCAATTAGCCCCACTCCCCCCAACAAGTAGCTACCATTATATGTGGTGGGGGTTTTGGGGGGGGGGGGGTTCTGAAAATTTTGCAATTATGCACTTTCTTAACCAATAACACTTGAATCATGGCCCAACAAAGAATTATACTGCTTAATCCTTTAAACCGTTGTCAAATATTCATTTTTAGTGGTGCTTCAATGAGCAATGCGTGGAGATTGGCGAGCGGCCGGAATCCATAAATGGGAACTGGGGAGAATGGAACAGTTGGTCCACTTGTTCTAGAACTTGTGGCGCCGGGGTCTCCTCTCGCGAACGTCACTGCGAGAACCCGAGGCAAGTATAGCATAGACACCACACAGTGGCGGGATTAAGTAAGCTCTATGTTTATCGCTTATAAATGTAAACATATTACATCAACAGCTTTGTTTAGACTAAAAATAGATGTGCTTCAGTCAGCCACCTGTTGTTCTTGAGTTTCTTTGGTGAGAAATTTAAGAGTCAAACACTTTTGAAAATAGAAAAAATGTAACTGTATCACACACGAGGAACGAGGTTGCCTATATATCTTTTTTTATATCTACAGACCCGCTAATGGAGGGAAATATTGCATTGGGGAAAGAAAAAGATACAGAATATGCAACACAGAGGTATCACAAAAGACATCTTAATGCTTTTTGCCTGCTTCATCTGGCAGACTGCTCTGTCTATCCCTGCAGCCCGCGAACCATAAACTTTTATCAGTTTGTTTTCTTGGCAGTTTTTTTTTGTAGTTCCCCCCTCTAGTCTGTTGTCTCATGACCAATCAAGAGTTAATTAACACAATCTTAAAATGACTCTGATAAACAAGGGTCGCTAGAAAGACATCTTTTTACTGCCGGGTATATTTAGTAACGTTCATTATCGTTTTCGTGATTCTGCCAATATCCCGGGCGGTTTGATATGATTAAGGTACATAATGTAGGCAAATCCGACTTTTGTTGCAATCTCGTTCTGTGTTCATTTATTACATAGGTATAAAGCTAAAATAATCGGAAAACGAACATTAAATAAAAAAGGGATACAGAATAATCTGCATTTATGTTCCAAAAAATTCTGACATGATGAGATTTTCATTTTTTTTTAATAAAATTTTTTTAATGCAATCTATTTGGTGGTTTTTAGGAATGTCCGAAGGATACCCTGAGCTTTCATGAGCTGCAGTGTCAAGAGTTCAACTACATTCCATACCAGAACGGCCTGTATGAGTGGCAGCACGTCCCTACCCCACGTAGGTCACACATCACACGTTAAACACCGCGACTGTCGGTGTTTGATTTTACTAATATTATTTCTAAGGCTTTTAATAGATGGGGTCAATTTAAACGTGATAAAAAAAGTTATCAAATGCATTTCTTGTACCAAGTTGTGCCTTCCTTTTAAATTTTCAAAAGAAAAGAAAAGTATATTTTCCAATATATATCGCATTTTTTGCAGATTTATCAATATGACCGAGGTTAAATCAACTATATAGAGTGGACCTTTATATGGAATGTCGTCTCCCCAAGGGGAATGTACTTTAACGTTAAAAGTCTCTGAATTACTTGAAAATGTGTTGGAGATATTAAGATATAGATATGCTAAAAAAGACCTCTGCACTGGTCCATCTAAAAGTTTGTTGAATAAAGAGCTTTTCCTTAGTAGTGACCAAATGAACAACATTTTTTTTTTATAACGTGATCAAGAATTAAACTGAGTGCAATAAGCAATTGCTGTTTTCAGTACATAACTGACATTAAATCTATTTTCTTTAAATGTTTCAGATGACATTTAAGAGTTAATTATGCAAAGGGTAGTCAAGTAAACAACTTGAGTTTATCTGGCTGAAAACTGAGCCACTTATATCAATAGTCAATTATGAGACTTTTCTTAGTCATGGATTAACCTCGTGTCACCTTGATTTTTTGTTGAATTCTTACACCTAAAATTGATCCCTTAAATTATATCATAAATGTCAAAACTCATTGGGGTGCCTCTCCCACCAACCACCAATTCTGTCCCCCGTGAGTGTACTTGAACAATTAAGTCTATTGTATTACGTGTCAAGACAAGGTTTTGCAAGACAAATGATATCCTTTACAAAAGTTACAATTTTGTTTTGCAGACTCAAGGAATATTGGCTTAAATCTTGCCAGATAATTTTTTATACAACTCTAGACATATTATTGTTCGCCGTGAACATTTTACCTTCGGTTTAGTAACAACATCATGGTTTTTTTTCGCTGCAGATACTCCTTGTCAATTGCATTGCAAACCGGAAAACAAGTTTTTCTCCGTGATGATGAGGGACATTGTAATTGATGGGACTCCTTGTAAGGCTGGCACCAGGAATATGTGCATCAGCGGCAGATGCCGGGTATGATTCAGCCCTCGGTGATATGAATCCGCCACCAACAATTTTAATGTTCATTGCACGCCCAAAGACGTGCTCATAAAAACTGTAGCGTCTGAGCATCAGTTACATTTTATGCATTGCAACTTTTTGCACATCTCTTGCATGATATTAAAGCATCGCTTCTTATCTTTCGGATACTCTTTGTATATTGTTACTTTATATCTTATTTATATCTTATCTTAGCACATTGGATGCGACTGGGGAATAGACTCTTCAGCGAAAGAAGATAGATGTGGCGTGTGTCATGGCGACGGATCGACCTGTGAAACAATAAAAGACCAATACAACGAAACTCAGGGATCGGGTGTGTTACGTTTGTCTGTCATTTCTTAAACAAAGATGAATTTAAAAAAAATGAACTTAAACAAATATCAGACATCATGTGTATCTGCATGTCTACAAATGTCAGTAAATTGTTACGCTAGTTTTTTGTTATAAAGAATCCAAGGGTTTTTTTTAAGGTTACGTAGAAGCAACCGTGATACCAAGAAATGCACGGAACATCCGGGTAGAGGAGGTGACAGGGGTGGATAACTACCTGGCGCTGCAGAATGATAATGGCGAGTACTACTTGAATGGACACTGGTTTATTCAGTGGTCTGGGGACTATAACATCGCAGGAACGGTCGTGAGGTACAACCGGCTTGGCAACAGGGACTCGTTCGATGCTGCCGGCCCCATCACAGAACCACTACACATCATGGTAGTGCAGTAGCCTCTTTTGAAATTTACACACTTTCGTGAATCTCTGAATACATGTTATTTTTACTGACTTGAATATATTTCCTGACCTTGGTATTTGATTTATTAGCTTCTGATGCAAACCCGGAATCCTGGCGTTGTCTTTGAGTACACGGTGCCAAAAGAAAATGCAACAGACACAAGACCCCGCGAGTTCACATGGACGTATATGGATTGGACTCATTGCACGTCATCTTGTGGTTCAGGTAATATTCTTTGCTAAATATTGTCGAGTAGTATATATTTATTCAAGTTTTCATAATTACCACTGAATTTATTTTTGATTAAAAAGGTACCCAGAGAGCAATCGTCGTTTGTTCTGAAAAGGAGGATGGGACTGTCGATGATGTTTACTGTAATAAAACACACAAACCAGATGACTTACAAAGGACCTGCAACGCGCATCTTTGTCCTGCCAGGTAAAATTCAAAGCCCTGGTTTTACATATATTCATTCAATATGTACATGTATATGAGTTTATTGTATATTGGTCATCTTTAAATATTACTCTGTCCTGTATGTATAGATGGTGGACAGGACCCTGGCAACATTGTTCCGTCACGTGTGGTACAAATGGTCTCCATAAAAGAACAGTTATATGCGTGCGCAGCCTCGGAAGTGATGAACAGATCGCTCTTGAAGATAAGTCGTGCCAAGGAGAGGAGAAACCCATCGAAGTGGAACCGTGTCATCACAAAGATCCATGCCACGGTACAGCAGAGTGGACAGTGGGAGACTGGACAACGGTAGACAAAATTAACTCTTATTGTCGTTATGTCTAGTTATACATTGTTTGTACGATGCATTGACCAATTAAAATTTGTGCTGATTTCAGTGTGACGCAAATCCGTGCTCGATGCAGACTCGTGAAATCCAATGTGCACAGCCAGTTGTTGGTTGTGACAAAACGCCAGTCCCCGCTAGCAGACGTCAGTGCTCCAATATCACGTGCGAAACGTGGCAAACTGGAAACTGGACAGAGGTCGGTATCTCAGCATTACATTTTGAATGACAAATATTTTCTTTCTATAGTGGGTGCAATGTAAACATGAATATTCAATTTCAGTGTTCAAAAAGTTGTGGATTCGGAATCCGTTTGAGGAACGTTACCTGTCCGAAATCAAGTACATGTGACGAGACCAAGAGACCCGTGGACAAAGAACTCTGTAGTCCCCAAGTTTGCCCGTCCACCCCTCCCCCAGAACCCGTCATAGACTTGATTGACATACCGGAAGAAACAGCGGATACTATATACGAAAGAAAAGAGTTCGTTGAAAATGTTCGAGTGATAAACGGTTTGTCAACCACCCCAGTGACTACAGCATCAACACAAACAGCTAAATTAACACCCACCGGCATCGAGGGGCAAAGCAGTGGGATCGTCAGTCCCTTAGTAACAACAGAAGCAACAAAACACGGTCGTTTGCCTCTCTTTGATATCAAGGAGGGTGGATCCGATGTCTTGGTTGATTTACCTTCATCATTCCATGAATCGAAAGTTGATGAGATATTGCATAATAAGGACTTGCCAGATAAACCTATCCACTCCCCTGGAGACACACCCAGGCCTACCCAGCACAAACACAGGCACGGTCACTCAATGAACAGCGAGCATCAAAATATCCAATCATCAGTTCATGTCCACCCTGATAAACTTCACAATATGCCTGCTTTACCGGACATTAAAAACCTCCACCCATTACCGAAATTTTCCTCATTGCCAGACATCATGTCCGGCCCACGCAGGCGCATGGGGCCTCCCAGTATGATCGTCCCTTCTGTGTACGAATGGGTTCCGAAGTCATGGAATCCGGTAGGTTCAAGTGCGATAATTCATTTTCCTTTAATCATGTGGTCTAAATTTTTTAACTAACTTTTATCTAAATGTAATCCCTCCTTTGTAGTGTTCCAGAAAATGTGATGGTGGCATTCAGACTCGAGCTGTGGGCTGTGTGGACTCTAAATCAGGAATAGAAACTGAGGAGCATAAATGTAACATTCTGACAAAAATGGACACAATCCGCCCTTGCAACACCCAGCAGTGCGCGACGTGGCAAACCTCCATGTGGAGTCAGGTGAGTTGCATATACCGGTACTTGCACCTCTATTCAAACCCTCAACGTGTCATACATCTTACAAATTGTTCTAATCTGATAAATATCTTATACGTGCGTCTGATTTAAACTTTCCAGTGTTCCGCTACCTGTGGGGAAGCCGTTCAGGTTCGTGAGGTGGTCTGTTCCGAGAACTCGGACTGTGACCCGGACCAGAAACCCCCCACCCTACAGCCTTGCCTCCTCCCGAAATGTTTGGCGTGGAAACACGGCCCATGGAATACGGTATCGATTTTATCCGCCTTTGTCCGAGAGATATACTAGTACATGTACAATATAGCTTGGCAAGTATGGTTTATTTCGCGGACTTGATGTAATGTTTATGTTTTACAGTGTTCTAAAACCTGTGGTAAGGGGCAACAGATCAGGGCAGTACAGTGTATAAACATTACATCGGAGACCCTAGCCTCTGACTGTGACCTGTCGGCCAAACCCACGGAGATTCAAACCTGTAACCCCGACCCCTGCCACAGTGGTCACTCAGGTTCGTACCTAAATTGCAGTTCAAATATTTCACCATTTTATCATTTTAATGAGTTGAATATTTTTATAATAAAATTAATCATTTTTTTTCAGAATTAAAAACATCCACTTGTAAAAGAAACAGACTGAATAACAGAGTTTGCCGTAAGTTGCGCCAGAGAAATCAGTGCACACGTGTGTACGTTAGAGTCAATTGTTGTAGGACATGTGAATTAAGTAAATATAGAAGATGGCGGCGACCAAGGCGGCGACAGGAGTAAAGAGCGGGCGACCTGAGACGACCTCCTCTAAACTGTGACTGCTAAATCAGCAGAGAACCTCCCAAATATGCGGTTCTGAAGCCTAGCAATGTGTTCACGCACCGTGATGGACAAATCAACCGAGCCAGTATTGAAGTCTTCTGAAATCCATACTCTTTGTTTTGTTACGTCAGAATCATTCCCATAATTCCATATTTTACTGGAAGTTGATTGTTTCATGTTTGAATTATTATTTAATTTATAGAATTATTAATGAAGTGCTTGTAGCTGATTATGTGTGCGCGTGTGTATGATCTGTAGATGTAGCTTGTAGATTCGACTGGTAAAGAGTCTAAATATATACTCTTTATATACATACTACCATCCCTTATACTCAGTAACCTATATTTGTACATATGTATACAAAACTGACAATTATTTTACGATGTTTATTTATATTATACAATTAATGTTTTGTGTATTAATTCTTGACGTTATACAATTTTAAATGATACTCAATAAATACATAAAACAGTTTCATTATTCCTGTTTAATGTAATAAAAATTACCTATCCCATTTCAAAACGCACTAGATTTCTAAACGTGTTTTAAAGCGGCAAACAATATCAAAAGCCTGCAATCAAATAATTTATGGAACTATCTTGAAGGGTTAAAAAAGGTGAAATCTAGGTTCATCATGAAAAATTATTAGACAACAATAACAGACTTGGGTTTAAGATATAGTTTACATGCACGTACATGTACATGAATACGTCTCAATATACAAACTATTTGTTTCATACCAAATAAAAGCACCAAACGATATGCGATTGAAACGGTACACAGTCGCTTATATTAAGTGAGATTTGTACACAAAATACTATACCGGTATAGTAGTTGTAAATAGCTACATGCAGTCGTACAATAGCGGTTCGTATAGATGTCTTAAAACATTCCTAAAAACCATACATTCATATTCTAGAGTCTATTCATTCATACTGTATACTTAGGCTAGCTAGATATAAATGACATAGGAAAATAAGTTCTTTGGTCGGGGTATCACAATCACGTCATAAATCACGTATATTATCACATTAAGAATGTCCCCTGGCTCTACTCTATACATGTACCTCCCTTTGGAATCTACAGCGGACTGTTCAGCTGACTGTCTGGTCTCACCAAGTCCAGTAAACGGAGGCGACAGATCTTCTTGACCTCGTTGGCCCCTGTGATAGCCTCGGTCTGAGGCGCGTTCTCCAGCCTCTCTTCCAGTCCTCTGAGAATGGCATCCTTTTTATTTTCTCTGGCACATATAACAAACGGGAAGCCAAATTTATGTTTGTATTTCTTGTTTAGATTGGCCATCCGTTGTCGCTCTTCCTCCGTCATCGTGTTGAGCCCCGCGCTGGCCTGCTCTCGGGTAGACTCTGACGTCAGCTGACCTGCCTGCGCCAGTCTTCCCGCGAGGTCAGGATGCAGACGAAGAATTCCCTCCTTGCCTTGTAATCAAAGAAAGATAACTCTACATTCAAATCCAATACAATTTTGAGACCTGTATTCATTTTAGTTCAGTTACGATAAATATGATACATGTATCTAAGTTTCATAACTTTGAGGTGGATTGAAGACATCAGATACATGTAATATTGTTACATGTAGTTATCTAGATGATCATGTTGAAGCAAAATCACTTTACTTCACAAAAAACTAACTTTATATGCTATTATTTTTTTTAATAAACTAAAAATATCTTTAGATGATAAAATCTGACGATTTCTATCAATCTTACTAAGCTTTAAGTGAAATGCAGAATCACAAAAACACATATTTTTTTCCAGGAAAATAAAATTGTGAAAAACACAACTACAGTAGTGTAACATTTTAACTAAATGAGTTAGGTTTTTAAATACGTTAAATTCCTTTTATAGGTGATTAAAAAATTAAATACATACCACTTATTGGCAACCGATCAATAAAATCACCAAAACAGCTGGCCATGTTTTCAGCATCGCGAAATGGGCGTTCCCTCCATACTGCGGCGGCACAGAGGCTACAGTGCTCTACGACGTTACCGAAACACTTGATGAATTCTTCATAACCCATCTTGTTGACGATATGAATTGAAAGTGGGTTATCGCCCATCCTGCTTAATCGTGTATAAATAATTATGCTCATTAGTTACCATCGTCTTAAAATTCAAAATTTCAATTTGCACATTGATTGATGAGAGAGAGAGAGAGAGAGAGAGAGAGAGAGAGAGAGAGAGAGAGAGAGAGAGAGAGAGAGAGAGATTTCTTTGCTAACAGCTTGTCATTTCGGGGACCGTGTTGAACAAATAAGAATTTTTATAAGCAATATTACATTCGTACTTCCTTTTCTCTCCTTCTTTATACATTTACACTAGTACATATAAAGAGTTAAATTCCATGCACACCATATACAACAATATGTGCTCAGTATGGGCGGATAGCACAAGAGAAATAAAGCACTATTAACACAGCTGAGCATGCTTATTCATATTGACTTTTCTTATCGCGCTGGCATACCTGCCAGGTGTTTTATATATATATATATATATATATATATATATATATATATATATATATATACGTAAAGACTTTTCTTGCGATTTTCGAAAGATGATAAGATAAGAAATGAATAGTCAGAAACTTACATACTACTAATTATATTATTTACAACAAGGAGAGGACTGTGTAAGTTCTAAGATTTTGTGTCCAATCCTTGTGGCATAATTAGTAAAAGAAAATGTTCAACTCAACTCACAAAAACTTATTTTAATTAATGAATACAGAGCTTGAAATACATGTACTTGAACATTGTTTTAAAGTGAGTTGTCTTTCTTAATATTAGTTGGACAACTAACGTTACTTCGTAAATCTGACATGACATATTTTGCACATAAAACATACACTATGAATCTATTGAAATATGAATTTTGAAGTGTACCAGTATACATTTAAAACTTTTACTGACCTGCAATTGAAAGTTCTTCAATAATTATAATGTGCACGGATGTCAAATGGTACTGGAAAAGAGAAACGAGTACTAAATTTAAAATATTTAAAAGGAAAATATATTTCCGATAAAGATGACGATCAGACTATGAGCAAATATAAATGTTTAGCCATGCTAAATGATGTTTTATGTGACGAAAAAAAATCAAGAAATTGGTAGAAAAGAAAAACAGGAGGCCAACAAGCCTTAACTGTCACCTGAGTACCATAACCCGTACACAGACCTGTTGAAGATTCTCATATAGTATGTGCATATACTTATAACCAACCCTCCCTACCTTAAATCTTGCAATAGGGAATATAAAACCTATAATCTTGGTGGAAACTTTTAAGATAATACAGTGCATGTCCAAATATTGAAAAGGTGCAAGACTGATAAGAAACAATTTTCTGATATTTGTTAACTTTCAAGATAGTTTTTACGTGTATTATTTAAAATAACCCTCAACCCTGATCCCCAGGGACTACTGAGAAACTAGTTTAGCTACTGAATTGAAAGACCAGAGAGTGACCCGCACTATACTAATGCGGTGATGTCATAAGAACTACTGTCAAAGTCGGTAATTCAAATATTGAAATATTTCGTGACAAAGATCTGTTTTCTTACATAATCTCCTTTCTGTTAATACCAAACAACCAATTGTAAACATTCATTTAATATGTTTTGCATCTAAGTCGTAAAAAGAGATTCGGAGTACCCCATATGACTGTAATTTTCCCCTTCATCCATAATTATCCATCGAATCAGTTTCTTATCAATGAGAATAAAAGTATATTTTTTTTTTAAATTTTATCGAATGAAAAAAATTGCTGATAGTCATTACTTATTAAACCTGAAACACAACAAAATATCTATATTCTTCTTGATTCATTGTTAATGCACTGCATGATGAAACACAGGAAAAAGATTTTTTGGGGGTGGGGTGGGTGGATAGTTTAGCTAAGAATTTACAATAGGTAATAGGTACTTAATTAAATTTGTAATTAGGCAATATCATATTTTAGAGACCGTTCCTTGGGTATTTTTGTACAAGGGTGCTAACCTACATTTCAAAACAATACATTCAACCCAGCTGCGGTTTAAATGCAGAACAATACTGGAAGGCACTTGTTTTTTCAGGTTCCTAAATCTGAGATGAGAAAAATTTGCATATTAAGATTTACTCATTTACACTTTACTTACTGGTCCACTAATCTAGGCACCTAGGCGATGGGATATACATGTAAGGAAACACTTCTTAAGAAACTATATTGTATATGTTTTGAATATAATACTGTAAATTCCTAATTAAACGCGAGGAATTAATATCCGCGTAAAATCGCGAGAAGCCTGTCTTGCGAATTTTAAAATCTCGCTTTTAATTTTTCAGACATCTGTAATTTACATAAAACTATGATAAAATTTCGGCAATCGCGATTTTATGTTCTCGCGATTTGATGGAAAACCGTTGAATCGCAGAATTAAGTACTCGCGTAAAATAAGGAATCTACAGTACACAGGTCCATGCATTTGGGAAAAATGAGCAATTTCCAAGAAACCTATACATGTACATATGTGTACATGTATGACTAGATACCTGTTTTGTACACATTGCAGAATTACTAAATACTCATAATTTTCACAAACAAATATCGACGATAAGTGCATGTGACCATGACCCCATCCCCCTCCCCTCCCCCGCTTCCGGCGTGAGTTATCTGTAATACATCGCTCCCATTAGATATCTGTACTGTGCCGACATGTTCCGTCCCTACAATTGTAAATCTTTATCAGGTGTGAACAGACATTTCGTGTTACACTCTCTTGCCTAAATGGCCCGTCTTTGGTTCCAAGCACCGCTCCACGGATCATCTCCATGGCAACGAATGCTGTTCTTCCGTCTCCACTGGTCACTTGATAGTGAACAGATATACTTGTAAGAGGGCGATGTTGGATATATGCGAACTATTTTACACTTTTAAAAACTATCAATTGCACATTAAATGGTATCAGCAAATCTGCACTATTTTTATTATACCCCATCGCAAACATTCTGTCGTACAATGATGCGATATCAAGATTGATAAACACCCACAAACTTGCTGTTGTTCAGCTCTGAACTGAATTATCCTTTTGTTGCGGTTCTATATTCTGTAGATTATATATCTACATCGGCACAGTCTTTTTTTTTATTGGACAGTGAGACTGGTTTGTGATAGCATTCCTCTGATCCGTCATTCCATTAGACTCCCGGCTTCAAAGTTCGACATCCGATGTGATGTATACATGTAAGCCGATTCTTGCTTTCAAAGTCAGGTTCCATGCTCCACTCTCTCCGAGGAGGGTTCCTTCAAAGAAATATCAATCCGGGTCAGGAAAGTTCTGCAGTACTGACTCACATTCGTGTGTGATTTATTAATGTGCAAGGAAGCTGATAAGAGGCATCCAAAATTGGAGACTACCTTACACTGTCTGTCAGAAATATATCTGTTATTCAGTGAAAACTGTAGATGACTGTAAAAACTTGTTTCTGTTCCTTTGTATATCTGTTTTGAAAATAATTAAGATCACAGACGATATGTGTTCAGTCAATTAAAGGATTAGATGTCTATGTTTAACTGTCTCTTGGGCAAGATTAGGAAGTATTGGAATTGGGGGAAATTTTACACTGCAACCAAACTAGAAAAAAAAATATTTTTTTAAACATTAATATTAACAAGTAAAACAAAAATTACACAAGCGTCAAAAGAGCAGCCACAAAGAAATTATTCAATTTCAAATTAATATGTGTATGTAATCTCAAATCGGTAAAGTTCATAACTAGATTAAGTCGATACAATTGAATGCCCTACCAAACAACTGACTATTATGTGAAATAATATGAAATATGATATTTAAAAGCACATTTGCTCAATAATTCTCTGGGCTGTGTTTTACAAAAGAACTTACGATGGAGTCGTAAATTTTTCAGTTTCATAGAATGATCTCTAACGTACAAAATGTATACAAAACAATTTGTATAAAAAAATTCCAGTTATTGTAAGTATGTTTTATTAGTACCAAGTTAAAACAATTGGTAGCTTATTATTAATGAGATTTTATAAATTTGGTCGCAAGTCGTAAGTACTATTGTAAAACGCAGCCCTTAATATTATTTCTTAAAAATCTTTATTCATTTTAAGTTTAATAATGCTCTTTAGTTTTTGTAATTGAAACAAACTTTAAAAATAACTGTGTACATGAATATATATGCAACGAAATCTGTCAACGATCAATGTTTCGCTATTCATAGGGATAAAGAATGCTTTGTTTTTCAATAAAGCATATATAATTGTTTATATTTACACATATTATTGAAATTTCTTATAAGTTAAGTAGAACATTGTGATATCGACATCCAGTGTATCGTAGTACAGATATGGCGCATGATATCAGTAAGGAGCTGGCAATTACAATTTCTCCACATATATGAAAGTGACTAGCATATAATTAGGAAGTCTGACGCCATGTGTTCGGTATCTGGAATACCAAGCACTTTGATAGGAGAGTAAACCAAAAAAAATTATTATAAGCCGTCGATCAACATGTGAATTTTACATTATTCGTAATATTTCGACTTTTGAATAAATGCTGTACAAATGGAATTATAATTGAACTTTAAATTTTCTTCACCTCCCCCATAAAGATGTCATTGTAAACAAGGACAAAGCACAACTTGTATGCGGTGTAAAACTTTTGTCTCTCATTCCATTTTCTACCATTAGTTTCATCATGAAGTATGCCTTGCAATCAAGGCCTAGTTTATGATTTATGAGTTTTTTTTGTAATGACATCACTGTCGTCAGGTAAACGTTTTTTTTTGGACTTTTTTACGTTACAGACGTCGAATTACTAGTAATCGAAAAATCAGTTTGGTTTTTGTCAGATTTCAAACCAACAGCATTCACGTAGTATAGAAGACATTGGAACATCTGCATTTATGATGTTGGATGGCAAGATCACCAAGATATGAATAATTGATATACTAACGTCATATTGTAAATCTATCTAATAAAAATAATTTTGCTTAAAATTTTACATCTTAATTTTTATTTTTGCCAGATTAATATAGTCGGGATTGTGACATGTTTAGGCAAAAGTGCGTAGATAAAAAAGAATGTTTACAGCATTGCTCGTTTATTGATTTATATTTGCTGAATTTTGCTATGGAAACAATTGAAAAGTCCGAAAACAACAATATGAATTATCAATATGTTATATTTGACGCTTGGGAAAATCGTGTATTGTTTTAGTTCAACGTAAAAATGACGTAGAACCATTTTAACAAGATCTTGGACTTCGGTTAGACGTAGCTATCTATTTCTTGCGTCAAAAAAAGTTGAAATGACGCGGTTTCAAGTGAAATATGCACCGATTGCGTAGTCTTTGCTTAAAAGGCAGACAAATCTTGTTGATTTCAAAGAGCCATGGTTGAGTGGCCAACAATGAAATAGACAGGCCTACGTCACATTGCTGTTTGACAAAACTACCCAAAGTCCAAGCTCTTGTTAAAATGGTTATAATTTTCCATGCATGCTGGGTATTGACAAAATATGTTGCAACAAAATACAGCGTATACATTTCCTTGGCTATGACAAACGCCAATTATACCAAAAATGTAAGTTTAGTTACATTAAATTCTGTAATTGATATTGGAATAGTCTTTAGATACTAGCTACGAAAATTGCTTGTTAAACCAAAAATGTAAGTTACTTTGATATCGGTTATTGATATGGGTGTAATCTTTAAAATATTCAGGAGAACAGATCTTGACAGCTTATCAAGAATGCCAGTAAACATGAGTAATTTGTATCGTTTGTATCGTTCCGCCTCGCTACCACTAATCTGACAATTACCGACAATAAATAATGTAAGCCTATGTCTTAATCTACCGGACTTTATTTTTGTGATGTTAAGTGCGGCCTACAAATTGGAGCCACAGACTAGGGGATACCCAGAGTCGCATTTCCCCTCATTTTTCTAGAATAGACGGAAGACGGCTCAGCAGCTATCTCAATAATGTTCTAAGCGATCACAGCAAATAGAATATCACACGCAGAACTACTTCCTGTGGAAGTTCAATGTAGCACGAACAGAATTCAGAATCAAAGACGGCTGACGGATTCTCCAGGAATACACTCCAATCGTTCGTTTTAGTTTGACTCCGAAGCAGATGATCTACTCTCTGAAAATCGTTTAGTACCTAAGGGGCCTAAATGTCAAAGTATTACAGTGAGCGCTTGACCAGAATTTTTTAACTCGATTTTTAATAAAAGTTAATTTCTAATTACTTGTAATATATACAAAATATCTGTTCATTCCATTCGTTTAATTACATTACCACATTAATGAGAATAGTTTTGATACATGAAAGCAAGGGTTTCATACGACTGCTTGTGCAAAATTGTTCATCCAAACTATATTTGATGCTATACATGCTTATGAATCCACTTTTTTGCTGTGTAAGTATTTAAAAAAGTAATAATGCAATCTAGCAATATACTAGTAATTCTGATGAAATATTGAATAGAACAGATATCATCATCATACAATGTAGATGATTACACATATACATGTATTAATACCGTTTAGTCCGTGCAAGTCTCCCATCATTCATTTGATTACATGTAAGTCTGTAATTATAGTCGGTTTCATCTATTTAATTAAAAACAAACTAAATCCGAGAATAAATCAAAACTCTCCACATAACTTTAATTAAACTATTATTTTTAATAAAAATAAATATAAATCAAAGTACTAATATTACTAGAGTAAAAAGCGGTTAGCAAGCTTGTTTGGTGCATTGAAACACAAACTAAAAAAATCAACATTTTACGGTATGACTAGCTACTATCTTTCCCTTTCTGCGCCAAAAACTCAATAAATCCTCTCATTATTAAAAGGAACAACCACTCTATTAGGATCACAAATGAAAATATGAATTTGTCATTTTTACTTATAAAACTGTACAATTACATTAAATGAAGATTGACTTTCAGTACTCTCAATACTTTAATTCATCATAGGTAGCGCTTTGACGAAGAATCAAGTTGCGTAATCTAGTTGTGGAAGCGTTTAGTGTGTAGGCTATTAACCGCTTGAAAACGAAGAAAATATTAATATTGTATATCTTGTCAATAATTAATGACCAAATGCCTATTATTTTCTATCTGGAGTTATTGAAACCAATACCGCCTTATTCTCCCATCGCCACTAGAGCACAAAAAGCCATTTCATTTTCAGTAACTGATTTCAGTTCTTGCGTAATGCATCATCCAAATTCTCTAACGTAATTTACAAAATAATTACGAAAGAGTAATGTGCCATTCAGGCTTTCGGGGATTTCAATCTTGTAAGGAATCCAAGATATCATCGATAATTACGTTTATTAATTATATTATTCGCCATTGAATCCCACTTTTTGAAAATCGAATTAAATTAACTTTAACTTTTTAACAAGTCAATCAATAGATATTTCATTGGATAACAGAGTGCTCAGGATTTTTAAAAACACTTGGTGGAAATTTCGACTTCTGGGTTTTCGTTGTTTTTCGGTTACCCTCGGAGATATACCGCACAGGGAATGGTGCGTGTGATTGCGGTAGTGGTTCCATGGAGTGAACTATGTTGTTACTTTAATATGTCATGTTGTGAATTTCATATTTACCGGGTGGCAGTAAATTTTGTTTATCTTGTTGTAAATTTTGTTATTTACTGCCACCCGGTATATTCGAATTCAAAAATTTACAACATGACAAATAACTAATAAATTGTGTTACTCTCCTGGAGTCAGCGAGCAAGGAATCATAGAAACAAAACAGTTTTGAACATTTTCCAATTTATCAACAAATCTCAACGTTAACAAAAGTTATGGATTGATGGGGAAGACGAGACTGGTATACGAGTTACACGATTAAGATCGTGCAATTGGATTTGTCCCAGATTTATTTATACAATCTTTTACAAAAAAAAGAGCATATAAATGTTATCGTTTTAGCAAAATATATTTCTTATTTCGAATGTCAAGGTCCTATTTAATCTTCAAGTTACCATGATACCAAGAATACATGTAACTACATATATGGTCATGGGAACAGTGGACTTACCACAAAGGAACCCCCCCCCCCCCCCCCACAAAGAAAAGAGAAAAATAGAAAGAACAAACAAACAAACAAAAAACCAAACAATACAAAATTTAAAAAAAACGATATAAATTTAAGAGAAGTGAATTTACCGGTGTCTCAAAGGTTGTTCGGTATACAATTTTACGAACATTTTACGTAAATACATATTAGCCGAACTGTGATGGTATGAACTCTTATAGAGAATTTTTCAAAATACTGTATTACTGAAAAGAGTTAAGCTACATGAATATTACAAAACCGTTAGACGTTTTGGTGTCATGTTGTAAACTTTGATTTTTGGGATGGGTGTAAATACAAAATTTACAACAGTTCAAAATTTACAACGTGACATTAATATGTTACAATGCGCTTAGTATTTGCCCCCGTTTGATTTTGAGAGAAATTCAACCCAGTGAATACTGATTTATTAAGGCGAATTTTTCAAAATACTGCATCACTTAAAAGAGCTAACCTACATGTAACGTTGTGCCTTTAACAATGTCCTTAACCAAACATTGGTGTATTTTTATAGTTAACATATAATTGATGAGGAACAATTATTCTGCCTAGTTTAAACTACTGCATATAAAGTCCTTGTTTTTAATAGGTTCATAACAGTGCGATATAATTTGACAAATCACCTTATGAAACTTAACCAAATATTGGGAAAAAAAATCTGTTCAGATATTAAGATTTGAAGAAATGTTTTCATTGTGAATGAGTTGGTAGATTTTTCTGTTAATGTGAAACAGATGAAATTGAACAAATGAATTTTATATTCAGGCTTTATCTTTAAAAAGATTCATTTCAAGGTATTCAATGTATATAGAAGGGATATTGAACTATTTTGAATCATTTTAAACTAGTAAAATATGTATTGCTTAATAACAATGAAAGTGAAATAAACCAAATTTACATGACTGACAACATATAAGAAGGCAGTCATTTTGCACCTAAAATTTTTCTGATGAGTTATCTCCCCTTGATGAAAAAAAGAAAACTTTAATTTCGTCAAAATATCTACGGTAAATGATTCATTTATTTCATATTTTATTGAAGAGAAAGTTTATACATGTATTAACCATGAGAGTTTTACAAATTTTAAAGGTACCTAGACACGAGTTAATATCAAAAATTTTATGCATAATATTATTTACTTAATATGCTATTTGAATGATTTACCAAAATTTGAATGTTAAAATTTAAGTTATAAGAGAGACGCAGATGTAATACTAGTAATTCATTGTTATGTAAAGTCAGCTTTAGTCTTATATTTGTTTACAAATAATGTAAAGTAAGGAATTACAATTTCTTTGAAAAACTGATTTGTGGCAAACAAGATAATCTGATTCAATGTGTTCTTACGTAATATTATCAGCCAAAAAAACATTTGATAGAAACTTATGCCAATAAAACACATAGGTAAAAAATAACAAGACTTGAGCTTTGTTGACAAAAAATTTCAAACTCAGTATCTTGCTTGTAACTCAATGTTTGACTTTCAAATTTTGTCAAGGCATTGAAAATGACCATATAAACCATTCTAAACATTAAAAACAGAAAAATAAAGAAAATTTGAGCTTAAATCGTGTCTAAGTCAATTTAAGTCTCTGTTTACAATACAATGATTCCTTTGGTTCAGTATTTTTATTTGATAACACCTTCAAAATGATATCATGATTAAGAATATCGGACCATTCATTTATTAGGTACAAAATGTGGTCGTTATACACTGAATACCTTAAAAACCGAAGAAATCAATCTATATCTGAAAAACGTTTAATTTGAGAAAAATATCTTCATACACAATATTTGAATTACCTAATTATAGTGTACTTCATATACATGTATATCACATGACTATAGTTTCATTATTTCATTTCTGCACTGGGGGGAAATATGAAGGAAATGGTTTTATGTTAATTATTTTCAAGTATCGTTTTAACATTCCATCTGTTTGCATTAATTGACAATTCAATCAGTGCATTTTACTGAGTACTTTGTAATCTAAAAAGACAAGAAAGCTCTTAACGTTTAATGTGAAACAAATAGGCAACAAAAATGTTTCAATGTTGAAAAGATAATTATTGATAAAATTTCTGATTTGAACACACTGAAAAACCATGCGAATGTTGAACTTCATTATATAATCTTTATGTTCAATCTAAAACTCTATTGTGTAATTGTCAAGAACATAACAGAAATGCATCAGCTATTGATAACACGTTTCCTGAAGTGCATCTTTAGCAACCAAGCTACATGTACCAGTATAACCAAACACTCGTTCGTAGATATATTGACAAAAGCGGTTTTAAAACCAATACGATTCAACAGTGTTGATTCTTGCACGATACATGTATCATATAAGATGTGATATTGAAATGATAAAACATGATTCCATTTTTAGACGGATGCTGTATATTGTGATTGTCTTGCCCGTGAGGTCAAATAAGGTTTCCCTAAGCACCATCTAGCGGTGGACGAAATAATGAATAATTATGAGATTCAATGAATAAACACGATGTGCCTCTCTGTCGTACATGTATATTGTTCCCGTATTATCAATTAATCTCCCGCGGAGACGTATCTTTCTTTACAGCTGTATCCCCCCCCCCCTTGCAAGTGATTTGGGAAGTCAGTGTGTTTTTACAAGCTGATAAGAGTGTCGCGCGTGAAAAAAGTAGATAGAATTGACAAAAATTCGTTTATATGATGAAAACAATAGCCATTATATATATCATTAAAACAGGTACCATATAACTGAACTCGAATTCTCTGCAAATTCAAAATAAATAGCAAAGTTAAGTTCATGTGGTTGTTGTGTCCATGTTCTTAACGAGAGAGAAAGGGAGACTTCTGTTGAGAAAAAAGAAGTATACGAATTAAACTTCACAAACACGGTATATCAATCTTTAAATCAAACATCACAAACTATGTAGAATACTTCATTGTTAGGCATGCTTCCTTTCTCTTTACTTGATCATGAAATTAAACATCGCAAACAGTGTAGAATACTTTATTGTTAGCATACTTCCTTTCTCTTTACTTGATCATGAAATTAAACATCACAAACAGTGTAGAATACTTTATTGTTAGGCATGCTTCCTTTCTCTTTACTTGATCATGAAATTAAACATCACAAACAGTGTAGCATACTTTATTGTTAGGCTTGCTTCCTTTCTCTTTTCTTGAAATTAAACATCACAAACAGTGTAGAATACTTTATTGTTAGGCATACTTCTTTTCTCCTTACTTGAAATGAAAACTATTGTAACGAAACTTTTTCCCTTATCTTGGAAGAAACACGTGGTGCTCTTCGCGCGTTGATTTGATTAACAGGAGTAACTCGTTGACTCGGACTGAAACTGCATTCTGGATTCAGTCACAACCTACTATATTCTTTTGTTGATACTAAATTTATGAATATATAATATTAGTATATTTCTAATGAATGTACGTACAATTACGCCTAAAACGCCAGTTTCCCAAGTTGTTTTGTGATACAAAATAATTTACTCCTTCCTTTTTTTGTAAAGAATGAACACCTTTAAGTAGTAATATAACAAGCTTATAAGGTTAAAATAAGAGAACAACACTAATTATTTTAATATTATCTACCTAACTCTGATGTCAACCTGAAAAATATCCTCGCGACCTTGAATTGCCACAATACTAAACCGCTTCGCGAATATTTTTACATGATAAGCTGTAAACGCAATAAGATAATAAAAATCATATATTGTTATTTGTTAATTTCCTCCGAAAGGATTCCTCCGTCTATCAGTACTTTGATTAATTCTAGTGTAGATTTACAGCATCTGCGATTACGAAAGATATACAAAGTTGTCATCCGGGCAACCCGTGGCTAGTCTCATATACTACTGACCATAGACCAACTTCCTGAAATATTCTTGTTTTCTTGAATAATACATGTATATGTTCTATTGCAGTAAGCTAGCTGCTTCACACTTTCGTAAAGGAAATCTCCCCCATCGCGTTTATGGTTACATTTGCATTTGATTTTCATCAACAACGGAATAGTTTCGCTTTCTTATTGGTTAATTGAAATAAAAATATTTTGAAAAGCAAATTTCAAATGTTTAAAATTCCTCAATGTTAATAAATTTAGACAAAGTACATAGATATGATTTCCTGTTGGTTCACAATGTATTAAAGAATTATTACAAATGCCCACGCCGCGGGAAAAGGGCAGTCGTGATCATTCTTTTTGTATTGCTGAGGAAAATAGCTATGGATGGTAGAGGGGAAAACCCGTTGAATTTATTTTCTTTTCTGCAATTCTTGTAGTTTTTTGCCTTGTTCCTTCGTGACGTCACCAACTACCAACTAATTAGGTAACTCTCATTACGTCACGTACGGTGTTAGTGTTAAAATGTCCTTTCTTTAATAATGACAATTTTATGGCTAACTATATGAAATCTTTTTTACGTACTCAAATCAAATTCAATGCTTTATTTCTGGTTTTGTTTAAATGTATTTTTATTGTCCGGTTATTGTTATAATTGTATCAAAGGGAACCATGAGTTCAGTTAAGTACCACATGACTTCCTGTGTAGTACCAGGCTTTCACCTAACGATGAGTACTACTGATATAATCTACTGGACTCAGTGGGGACTCCAAGTAAACACAACGACTTCAGAACAATCAAATTAGCTTGCATTGCCGCAATAAACCGGGATAACTGTCAAACGGAATTTTTTATTGATACACATCAAAGATGAAAATTGCACACATCTTTTTTACCTTGTGCAAACGTGAGATCGACCCGTGACAAATCTACCTGCATGTGCATGCATCTTATCGGGACTCTTACATCTGTAACAAGTATAACCAAATAAATTATATTTTGTTTGTAGGGGATTTTTGCGAAAATAAATACAACTTTACACATAAATATTTCTTCTGACAAAGATAACGTAAATACAGTTAATGTTGTATTTCCCCCGCGCCGTCATCATTCAGTCGACGTTGTGGTGATTGCTTGGGAATTTGGGGAACATTTGTCATCTGTTTGGTTCTGATGTAATGTGAAGTGAATCATTGGAATCATTCTTTATAACCCGTGAAATGACAATTCTTTAAAAAATGAGATTTTACTATAATGCCCGCGTCAAGAGCCCCATCCATTCTCAATGATCTCGAACTATTAATGCATGTAAAATGTTGTATTCAATTGTAAAATAATGTTTTTACAGAGACTTCGTCTTCTGATTGATTTTGATTCCACGGTCCTTGGTTCCCAGATGAAAAAAAAACCGTCGTTGTTATGACTTAATTATAATAAACCTTCAATTGTTGTTACCTTCCCTATCTTTAAGAGGAATTATCGATATCCAATTCCAAAATTATCATTGTAAGACTAATGTGTTTTAATGATAACATTCTCTTGTATTATGTAACATTAATAATGATCATATAAGTGGCTGGTGGGGGTGAGGGTTAACCATGACGCATCAACTTGGGACTTTGAACCTTGACATTTTACATTCAAAACTTAGAACAAGTATAAAATGATAAAACCTGTCACATGTTTTAATAATACATTTGATTTTAGGGGGTTTAATTAAAATCGGGGTTTTTTTATTGTAAGATAATTCAAAATTGCTGGTGCGAGACTGGTTAACCGAGGTTAAAACAATACCTCTCTTCCAGCAGTCTAAAATTTTTCCTCTGACAGTCCGATATTAGTGGGCTTCTTATATTAATATCAGACCGTTACCAGTGGATACAGTACTGATATCCTTCAAAATTGGACTGTATCAGGTAAATGAACATGAAATTCAATGGCAGTGTTGTAGGTACGATACGAAGTATATGCCCCAAACACTTCTGTATGAAAAAATACCAGACAGTTCTTGGCCTTAACGGGCCTCGAAACTGTCTGAAAATTTTTTCATGCTGAACTGTTTTCGGCATATATCCATTACAGAACATGGTAAATGTGTATATGGGATTGTACAAAGAACAACTCATGGTCTGGTATGTAAATATCAACTGATTAAAGCACAAAGTACGTGATCTTGACAAGTCAATCTAGATTGAAAAGAGTTTGAGATAGAGTTATTAGATTTGATCGAAGCAGTTATTCCCAGTTCCGCATCGCCATTAATTTCAATGATCGGCGAAGAAACACTTCTTTTTTTTCTAATTATACGTAACACAGCTGAATGTCCCGGCAGGCTGGATTTCAATTACATAAAAGGAGGTGTGCCATGATAATGGGAAGATATATTAATTATATCACAAGCCTAATTATCGATTTGTCAGTTTGATAACATCTCTCTTTTCCCCCGTTCACTAATTCTTAGTCATTTGTCGAGAGAGATGGGTTGTGGGAATTTTTTCAAAAATGAAAACTGGAAGTAAATGAATGAGGAGATCATCAGAGGGAGCTCTGTAAAGGTTGCGTTTATTGTAGGCAGCATCGAGGGCCTAGTCTTCCTGCATACCATGCCCACTACATATAAGTTTCAAAAATATTGTCCTCTTGGAGCAATTGCTAAACAACCTTTACTGGATGAGCGAAAGCACACTGAGCTAATATGCGTAGATCATAACAATGTACGCGAAACTTTCGCAAACAACAGGAAACTTTCGCAGTATAAAGCCGAACTTCTCCTTTTAATTACCTGTATACAAGATACAAGGTATTTTATTTACCAATCAAGGGTCCCGAAAGTCATTCAAACATAAATAAAGGAATAATTTAAACATCATTTCACACTATATATTTTTTAATAAACAGTGATATAAATATTCAGTGTCAATGGTAACAGGCAATACGGTGCCAATACCATTGTCAAGTGTCCAAATGAAAGTCAATGATCATAAGACATTATAAAGAGGTTATGCTAAAAAATGTCCACACATGTTTGGTTTTTTTTGGTTTTTTTTTTAAACATTTGAATGGCTTTTCTAAATCGTAATCTATTTTATTTTATTTTTAAAGCATGCATGTACATGATAACAGATTTATTTTTTTGTATACTTTAGTTCTTTTACTATTTTCAAAAATAAATTTTGCAAATAAGCATAAAAATCTTTTTTTTTCATTATTATAAATCTATATCAGTTTTTCAGCAGGTGTCAAAGAGGAGAAATTTGGGCTGATATCGGGGATCGTTTCCATTAATTCAGTTGTTATATTTTGAACACATAAGCAAAAACTGCTGTTCGTCTTCAACCTCCTGTATATTACATTTAGAACACGGGGAACTCCGCATTGTCGTCCCTTTTCGATACTTCACTGATGTGTAGAAATGCGGAGTTTAGTTATATTTTTCCTCTAATCGTGATAATGTGGTGATTGTGCTCTTTCCATAGTTGTTTTTGAAGGTGGAATAAGTTCTTAGTTTGCCTTTTGTTTTTGGCTGTTCATTTTCTTTACTATAGCTAGTATACCATAGGTTTATAAAATACTGTCTTATAATACATGATGACTTCTTTTTTAAATGAGTAAGTACTTTTGTTTTGATAAGTCAATACTTTGAAATCAGATAACTGACCCAAAACTTTGTAGATAGATGCAAACCATGACGGATTATTGTGCAGGAGAAAACTTTTTGAGACCGAGTACGCTTCGTTGAGTAGGACAAAAATGGATTTAATGTTCCAAGTCGAAACCAATGATATAGCAAGGCTTTAATAATTTTATGATACAATGGATTTCTACCTAGCTCAAATAAAACCGCAAAGTTAGTTGACTTTCTATGCACACAAGAATAGCCTTGCAGTATTTAATGTGCATTGTTTCATTTTAATTTAAAATGTGATATAATCATTATTTTTCAAATATTTTGTCCATTATAACATCTTTGTTTTTAAATTTGACGCAAAGGGGTTAAAAGCACCTCAAATTTTACAACAATAAAGAAGAATAGGAGAAATTGTAGGATCAAATAAATGAAGGTAAATATTGACACTATGGCAATTGGATATCATTTCTCTCGATAATTTTGAGCATGCTTTTTATATAATTCATTTTGAGCGAAGGCAAAGGAACCAGAATTACAAAAGTAAACACCAAGTTATTTGTACTGTTGAACACACTCAATCAACTTATTTTGAAAAGAAAAATTTTCTGACAATTTTTCTTACTCTGTTAAAAATCATAATTTTTTGTCTTGGATAAGTTTACACTAAGACACCAATCATAACAATATTTTCCCAGTATATTTAGTTTTGACTGTACACCAACTGAAGTGCTTGATCGCAAAAATAAATCACTAGCATACATAAAACAGTAAATTAGGTGATCATTTAGATTAAAAGAATCTCAAGAGTTATCCATGTACAAAATGTATTTGGGCAATTCATTCAAGTAATCATCTTGCTTAACAACTTGCTGGATTTGAAAAAATCAGTATTGTCGATCATGAATATTTATACATGAAATACTTCTTTGATACATTTCTTTGACAATATTGTAAAATTTCTGTGCAACTTCTATTTGAAGAAGTTTCATTTTTTATCCCATTATCTATAACAGTATCAAAAGCCTTATGAAAATCTACAAAACACGCATAAAGTTTCCAATTCAGACTACGCAATCGGTGCATATTTCGCTTGAAACGCGTCATTTTAAACTTGTTTTGACGCAAGAATTAGATAGCTACGTCAAACCGAAAGTCCAAGGTCTTGTTAAAATGGTTCCATTTGATATTTTGTGGTATTCAGAAGTATATAAATCTGGTTAACTATTGGATTTCCCTTCCGAGGTGTGGTGTAAATACTGCAGCGTGACATTCTAGTACATATCAAGAGCAAACGGCGACCAGTGAATTCTCTAGTTTTTCTTATTTCATTTCTGTGTCTTTTGTCGATTTTCGCTTATTCAGTGATGATAACGTATTCATTCCGCCATATTGCGATTCTGACAGGTCATTTATGCATTTTATCACGTTTACGGGCCATGAAATACAAAACTTGTGACGGAAAAAGAAGTGTCTATCAAGAAAACGTTGGCACTGCTGACGCCTCTAATTACTTTTCACTGCTTTAGTAGTGATAAAACAATTCACATAATACTACATCGTATTATCATTTTTTTTCTTCAAAAATTAAAATTACTTAGGTAGAATGTGGAGGAAATGGAAAGCATCAACACTGGTATTGTGTAACCGGTGTTACGTCATATTCTTGATTTTCAATTTGCATCCTCTATGCTACCGCAAAGATACTGTCTTATCAGATTGCTGTTCTTGTTATAGTTAAGGAAAAACGTATGAATTTAAATCTTCATTCATTTGCAACCGACATCCCTACCACCCACGTTTGTGTTGTCAGATTCGATCGTCGGCAAGTCTAGATATGGTCTTTGAAGCACGGTCATGAATCAAGCGCTTCACTTTATGGACTCCCCGCACTGTTTAAGGTCAGCCATTGGACCCAATGTCTTCGTAGTCGGCCCACTAACAACGTTCGTCAGCACAATTTTGCCTTATTTTTTTTCACTTCTAATTTTCGGAGGAAATGCTTCAAGATATCTTGAAACGCATTTAAAAGACCATTAGATGACGTCACAAGCAAATTTCGGCACTTTATTGCGATAAAACACTTGGTTATGCAATGGAAGAAAAAGAAAGGAAAAGAAAAACGATCCAAATTGCAGAAAATTGTTGCACTTTTTACTTTATATAAGGGTACTAATTGTCTTATTAACTAATTAAATTAGATAACTCAAAAGAACTCAAATGCAGCCGAAGACAATTAAATAAATCAGCGTGGTATTTGTTGAATTTTTGAACAATGTTATGCAGAGTGCACATTGCGCGAAATATAAAACGTTAATTGTTGTATAAATGGGTGTCAATAGCATGTTTGTGATTAAATAACTGCTGAGACATCTGTGGTTGTATACAATACATGATGAATTATGAACATCTTTCTGCTACTGACACAATAAGACACATCCGGTAGTGTCATGTATCAATCTCTTTCAAGTTTACAATGGATTGGTTTTGTTTCATCTATTGGATTCCAACGTTTTCCGTAAAGTTTTGTGAGTGTTATGATTCCATAAAGCGAGATCAAGTTAAGCGTTCAACAAAGCCCTATATATACTAAAACAAGTCTACTTATTTCCACTTTATCAACCACCTCATGTTCTGCTGTGAAATGCATTTTGTTAATGTATACAACTAACATTACATTTTTGGAGATAAGCTTGTGAAACAACAGCTTCCTCAGACTGGCGCATCTGCAACAAATGGATTAGATGCATTAAGTTTTTTTTTCTTTTATTTTTGTAACTGATATATACATTGTAAACACATTCTGTCAAGTCTATTCTTCGTGTGTTTCCTCTCTTATGTCTTATTTCGACCGAGGTACATTTTTCACACCAACCAATTGCCAATATTTCGTTCCAATAGAGTCACCGAATACAGCAAAAATCTCAATTCCCAAGAAAGCTGCAGATCAGATTACCCGCATAACACAAACCAAAGCAGGCGAGGAAGGAAATGATCGACGCTTTTATAAGACTTTAATAAATCTATTTCTCTCAGGAAAAAGTCGTCTTTGGTACGCCGAATCCCGTTATTCGTCTCTGACCTTTCTTCGACTCAAGAAAAAGAATAGTCCAGATCCTAAAGGATTACTGGGTTGGACGCACCAATTAGAACCGACTTCCCGGGATTGTATTAGAGATCTAGAAATTCCTCCAAACAGACGTATTAATTCTATATGGATTGAATTTACAAGCATAGCAGAGAAAAATGTATTCCAATTCATTATATGGAATATTGAAAGAATTTGCATGTAGATATGAAGTGCGTTTGATGTATGTTTGCAATAGAACTTGTCAGGCGACGATGGCGCTCCACCATCTATCATGGTAATGGATATTGAACACGCTCCAAGACTGACCGAAAACAACAGAGAGGGCCGGTCCACTAATAAGAGGATCGGACCTGGCAAATAGCAACCATTACGCTCAAATCAAGATACATTCCTCAAACTTCCAAAGGTATCAAGACTATGCTCGCATAGATTTATCTACCACATGATCATTTGATGAATGCCGTGTAATATTCTGTTCTTATAACGCGGCGACGTCGTTGAGATCGTTCACAAGTATTTCTCTACTTCTTGGAAAGAGTTTGATGAGTATGATTGTATAGATTATTGTATTGAAATTGTGACAGAATCCCTTGACTTTTTCTATGACGATATGTCAAAAGTACTAGACTAGTGTGATTAAACCTTTAAAGCATACTTGAAAGTCTCTTTCATTGTATTCATGACAAGAATGACGTCGTTTGACGGTCTATTGTCTCATATACAACTTAGAAATTAATGCAGTAAAATAAACAAATCAGAAACACGCTCCCTGCAAGCGCTTATGTCATTGCCAAAATGACTTTTAATGATGATTCTGGTTGATTGTACTGTTTGTACAAATGAAACTGTGTCTTGTCACCTGCCAGGTGAGATAACCAACTTAGAAAGTCTATCCTTTTTTACAGTAGGATATTCCTTTTAAAATTCTTACAGGAGTTTTTTACTGCCTGATTGCATTTCTCTAATTAACAAATACCATACTTAAACTCTTTTTATTGTTTTTTTTTGGTATTTATTTTCAAAGTTTGTTGTAGAATTATCAGGTTATACACCACAGTGTCTGATAATCATTTCAGGCACAGCCTGGCATTTTTGCGCTCATACTAGATGTAGTTTCAAAAAAAAAATCGAAAATGTTACAATGCACTTGTTTATAATAGACAACTAGTATAAAGATTATTATAGATTTACTGAGTTGATATCTACTTTTAATTTGTTTTTGTTTATGTTTTGTATCTTACATATACCTTTTATGCGAGTTGTTGTTGTACCATTATTATAAAATTCTGATTTAGACAGTAGCCAAAAATTCAATCATGATATACAAACACTTAGATCAAATACTCTATTGCAATCATATGCAAACACACTAAAATGTCATTAGACAAAAGTAAAAAAAAAATTGTTCTAGTGCATGACTAAATATAATATTTTGTGTGTATTCCGACATAACACTTTGGCATACTATCTCTATCTCTGCACATTATGTTCACTCAAAGATACAAAACAAAATGTTGTTAAAAATGAGTTACATTATTATAATACGAGTGACCTTTTTTTGGTTGTAATTTGTTTGTAACTCTAAGAGGGCAAATTATCAAACTATACTCAACAAAGCTCAGATTTGGAATGCAAACATCAGACTTTTGACAGCTTTTAAGAAAAAATAAATCCATTGAATTGGAATGAAATAAGACACAGCCGATAATGCACCAGTGAGAATGCATGCCATACTCCTTAATTTTCCCACCACAAGCATTGATCAGGGACAGCTCTCCACTGGATTTGTCATATCACAGATGGCGTATTCCTGAAGGGGTCGTGACTCACTTGTTTAAAACGAATATTTGTTTCACACTTTTTTGGAGAAAAAAAACTTTATTTTACAGTTTTTGGTTAAGATGAGTAAAATCAACGTTGTACTTTGAAGTAATGTTGGGCGATGGGCGAACTCTTCTTGCAACAATATCACTGACAGGTGTATACTTTTGTTAATTCTTCGACCTAAGGTCATAGCAATGAAAGTTGCATACTACATGTACATGAAGGACACCAATTAACTAAGTATCGAAAAATATTGAGTTATAAGCGAGTTACAAAGCTTACAATTCTTCGTAATGTAAACAAAGCTTTTGTTTACATTTTGAATGTTGAAGTAAAAATTTCAGTTTTAAACCTAAAACCAATGTTTTAAACGTTAGGAACTGTCTATCTATGCTTAATATAAATAAAAAGATAGACAAATATGCTGGAAAAAGATCTTTTACTGGTATATTGAACCTCTGTAAACAAAAACAGGGCACGAGCCTTGTTTACATGACGAAGAATTGTAAGCTCTGTAACTCGCTTATAACTCAACAAATGACACGCAGATTTCATTTGATCATTGGAAACGCATTTATAAAGCATTGTAAATAATTAAAACAGAAAAATAAAATTTGACCAAAATCGTGACCATGCCCTTTAAAAACCCAAACACCTGAAAAAGCAACCATGTGTCTTATAGTTGTGGAACTAAAGACGACGTGCCTTTGTTTTGCAGACTGCATAAAAGAAATATACTAGATCTACTTTGCATGAACTTCAACACTTTTTTAACTTTCTGTCTAAAATAACTGTCCTTTAACCTACATGTACTTAAAATAAGAAGTTTTTTCAAATATTTTCATTTTTTTTTTGTACATAAAAAAAAAATTATATAACAACCTAAATTCTACGATACTCAACCAGCTCGTCTCGGAATGTACTTTCGAATTCTAAACGAACAAATGGCCTTGTGCTTCTTTCTTTGTTATGTCGTTTAAAGCATTGTTTATTATGAAAATCTTATAACCTAGAAGAGCACAGATGCTGAAAATTTCTTCACTGAAGCTGCTACTTTAGCTATTTGTTTTCATGTTAAAAAGTTAAGGTTAATTTTCGTTTTGTGGCGTCATTCAACATCTCCAGCGAGAAGTTGAAGAGAAAAATAAATATACATTGTTCAGAGAGATAACAGAACAGACATTAATTATAAAAATCGACAGACAATCAAGTTATCTGCGTTAACATAGACCCCGGGCTATGTACTGATTTTTTGCGTGTGTGCTATGATAAATCAACTCTATTAGCAAATTATATGAAAAAAAAACATTTTCGATACATTGAAATAAAAAAAATTGACAAATACAATGACTGCTGTTGCTGCTGTCGGTAGCTTTGTGCCAAGATTGGTCGAAGATTTCCCTCGGGCCTGGCTCTCGGTCTCCATTATAAGCACTAACTGGTCAAGGCGTTGTCGCACTATCTGTATATATTTACACATATGTATAAGCCCAAAAAGACTTTAGTTATCATTACGCAATAAACGCTGTGCCGGATGCTAAGATGGCATTTTGCACCCGCTTAAGGTACAGTTTCGTAAAAATCCATATACACCATGTGAATGATTTGTTATTGGACATAATGAAAATCCTGTGGGATTTTGTAAAAAAAAAAAACAAAACAAAAAAAACCTACAGGAATTATATTTCCTAAAGGGAAAAGTTTTGTATGGATCATTAGGTAAGTTTTTCCCTTCATTCCAAGAATTTATGTTTAAGTAGAGTTGAACTCTATACGTTTAGGAGCTATTGACGGTTCGTTCCCTTCCATTACAACCATAGCAGAAAGTTAATAATAACGTTAGGCTATATCAGATGGCAAAAGGAAATAAAAATACTCACATATCGTACATTATTGAATTTAACGCAATTATACCAATTAAAAAAGTAGACAAATTTAATCAAATTGTAACATTGAAAAAAAAATTTACACTGTGACACCATTTTTTTAATGATAAAACGCTACAAATTTATTCACATCGATAAACTACAGAAATGTTCTTGTTATTTGACTTCTTTATTGTCTTACTGGGATCGATTGTTACTGGTACATACATTTCAATTTTTTTAATGAAAAAAATTCCACTGTACACTGTTTCAAATCATGTATATATTTTCAGAGAATGGATATTGTTTTGATTTTTTTATATTCAAAGCTTCACCGTGACTGAGTACCTTAACGTTAAAAAGGACACTGGATTTTTTTTCTCGGAAAGGCATGGGAGTCTTGATCACGAGATTCGAAGCGATGCCAAGTGAACGCACCTTTGAATTGTAATTAGTCAAACTGAGCCAGTCCTATCTTGCATAAATATCATGAACACTTTTTCTCCTCCACAGTGCAGCTTTTCCATTAACTTGCGAAAGTGAATGAAGTGTCTGGGATTTATCATTTATTAATTAACATCTATCTCTCCTTTCAAAGATGAAACAAAAAAAAATATATTTTTATTGCACCTATATGCAAATTAAGCATTCCTAGGTTATACAAATGCAAAAGAAGCTTTGATTAGAAATGCTGATGTGTTGTAAACAATTGTGAGGCCGGGGACCGGGGTCTCACTCCTTGCTACAAAAATCATACATGTACCTTCTCATGCATACAATATGTTGACCATAAACGCTGTTTAGAGTTTCCGCTATGGTGAAGAAACGAACGACGCTTTTGTTCGAACGCGAGTATATAACTGCATAATGTATGTATGGATCATTAGGTAAGTACTTGCATCTGTTTTATAGTGAACAATGCCAATATTTCACTGTAGCATATATGTGTATACAGGGACTTTACTATATTGTAATAAACTATTTTGATCACCTGCAGAAATGCACTTTGATAAAATTACTCACTCTGATAGAGCCTTTTTAAAGGTATGAGACCCAGACAACGCAGTTCGATTTTTTTTTTCAAAACTTCGTTATGAGTGTGCATTTTTATCTTGGAGATATTTAACGCGCTTCGAAAAAATATGTATAAATTTGACTTAGTTATTAATTAATTAGCAGGCAATGCACTGCTGAATTATATATACTGTCACTGAAATCGGGAAGGGGACAACCACAGATACAGTCAAGTTGCTATATCACGAAAATTGATAACATGAAGAAGGCACCCTCATCTTTCCACATTAATATTCATTTTATTTATAAGGAAAAAGTCTCTCCTTGGAAAGCGCAAAAATTGACTTGGGATAAATTTACAATGTGTATTAATTCAAAGTGTTCATGTATTATTAACACATACATTAACACATTAAACTGACACACAAGTTAAATACCTAGCTGTTTGAAATTTTTGTTTGTTTATAATTGATTTCCTCCCTCCCTCATAGGTTTTTTTTTTAAATTTTCATGCTACGTTAAACGTAGAATTAATTTTAAACAGCCTATTTTTCACGAAACTTTAGTAAATAAACTACAATCAATAATTTCTCTAATAATTATTGTCATCTAAGCATATACATTATACCAACTTCTCAAATATAAACCAAATAAATTAGTTCATGGTATGAAGTCAGGTAGCTATATGTATCACCCTTAAAGCATTATCAACTCAAAAGTAGGTACATTTATGTCAAGTCAAAAACTTTTTGCATTAATTTTAAAAAACTGTTACATTGTATTTGATATACATATATTATACCATTACGTTTGTTTATAAGCTTATGCAATTAACGCATTTGAAATATAGGCCATTAATTGTTTTCCACAAATTAAAGTACCCTACAGCATCTAGACTTATATACATATACTTTTTAAGACACTACGTCCTAAGATGGCGATTTAAGTGTTTTGTGAAATTGTATGTTCCAATCGATTTGGTTGAATATCGTCATAGTTCAGTGGTTAAAGTATTGGGATTGTGAACCGCAGATCATGAGTTCGAATCCGCCTGGGCCCTTAATTGAATTTTTGAAAATATAACTTTTTATCCAAAATGGCACACCTTTTTGCCGATTTGACTTAAAATACTTCTTATCCATCATGCTATCTATCATGATAAGGCCTAAAAAAAAAATTAGTGTGTTTAGGGTAACACTGATGAAAAAATTAGGTTAGGTAGGTGGGGATTTTTTTTATTTTATCTATTTTTTTTGCCTGAATCCTAAGAATGTTTGTTTGTTTCATATTTAAAAACGTATTTTTATTGGAAATAAGATAAAATTCACAGTCGGATAAAATCAGACATCTAAAAATGGTAGGATCGGGCCATTTTTGTAGGTTAGATCGGGTTACCCGAAACATACAACTTTTTTTTTAGGCCTAAAGTAATTTTCTGCTGAATTGAGAAAATATTTCAAGGTGTAGTGAGCCATCTTAAATCGTTTTTTTTTTTTGATTAGAACATTGTTTCGAACGAAGTAAGAGATGATTTTTAAAGCTGTAAATTTTCTACATGTATACGTGTACAGATTTACCAAGTATAAAGATATGTTCATTTTTTAATTACATAAGCTTTTTCTCCGACCAATAATAGCTCAGCAGGTTACTAGTAGGTAAAAAATCTCATGGATTCATTGTTTGATATTTCATCAAGCTAAACTATACTTGTATGGATTCTAATAATTTTCTAAGTCATATTTAAAAGTGTCAATAATTTCGACCGAACCATGCACACTATATTTAAGTGCATTAATATCGACCATATCAACGTGCTTTGAAAAAAAATCTATGACTTGGTCCCAATTTCAACGTCATTAATATTCAAGGGCATCAATTTTCGTGGATAAAGTGAAAATCACAGTTTCAAGGATACGTAAATTCGTGGCCAGTGACCCTATCAATACAAAATGTTAATAAAAAATTGCACTTCAATGAACATTTAATTTCGTGGATCAACTAAACAACGAAATCCACGAAAATTGGTATTCAACGAATATTGATGAAACCACAGTATCTATTAGAATACTATATACCCGCTTTCATTCGCGACGACTTAATTTCGCGATTTACCCTAAAGAAACCCGACTTTTTTTTCTTTAAGCCTTTGCTTTGCCTCTAAATCAAAACATCGCTGAAAACCATCTTGTAAAAAATCAATACATATACAGTTGTACAATATCGGTCATAATCAAAAGGTTTAATAAAGATAAGGATTTTTTAATTTTAATTAATGAAGTTTTGATTGTAGTCCCGAAAAAAAAAATCACAGAACAGTTAAATGCCCGTATGAATCAAACATAAAGAATACCCTGCATTGAAAATGGAAGCTATACACTAGTTTACGTCCGACTACAAAGGACTCTATTTTAGTCCCTCTACTCAACCAATCATACACATGTTAGAGGTCACGGTGATCAGATTATCGATTACATTGTATATGGTGTGGCTCTTTAGTTGCGTACACGTCCTCCTTTGATTGAAACCAGTCCAGAACTAACAGGTCAATATTTCCCCCGGGACCGCTCCATCCAACCAACACTTTAGACTTGCACGGAGCTGGTTTGATCGACTTTGTTCGCCAGCTGCCTTAGTACTATGTCAGGGTTTTAATGCTACCCCTGATCAAATTGTACTGGCGATTATGATGACCGTTGGCACAATTTGAATGTCTCCCCCGGGGAACTGCAACCTTTCCTTATTTGATAAAACCTCTATTTGATTGATCAAAGAGAATTTCATCCTCTGTCTAAGACAAGGAACAACGGGTAGCAAATATTAATCAACACCGATTCTTTTGGTACTCCGTGTCGACATTCATTTAATTAAAGCAATGAATGCATTATTAAGGAGGCCCGGCATCGACCATCTTTCGTGTCCTTCTTTTACTCTTGTCGTCGTTTGATTCTGTCATCGACGGAAATCAGTGTACCAAAAGCTTACAATGATACATTATTAAGGCAATAAAAACTAGCAATTTGTGGTGACTAGAGTCTTTAGATTTTCTGCGTGACAGAATAAAGTGGTGATACTCCTCCAGGAGTGAAGGAAGCTCAGGGTTGTCGACCCCTGTTACATAGGTCAAGCGGGCTACAGATCTTCATCTTCGTTGATTGAATTTGTCTGCGAATTACAAACATTCTAATTTACAGGAAGCTCCGCGGTGTAAACAATATATTTGTCTGTCAAAATTCACGTAATATTCATTCCGTGTGAGTTATAGCGGTAGAGAATGCGATCAAGCGATAAATATCGAAGTTCTCGCTGGATTTGGTAGGCCTTGATACGATCATTCAGACCGATGGGTACACTTATTCCGAGTCTCTCTGTAACCTTTCGTTGAAGTCTCGGGGGGAAGTAGCAATGACAGCCATTTTAATAGTCTTTACAGAACATATGGTCGACTCGTTTCACACTTGACTATCACGTACCATCAAGTGGTATTCAGGGGGTAGGGCGGGTTATTGGTGTCGGCCCCTAGAGAGACCCTATTTGAAATATGTCATTTTGAAATATGCATGTTTGAGGCTTTTATTTCAAAATTCAAAATTTCAAAATGTTAAAAGTCATTCAACACCACCATCGGTGGTACATACATGTTACGACAATCTTTCGCATAAGTTACTGTAACTTGGGTCGGGCTTTGGAACTTACTCACTGGAATTTCTTCAGCAGTATGTAGTATTTGGGGCGTAATTCCCCCCCCCCCCAGAAAACTGTAGGTAAGAATGTTAAAAAAAAACCCTGAAATACTCTGAATAAAAATTAAAATACACTTAATTTTTAACCAAAATACAACATCTCTTTAATGATATTAAAATATTTACTCAATCAGATTAAATAAAATAATGAATTATGCATGTTAACCTGAATTTCAAGTATCTCTTCACTATAGAGCTACACACGAAATAGTTCAAGAAAATATTCTAAATATGGTATTTAGAAGACTCGCCGGATATTGCACGTTTCACATCACCCGGGCTTCCCCTGAAGGTATTATTGGAATGTTGTTGAGCAAATACTGGAACGTTGTCATTAAATATTGATATAAAATGAATGACACATAAATTTACACTAATAAAGCAAGTCCATTTGACAAAATTAGCTACTCTTGGATGCATTCAATCGGTTTTGACTGATCAGTAGCTCCCAATCCGACTGTGGTCCTTGCTGAATAAAATGAACCACAATGAATTATTAATACACCCGTGCATAGAGCCCCCGATCACCAATTAATCAATGAAAAGGAAGGCTAATTCTCCTAATTAGATGTTCGTTCCCAGTGGCTTCCTAGAAGGTGTAAAACATCATACCGATGAAGTATCATATTTTGTCGAATAAAATGAGTATGTTCACCAAACATTCAAATTTCTTTTCACGTTGCAATTGATGTTTCGTTGTCATTGCAAGAGAGGTTATTGTATTAGTTACCTACAGTGTAGGAGCTGTTAGCCCCATGGTTTATAATTTTGGCCAAGTGGCATCACCAAGTGATATCAAATATTGCCCTATGACATCGAAATCGGCCCGCAGCATTAAATGGGGCACATGGTGGCATCAGATTTAATTTGGATATTATGATTATGGCAGATGTTTTCAAATTAGGATCAGATTTTAGGATCAGATTTTGGCTCAATGGGCATCAGATGCTGACACATTGTAATCAAATGCTGACCTAGTGGTATAACACTGTTTGCCCAGTGGCATCAACCGCTGAGTGGCACCTTCTGATCCCTATTGGAATCATATATTGTCCAGTGACATCTGATGGTTGTCTAGTGGCATCCAATGATTGTTTAATTAGTGGAATCAGATGTTTGTCTAGGGCATCAGATGGATGTCCAGTGGTATCAAATGGTTGTCAAGTGGTATCAAATTGTTGTAAAGTGGCATCAGATGGTTGTTTAGGGCATCAGATGGCTGTCCAGTGGTATCAAATGTTTGTGATAGTGTTCTGGTGGCATCCGATGATTGTTTAGTGGAATCGGGTAACTGTTTAAGGCATCAGATCGTTGTCTAGTAGCAGCAGATGGTTGTCTAGTGGCACCCGATGGTTGTCTAGGTGTATCAAATAGTTGTCTAGTGGCATCAGATCGTTCTCAAGTGGATCAGATGGTTATCTAGTGGCACCCGATGGTTGTCCAGTGGTATCAAATGGTTGTCTAGTGGCACCCGATGGTTGTCTAAAGCATCAGATGGTTGTCTAGTCGCTCCCGAAGGTTGTCTAGTGGCATCATATGGTTGTCTAGTGGCATCCGATGGTTTTCTAAGGCATTAGATTGTTGTCTAGGGCATCAGATGGTTGTCCAGTGGCACCAGATGGTTTTTAGTGGCATTAAATGGTTGTCTAGTGGCACCCTTGCCTTTTGATTGCGATTCCTAGAAATTGTATATCAGTAAAGGTTACACCCCTAACTGAAATAAGTGAGAAACTGTCTGGTTTTAAGGGTAAGGCTGAAAAGTCTTAAAACTTATCAATCGGCTCTAATAAGTGGTACAAGTTACATATCATAAGCTGTACAGACACAGGATACCGTCAACATTTTTTTCTTAGTAAAAATATATTTGCTTTATGTCGCCAACATCTGATTTTGGGAAGTGATTTTAATCAACTCTCCTATGCAGTTACTCTGACAAACCGGAAGTGAAACAGTGTTTGGACCAAAGCACAAGTCATCGCCGCTGACAAGACTTAGTTCTTAAGAATAATTGATAAATTCGAAATAATGTATGCTAAAGCATTGTTTTTCAAGGAAACTTATTTATAAATACCTTGAAAATAGTCAGATTTTAAATGGTACGAGCAATTTATATATTTTTTGTAGTTGTATGTATTCTTACGCCAGAGTTCAATATAGTCTCGTTCAACTCAACGCTCGGCTGTCTCCGTAAATCTCCGACAAGCAGAGGGTCTCTCTTGCTTGTCGGAGATTAACGGCGATAGCCGAGCGTTTGGTTGAACGAGACGAGGGTTCAATGTTGCTTGGATCCATAAATTTTCCAGAAATATTTCTATCATTGATTCATAGTTTGAATGAATTTATTCCATCTTTAAATTCAAATGGGTTTTATCAACATTCTTGTGTCGAAAAAGTCCGAAAATTCATATTATAAAAATGTGCGTAATTCAAATGCAGATTTGAAACTACCTGTACTTGTCATGCAAAATAACATGTCATTGATTTTAAAATAAATAAACATCGATAAAATCAACTCCCGTTAGTTTTTCGGTACTTTGGTTTTTATAGCATTGCAATAAAACTATAGGAAAAAATTTAAGAGGGATCGGCTCGTTTGTCCGTAAATTTATTGGGTAACCTTGTTAACAATTCAAAGAAAAATGAAAAACGTATACGAAAAAACCACGTGGTTGTTCGAACAAATATTCACTTACTTCGTTTACGTCACCACTGAGTTTTAACATTCATAAAATAAGTACAAAACGTTAATTGATCTATTGACTGAACTTTTGAGTAATTATTTAAAACTTCGACATTTTGTTTCTTTTTCATTAGATGATTTAAACATTTTCATACAAAAAACGATTTGTTAAATTAGGAAAACAAACAAAGAATCGGAATAATTATCAAGACCAGTGTTCGGAGAAATCCTGGTAAACAACATTTTAAATAATTCATGAAGTAAGGGTGTAGATCATGCTTCTCTGAGACGTAGTTTAACTGTCATGGTGTCGTCAAACATTGCGATACATTTTTGTTTAGCTGTAAATTTCAATTTGAGCTTTATCGTGGGTTCTTGGCAAAGTACATGTAATTGATCAAACCTGAACTCTAGGAAAACGAACGTATGTTAACAGGACGACAACTGTCATCGTTTTGCACGGGGCTAAGCACCCTCCTTCACAAACTTGGTTTTATTCTAACTAGATATGTATATTTATTCATCAATAGAGTCTGGTTTTTAGTATTTTGATTCAATATCATTTTAAAAAAATTACTATAAATATACGAAAACATTAAAAATTGATTGTAATAAGACTGTTTTGATATCATATCATGGTTGTAAAAGGTTCCAGGTGAAAATGGCATTTTGGTTCATCATCATCAGTATTAAAGGTATTTTGTACCAAAAATCATTGCAAATTCTTTTGGTTGCAGTAAAAAATTTCTTATTCTTTTCTTCACATCAACTGTTGTTCAGTAATTAAATACTTTAATAATAGGATGGGAGATGATACTTCACTCCAACCGATTTGGACTACTGGGTACAAGTCCAAGTATGTATACATACAATGTACTAGGCTATTAGCTACTTATATGTAAACATGCGCAGAATTCCCATCATACCTGTGGCCTGCCAGTATGGCGAGAAGACGCTTCCTCAATCTTGGCATGGTGGTCCTCTTTTCTAAAAACCTGGCACATTGCCAGAAATCTATCTGAAAGGTGAACAACTTGTGCTCAGACACCGAGGAAAGGTTTGCTTACCAATGCCTCTCATTAAGGTGTTCAGCTGCACGCATTTATTTTCTTTTGACTGTGAGACAGTTCATGTAATTATGTAAATGAAAATACATGGATGGAATTTTCCTTTTTTTTATTGTATATGAATATTGTTTCAATCAGCATTTACACGTAAGTGGTTTTTTTCTTAAATGATTGAAAGAGCAAATAAGTATTGTGGTACTTACTTATTTAGTTAAAAAAAATTATGACCAGATTCCAAGAGACGCAATTAATATTGAGGGCTGAAAATACTTAAAATATCAACGCACGCGCTTTTATTTGTTATTGAGAAAAAACCTTTCGTTTCAGTGCATTGGGTGTGACCTACACTTTTTCGTTCTGAATTAAAACGAAATCACAATGGGGTTAATCAGATTTAAGCAAACAAATGTTCTCAATCCTTTGTTTGACATGAACAAATGCTCGTTTGCTTTGAAACAGAAAAAGAGAAACGACCGTTCATTTAATCCAAATTACGATATTGAAAGGGTCATTGTTTGAGAGAACTATTAAAACTGCTAAATGCACAATGACATAACCAAATTACTGATATTCCAACACGGTATATTTATTTGACACGCGTCTATATTGAAAATCAAAATAGATTCCATACATTACTTATGCAAGTTTTTGTGTATGGAATTGACAAGTTAAATAAGTATGTTTCCAATTCAGCCAAAATTCGGCAATTTTAGTGCAAGGTTATTGACTTCTTTTCATTTAGGCATAAAAATAGATTTGCAGAACTGAAGCCCTTTTCAACAAAATTGTATTTATTAGTCCCTTTCCTATGGAACCGGAGGGACCATAGTCTTTATCGCTGTCTTTCCGTCTGCTTGTCAGCTATTTGGTACCGACCTGGTTTTCTATACTGGTTTCTTCGTGGTTTGTATAGATTTATTATAAGAAACTACAGATCAAGTTTGAATTTAACGGGTGATAAAAATTCAATTTTAAACGACTCGACAATGTTTGGGACGTGGTATTCATGATCATTTAGAATGACGTAAGCCTGAAAGGGTTGTTTAACGAGATAACGTTGTATTGAATATGAATTAAAATTTTCCTTCGAATCAAATTGTATGATTATGCGGTTATAACGTGCATTCGGGATACTGTCATGCTGTAAATTTTGAATTTACTGGGTGGGAGTAGATACAAAATTTACAACATGACAATTAACTAGTTGTCATGTTGTAAATTTTGTTTTTATACACACCCAGTAGGCAGTGTTGTCTAGTTGTCATGTTGTAAATTTTGTATTTATACCCACCCAGAAATTCAAAATTTACAACATGACAATACACACACACAATATATATAGGTAGCATGTTGAATAATTTCAATGGGTGTTCATTTGATACATTTAAAATCCTAGAACCTTTTCTGCAATGCCAGCAGACATATGAGTGCTATCTAATTAACAGTTTTCATCCTGTTTTATAAATCTAAAATAAGAAATGTACATGTAAATAAAAAATATAGCTTCACTCCATACAGACTAAGACGCTCCCCAATTAAGTATAACGGTATATCCATGCTTATAATGGAGGAAATATCTTAATGATATTGAAAAATATAACTTGTAATAAACTATCTATGTAAACTTGCGAAACTTGAGAAATTTAAGTTAAAAATTAAAATTTAAAAAAAAACAAGGAGTTGGAAGACAGAAAACCTCTCAGTGATTTTAAAGACGATGACTGCTTCATTTTATTACAATGTATATATCGACTTAATGAAGAAATTATACTCAGAGTATATGAATTGCCTTATTGGTGAGGTAAGATGTAGAACAAAAGATAAAAAGACTGAATACATTACCTAAGACCCATCGCTTTGAGCTTTTTAAAAAATGTAGGTACATGTGTATGTATACTCATGTCACCTTTAATTTTGTGTCTGTACATTTACATCTATCCCCATCTAATATCAAAGATTTCAAAAATTAACAAGCTATAATTAACCAATGCATTCAAATTCGACAAAAGAAATGAAAAGATTGTTTTTACTTTTTGACATAAGCGTGACTTAGATTTGACATTGCAAAGTTTGCTTTATATTACGGTATAAGACATACTTAAGTAGGACTTATGTGGGTCCTAAGATTCCACGTAAGTCCTACTTATGACCCTACGTAAGTCGAATTCTTGTTACGAGCCCCAGATTGCTTACATGTACTAGTATGCAGTAAGCTCAGAAATAGAACTGAGATGTCATCGACAAAGGCAGTCTGTATTAGTTTTTTATCTAATAGAATAGTTTTAAAAAAATTGAAAATTATAAAACATAAATAAAACAATTAAATAAGAAAAATAACACTAAGTATACAAAACACATCCCGCCTTCTTTTATCTTAATTAGCACGTAATATACGATGTAGATAGTAACCATCTTCTTCTCTACCGAATGAAAAGTTCAAAATTTGCCACTAGTGTATGACAAGGAGGCATCAGTTCAATGCTGAAGCACACCGAGCCTCGCAGATACTTTTTGTCGTTTTATTAGGTTATGACACATTATGTTCATTTTAGAAATGTGACTCAGATGTAGGCCTAGTATACGGAAACTGTGACGTTTTCGTTGGTGGTATCGCATCTCGAGATGGGTTATTAGTCGACGTTTTAATTGGTCATTAGCTTCATCTCGGTGTAATGCGATAAATTTTGGAACCATTAAAGTTGTCCAAGACAAGTTCATAGCGCGAGTGGTTGTTTCCGCAAGAGTATTGTTCATTATATTGATTACAGAAAGTGAAAGTGTATTTTAAAACTGTAATAATGAACGTACCGTCGAACTCAAATAGGGGGGAGGGTACAAGTTTGTAAGCCAAGCGAAAAATTCTCACAGTGAACTGGATGCAAGTTTGAAATAAGTAAATGTTGCGCGAGGAGTTATGGTAAGAGAGATCTAAACATTGTAAGTTAATACCGTAAGCAAAGATACATTTACGTGAAACATGGCTTTTTATTCACTGAATAATACATCAATCACTTGAAAACGGAAGATCGTTTGCTCTGAGTAGCTAGTATCGGCGTGTCGATGGATGGGAGTCGGTAGCGAACTGCCAGATAAAGAGGCGGATAAAGGTTAAATGGCGATTTACAACAATCACTGTTATCTTCGGCATACCCTTGCCATGCAGAGGACAATTATAATTACTATACAACTACTATCGACGCGAAAATAATAAATGAAACGTAAGATGTTTAATCAGCATCGAATATCAATTATTGCCGTGCAAATTGATTAACAGGCTCTAGCCCTTCTTAAAAGCGTGACCACTTCGCATCAGTTCGCCTCTATAGTTCTACAGCGAATATCAGATAAAAGCGCCAGTCCCTCACCCGATACTTTTAGTAGTAGGAATTGATCCGTTCATCGCCGAATGTGTCGGAGAGGAAACGCAGAGAGCAGACTCCTTCACAGAGGCAGAGGAGGCCCGCACGTGTAGAATTTTGTCATCTTAATTTGAGGTTGATTACTGTTGAGCGTTTCTATCCCCTGTGTGACATGCGGAATTTTCAGCACATGAAGTTAATTAAGGAGAAAAAAAACATACACAAGATCTAGATCCATCGCATAGTTTTTTATTGGGGATTATTGTTTTACATGAAAAGTGAGTATTTTAAGTGAATTATTTGAGTAGTAGACGGAGAGCCCCCTGTGTGTCTGATTTACAGACATCTGTAGTTAGGATAGGACGAACAAGGCAATTCAATGAGTTTACTGAAGAATCTGATATGATATTTCAAAGGCCGATAATTTAATAATACACACATTTTCCCCGTCTTCTGGTGCAAAAAAATTGTGTGATGGTGGTCCAGACACGGTTATGAAATCTTTTATCCTTTTTTATGCTTGATACGTCATGCTTGAGAATTTCGAAATTCTTTTAATGTTTTATTTGCACACTATATTGCATGCGAATGTCAACCTCGGGCGTGCTTTAAAACCATTCTTAAACAAAGTGGACAAATTTGAAAACAATAAAACAAAATAAAAAATCTTTCCCCTCGAATTTTCTTCCTCGTAAATTGATATTTTCTTCTTTCTTACGAAGAAAACACGATTCATTAATCAAGTTGTCAGAATTGCTGTAAATAATAATTATTTTGATGTTGCGCTTCGTTTCCGTACATAAAAAGAACACAGAATACGCGAGGACAGACTCATCTTAACCATTTCAAAAGTTGTCGAAACTGTCAAGTCTAATTTCCAAACCAAAGTAAATACATTCCAAAGCAGAAAAAAAAATGTCTTCCATATCTTGGTATTTGATGGGCAAATTTTTCAAAAGGCCGTGGTAGTCTGGTGGTTTTGTTTTCCCGGGGAAGAATCCGCACTCTCTGCGACTGGATCTAGGTTATACGCACATTGCTTAACCAAAATAATTTGTATGAACACATTAGATTTATTATTAAGTGATAAACAATGAAAATGATATATGCCGTGAAATTCTTTGAGGTCGGTAGGTATCATCTGGGCGATATTTTATAATTTCAGGGGGGAGGAGGGAAGATTTTATCAAATTTTATTCTTCAGAGGAAATTAAGACCCATCAATTATTTTTAGAAGTATAGCTTTGCTGTGCTTGTGTTGTTGTATTCGAACGATAAGACGTTATATAAAGTCCCACATAGCACGACAGACTTCTCCCCGAACCATTACAAAGAGCAGGCGATTGATTCTAACAACTTGGTAAACTGTTGGAGCTTTCTTTGTGAGTGGAAATACTTTAAACGAAAACGCTAGTAGTAAGCATTAATCCATTAAAAACCCAATTAATGTGTAGTGAGTTGTCCTCTTGTAAAGTTTTTTATTAATTTCTAATGAATATTGATTGACATTCGACATCTTTGCACGAAGTCTTCAGAATCAATGGGAGTTTCTTCAACCGTGGTCGGAGTCGCTTTTTGTCTAGGAAAATGTAGATGTAAAAACGTTTTATTATGCTGACGGTATTTCGAAAGTCCCGTGCGACTTATCCTTAGGGAGAGATGTTCTCTCACAAACAATTGTGTTTTGGGGGGAAATTCTTCCCTCGATCAAACTTGGAATCAGTTAGCCATGACCTCTGACAATAAAACAACTACCGAATTAAGTAGATGAGTTTTTTCCCGGCAATATCTGACATCAGCGACGGTGTGAAGATTTTGGGACTGATAGAGTGGCCGTGAAAACCGACCCAAGCATCGCCCTACATCAGACAATTTAATTTGTCCTTTTTTGTACATTTTTAGGAGGGCTTCGTTTAGTGTTGGACGCTTTTCGGTGGTGCAGCTTAGTTTAGGAATTATAATTAAGACTACGGGACAATGAAAGATTTAAACCACCTCCTACAGAAACACATCCCAAGAAATGTTACGTGAAAGGATGGAATTAACCCAGCGATGGAGCTTCGTCATTCTCTCTTTTAGTTGTCTGATTTTGATGACGCCTATTTCAGGTAAGTTTTTTGAAATATAATATTATATACATATATTGAATGCATGTGTAGACTCTATTAATTCAGAGGCGAGATGTGTCAAAGTATGTGTAACCTCTCTATTCAAAACTGATAGGGCTTTCACCCGTATTTAATTAAGTTCTACAAAAATGATTTATCAAATGTATATGGTTGTGAAATTACACTTTTTTGTGAAATCATGCCAGTTACCAAATCCTATTTCATACCAAAAGTTAGTCTTAATCCATGCAGTATATTAAAAATGTCTGAAAATAAGGTGAAACTAATGCACTCAGTATATTCATTCTTCTTGGAATTCTTTCGTATATAATTCATGATAAACACTTTTCCCCAAATTTCATCAAGCATTGCGGATATCTCTATAGCATGTCTAAACTACATCAGTTAAGCACAACAATTTAAAGAGTGTGTTTAATAATTAATTTTAAAGCGAACTGCAAAATTTTCTAATGTGCGTAAGCAATTAAACTTTATCAAAATTTAACCACTTTTTCGTTTGATTACCAACTGTGGCATTCCGATTGTTTTAATGACTTCTTTGTATGCGAATTGAATCATCGAATCTGAACAATGGATCCTACGTCAACAAATTAAGGTAGCACAAAAAGATACATGTAGCATGCACAAAAAAAAAAGAGAAAAAAAAGTCAAAAACCTCAAGTTGTAAACAGGAAATGTTGCTTCAAAATCTAGCCTCATAACATGTATATGTATTGTGTGTATATACACGATGGCCGCTACTTGATAGAATCAGAAGTGATTTTACGGTCCTGTGTCGTTCACTGCTTCTTTAAGTAATCATGAAAGCTAGTACAGAATATTAGAACACCCTGTGACAACGGCAATTATATCCGATTCTTTGACTCACAGGTCTTACTCCAAAGTTTTCTGTAGCCCGGTGACGGGGAATATTTGTCTGCCTAATTAATTAACACGAGTTGACTCTACATCGACGTTATCAGCGACAAAAAGTGCGTTATCATTGTCTTCAAAAAAAGATTTTATTTGGGGTTTTTTCCTGGCCTACAGCGTGACTAGGGGCAACGGTGGCGGTTGTCGCAGTAATTCGTTCTTTTTATTACTATTTCCCCAAATATACTTGTTAATATAAACAAAATACAAGCGTCATGCAATAATTAAAGCGCAGAAAATGAAATCATAAATTCACATACTGAAAAGAACCAATATTGTTCTTGCAAAACGCTATGATAATTTTGTATGAAATATCACTAATATGATGTATGCTATGATTAACGCTATAAATATCGCTGGCAATATAATTTTGTAGTAGTTGTCTTCCTGTTTTGTACGTTGATACATTGTATTAAGAGAACGTTTTTGGGGTGGTGTTTTTTTTTTGGCATTTGTGTGTTATGGTTGAAGTCAATAATCTTGGAAATAATATTTCATAGTTATAAGTACATGTATAAATGGGAAATGGCTATTCAATGGCTTAGAAAAGGATTTTTTGCCCATTAATTTGTGGTATTTTATACTATGACTTACATATCCATATCAGTAAGCGCTATCAAACAGACAAGTGTGGTTAGATTCATATTAAAAAAAAATTCTCCTTTTCTCTCCTATCATCTAATTTAGAACCGGAATAAATATTAGATTCAGTGTAATTTTCGATTTTGTCCCTTGGGGAAATCAGGTGCAATGAAAGTTTTAAAAAGAATACCGAAAGTTTTGTTGAGGTGTTTTAAAAGTTCAAAATACACAATAAATTTAGTAATTTTAATTGGCAGCTTTTATTAAATGTCCTCGGGACGGGGTGTAGTCCCAAGATGATGTTTACAAGAGTAGGTTTTTATCAGACGGATGGAAAAAAGATTCTCCACTATAGCTAATGAGGGAGTTGTCACAGAGATGATCAGCTCATCGACTTCCGCGCCGGAGGGGAGCGAAAAGCAATCCTTAGTGAAAAGCACTACACTGGCTTGCTCTGTTCCCATACCCTGAGATGTTTTAGAGAGGGAATCCTTGAGGTTTCATTAGTGTCGGAGTTGATACGTACTTGGAAATCGATATCGCAAAACCTCTCCCGAAAAGATAATGCAAAAGAAATGGAAAATTTACTGACGTTTTAGCCAATTATCACCAGTTGAATGTCTTCAGTAGCCATCAGAGGTCTGGCTCAGAAGTGTACTAGTTTGGTATATGTACAAACTACAGTATGTATACTAGTGTATCTAGGAGCTCTCAAACAGGCCAAAATTTAATTTCAAAATTTAAAATCCACATTTTGAAGGGGAAATGAATTTAAAGTTTTTTATTAGAAGTCATGATCAGTTTTAAATGTATTTACATCTAATGGTTTTTTTCATCAAAATATTTTAATTTCTTTTGAGTGTTGTAAAACAGATTATTCAAAATTTGAACATTGCTTATTTTGTAAAATGCATATTCATGTATATTGAGAACGAGTGGAAGTAAAAACTTTATATCTAGACAGTTTAGAACGAACTGAATTAAGATTCTTTTGGGTCTTTTCAGGAAATGCCAAGTTCGAATTTAATTAGACAACTGCATTGTTTCATTTCAAAGCAGTTTGTTTAAATATTGCTTAATCCACATACTTGAGACCGTCTTTTTGTATGAGCAGTATTTTTATAATCAGTTCGGATTATGACCACAATGAAACATGCAGGGATGAACGATTCATGGCCCGGCGTATGAATGTCATTTTCCTATCAGCTCCAGATCTGTCCAAGAGAAAAAAAAGCTTGGGCATTCCTTTTATAGATTCCAATTATCTGGTGCAAAATATCCGACTCATTAAATCAATATTATGACTATCTGTCCTATGCCAAATGCTACCCCTGATTGCTTTCCTTCTCTCGTACTTTGTGGTATATACATAAACTTGTCTCGGTGGATTTTAGCATACTCCGACATAATTGACTTGACAAAGTTGTGTACGCTGTTCGACGGCTTACGGTCAAACTTATATATATAAGTAGAGTCCCTCGGAAATCAAATAACTAACAGATAGAAAGAATAATAGAACCATTTTAACAGGAGCTTGGACTTTTGGGTAGTTGTGTCAAACAGCATTGTGACGTAGGCCTGTCTATTTTATTGTAGGCCACTTGGTCATAGCTCTTTGAAATCAACAAGATTTGTCTGGCTTTTGAGCTAAGGCTACGCAATTGGTGTATATTTCGCTTGAAACCAGCGTAATTTTAACTTGTTTTGACGCAAGAAATAGATAGTTACATCCTACTGAAAGTCCAAGGACTCGTTAAAATGGTTCTAAATCATATACTACAGAAGCTACAATGTAAAAAAAAGTGGAAATAAAGTTTGAAAACCAAAGAAGCTTAACACAATTACGAGTGGAACATTCTGATTGAAAAATAACATCCTTGTATAGTGGGGTCATTTTGTTTTTTGTTGGAGACCACTAAACGATGCCTTTCTGGAGAGGAATTCCTGAATTTTACGAATCATTAAGTAATAAAATGTCGCAGATAAAATCTTCCTGGAAAATCGATAACAACTTATCCATGTTTGTGACTTCTGCCCATAAGAAAACAGAGCGATATAATAAATATTTAAATTCTGCGTTAGAACCACTAAAATAAATGAAGCATCAGGCTGAGCATTTATTTGATACTCCTGGTAATTACGTATCCCAGTGGGAATCCCCTTTATGGTCTATTCTACTTTAGATCTCTCAATAAGCTGGTCTTTTCCGTGTTATCTACGTTTCCTGTACCTACTGGAATAAGTAAGTCTTGTTCAGATGTACTTACAATGTACATGTACAATATAGAGTGTGTAGAAACACGCAGTCATCGATGTTACGCGTACGATAATCAATTCTAAATTGTGAAAGTCTTTTCGATTGTTGTCGATGGACTCGGGCCGGTCAGATATGGACCGAGGTCAATTAGAGACTGCATCTCACAGAGCCATACAAGATAAAACATTATCTGAATAACCATAAAAAAACAGTGTGACATACAGTCTGTACTTTGATACCTTGGATTAATTTTTTATAAACTTTCTGTATTCAAATTTTAATTGGAACATCATTTGATTGTTACAAATTAACATTCCTTGTAGAATTACTAATCTATCCATTTATGTGGTTTGATTTCAAAGCATACCACTGTCTGTGTATGTATCCAGGAAAAAATCAGTTTTAATTTTTCAAAACTTTACTTTTTACTTTTACGTTCCACAAGCGCAATAGTTCGACGAAATGGAATACGTAAAATATCACGCGACACATGCATCATATATTTTTGTTGTTGTATATTGTTAAGAATTTTATGTTTATTAATTATTTAGAATTTATCTGACAGGTGATAGCAATTGAATTTATAATGACCACGTTTGATCACCAACGATGACGCAATTAAACCGTAAAATGGCGAGCTGAAGGGTTAGATCAACATGCTTACTAATATATTTGTGTCATAAATGGATAATATTTGTGTCATAAATGTATTTTCTTATCTAAAAAAAATATGAGATTATTTACTCTGTACTAATTACATTTTGTAGCTTAATAGTGAAAAAAGCAACGAAAGAATGTCAATGAAAATTAATTCGTACGTTTTCGTGTCGGAAATATATAAGTACAATATTGTAGTTTCTGCTCAAATGCTTAAATTAGTCTGAATACCATGAGTTATGTATAGTAATGGTGGCAAAAATAGCAATTTCTTTACAAAATCTTTTAACGCAGAGAGAAACGCGAATAAATCGATTCCCTTAAGTCAAATTTTGGCTGTATGAAAGAGTGCAGGGAGTAAAAAATATCTTCATACGATCGGAAACAATGCAGCTTCACAAGAATTGCTTTCAAGGGAATAGCTAAAAAAATTCAGCTCTTTATCTTACATGAGTTTCATTGAAGATGACTGACACACTGAGTCTTGTAATTACATCCGTGATAATACCATTTCTGATAGTTTTGTAGTAATGTTTTGACGATATTCGGTCTTTGTTATAAAGTAATCAGAAATAGTCGTGTTTTAAATTGCTACAATTAAAGTGGGTCCTTACTCAGCAAAATTGTGCATGTGTTTAATCTAGTCTTTTTCTCTTGAAATTATTAGTTTGACACCTTGTAATTAAAAAATCATATCTTAACCACTTACTTTTCTTAAACCAGAATATCCACAATACTATATATACAATGTAGTATGTACGACCCCTTTTTCATAACACGTCTCCAGCCGATTTTTATTTTTCGCAGTTTTTAATACATTATTAAAGTAAAACAAGTTTTGAATAAATATTTAAAATCAAGTACTAAGTATTAAGTGCGAAACATTATACAATTGTCATTTTATTTGATAAATTGAAAAAGACGTTTTATAGGAAAAAGATACCAAATAAAAAAATAAAAATTATTACAATATTTGTAATATCTTTTAAAACATATTTTTTTGGTTTGATGGTTAACTTGCTTATTTTATTTCTTTAGATTTTTTGATTTATATCTGTTGCATCTGTTGAAAATACTATTGTATTAACTCAAAGTTTATACATTAATTATGTGCTTAATCAGCAATGATGATTACATAGATTTAATGCAGTTTATATGTATACAGAACCACATGTATCAGTGATGATGTCACTCGAGTAGAGGCCCACCTTAAGAACACAAGTCTCGTTTAATGCGTGTTGAATTCTCATCTACCTTTATCTTTGCCCCCATTCCTGTATTTCGCCACCTGTAGTGCGGCTTTAAAGACAAAGAAATCGCATCGTTTGGGAAAATAAAACCCTTCAACTTCGAAATCGCCAGAATCGAGCTCATATTACCTTTCATCGCGTGAAATTCTAAATACTTAGCTACTTCTCTTTGGTGTTGGGTTGCGAAAACAGTTGTGTAATTAGAATTGCTTTCCAATTACAAAAGTTTGATCTTAAGTCAGCCTTAAGGGGAAAAAGTATTCTCATAGTAGAAACATCGATGTGTTCCAGAGGGTAATATTTGATTTTTTTCTTGAATTTTCGCTTTAATTTTTTTTGGGGGGGGGGGGGTATAGTATTAAACAAGAATAACATGTCTTGAATATTTGTATTCAAAAGAATAAATTAACTAACCACTGTTTTCCAGGCTTTTAAGATTTAATTTGTGGGAGAGAGATTCTAAATAATGAAAAATATCTTCACGTAGGTCTTCTGGTCTTCTCAATGCATCAATCCTCGTTTTATGTGTAAATTTTGACGTTTTAAAAGACGCAATTTATTTGTTGGACAAGTTAACCAAATAACATGTATAAAAAGGATCGTTATTCTACATTTAATGCATAAAATTTTACATGCATGGCGCTGACGTTGTAGTGATCACGTTTTCTGTCGATTTGTCATACGCAAGCTCGCAAAATGGTTTCATTTCATGGACAACCAGCCCTGTGTTTACAATCTAGAGTTATACATTTACAGAAGAGGATGTATGCAAACACTAGCACAATATAACATGTTTACCATCGCCATTAGGCAAGCGTCAAATGGACGACCAGAGACATGCGAGAAAAGGCTACAGGTCTTTTCCATGCACCTAATAACTCAAAACGATCAAAAAAGCACGGTTAAACAATGGAAATGTGTTAACCCTGGGTGTTTAGAAGAGATCGACGAACTATCTCGCACTAATTGAAAATGGATTCATATATTTACACTTGGCTCTCAACAGCAATGCCAATTATTGGCTGTTGTTTTCCTACAAAAATCTTTTAACAAGCAGAAATGAAACGTTCGGACCTAAATATACAGATCTACGCGAAGAGACAAAGATTAATTATTCTATTATCGATGTCTTAACCTGTGGGTAGAGTAGAAATTTCATTTGTGGACCCAATTAACAATTTTTGCACAAGGGGTTTTGCTAATATTAAATATTTGAGTAAATTATGTGTGTTTTCCTTGCGCAATATTACCTTTGAATTTCATGACACGAGCACAATTACAAACGTATTCGTATTCATAAACGTAAATAAAACAAAAATTCGCCGATTTCAAAAGCATTGATCAAGCATCGATTTTTCACTCTATTTCCCATTGTTTAGATATTCAACCTTTTAATCTCCAGGTGTTGTTAATCTCATGAGCAATTGCGTTGTCGATTATAGGATTCACTTTGATTTGGATTTTGCAAAACACTTCTCTTTTAAGTGAAATGAGTAGAATAAAACAAACATAGGGTAATGGCATACGAATTTTTCTTTTAAATTAATGAAAATGTATTCCGAGGTTCAAACCCTATACATTACATGTTAATGGTGATTGGGTGCTAACATGGAAGAAGAAGAAAGCCATTATTTCTTTTAAGTTCAAGTTCAAGTTCAAGTTCATTTATTTTCACTCATAACATATAATGTTACATGAGGTGCAGAAGAATTATATACAAAAGTATAAGAAAAGCAGGATTTACAAAAGGAAACAGAATAAAGTAAACAATGAATTTGTTATAGTTGTTACGTAGGATGACCGACCAAATCAAATATTTTTCTAATTAAAGTACACATTTTCATAAGTATTACATGATTTAAAGATGACATAAGTGTTCTAAATTTTAAGATGTTTGGGTTTTTAAGATAATAATTACTAAACAATTTTTTTCTTACAGGTGACAGTGCACTACATTCTAAAACATAATGAAATTTACAAGTTAATTAATAAGTAAGGAAGCTTCACTCAGGAGAAGAGATTCATTATAGACTATCACTTTCTCTGACACAGACCCATTGACAAATTGAAATAAATGTATGAGAGGTTTGATGCATCCAGACACAGAAAAGTAGGATATTAATACAGTCCTTTTTTTTTAAGGTTACATCAATGCTCCATCATTCCACGAGACAGAACCTAACGTCACAGTCCATTCTGGAGAACTAGCGATACTAAGGTGTACTATTGAAAACCTGGGACCAAAAACAGTAAGTCTTTGTTCCCGACTGTTGTTAAATGACCGAGGTCAGGTGAGCAGTGCCTCCCTTTGGGGCACACAGCTAGCAAATCCATTTCTTTCCAGTAATGATTTCCATGTGAAGGATGCATTGAAGAGGTCAAAATAAGCCGATTCCAATAGGACGCAGGTGATTAGCGCTAATAGTCTCCCTAAACAATTGGCTATGGGCTCCGTATATTATTCCGCTGCTTGGTTAACCTTCCTGTATTGAAGAATCCGAAGAATCATTGCAATCTCTCTCTCTCTCTCTCTCTCTCTCTCTCTCTCTCTCTCTCTCTCTCTCTCTCTCTCTCTCTCTCTCTCTCTCTGATCTGTTCGAAAGAAACAGATCGTATATTGTAGACATATTCATTTTAAACGGGAGAACTCCTTTTCACAGCAATTTTCTGGCAACCGAAAATCGATTAATATATAATCGTCGACTTTTTAAAGAAATTGTATGGGATAAAAGCGTAGTGTCATCTATCTACAGGTCAACGCATTGGATCTGCCAGAGGAGTGAACGATGCTTAAGATACACAGCATCAATCCTCACCTAGACTAATCTATTACTGCTAGCCTATCATTCCCAGAACTTCTACACGATATAAGGGGGTCGCATCGGCGAAAACGATATGCAACAAATACATAAACTTTCTTATAAATCTGATTTATATCAATAGAGTAAAGAAGATAGTGTTATTCTTCAAATTGTGTATATTACATTCTGTAGCTTTGCATCTGTGATTATTTTATTTGTACTAACATAATTACTTAAACATCATTCACTTATGCATCTGTTAATGTTTTTAAATCCAGGCGCACATAAAAAAGTTATTTACCCTCTAATAAAACTCTTGGAATTTCTTAGGCCCAAACAGATAATCTATAAACTTAATTATCTTTTTTTTAATTGGTAAATAAGTAACCCATGTACCTCTCTAACATTACCTGATGACGATCTATCAAATCCTTGAACTGTTTTCATGTACACCATCACACAATGGTTATCTTTAAACCTTTCCAGTTTGTTGACCGTCGTAAATGAAGATCAAAATAAATATTTAGAATATACATAGATCAGATATTAACCATTTAAAAGCTTTCATTGTGAAATACTTGACATGATATAAGCATTATTTAGACACGTTGAGGGGTTACGCTGAAGTATATGGGGGTCATTGAAAAAATACACATTGGGCTTGTCTTATACTCTGAGAGTATCCCTTCCCCCCACACGTCTTATAATTTGAGAGTATCCCTTCCCCCCACACGTCTTATACTTTGAGAGTATCCCTTCCCCCCACACGTCTTATACTCTGAGAGTATCCCTTCCCCCCACACGTCTTATAATTTGAGAGTATCCCTTCCCCCCACACGTCTTATACTTTGAGAGTATCCCTTCCCCCCACACGTCTTATACTTTGAGAGTATCCCTTCCCCCCACACGTCTTATAATTTGAGAGTATCCCTTCCCCCACACGTCTTATACTTTGAGAGTATCCCTTCCCCCCACACGTCTTATACTCTGAGAGTATCCCTCCCCCACCACCACCGGGTGATACATAAGTCTTATTAATCTTATTTATAAAGATATAATATACTGCCCTGAAGTAAATGTGACCAAACATCAAACAAAAGTTTGGATATTTTTCGCTTTGTATTATATTCCTATCTATGAAGACTTTACTTGAATTGATAGAAAGGTTAATATACATCCAAAATGTATATTTGAGCTGTAAAGTAATTACCTTTTGTGTTAACCAAATTATGCACTTCATTGATAAAACGGTTTTATTACAACATCAAATGCATGCTCAGATTCATTTATTTGATTTGGATCACCATTTTAACCCCAAATATTTTTTCAGGTATCATGGCGTAAACTTGGTCCCAACTATCTGTTGACGATTGGTGATATGGTGTACATGTCCAGTCATAAGATTGACATCCAGCATAAGAGGGACTGGAAGGGCCTGAACCACTGGAACCTGATCATTAAGCGGGTGGCGCCGGATGACGCCGGGTTGTACGAGTGTCAGGTGTCGTCTGCTCAGCAACTGGTCTACTACGTGCAGCTAAACGTTCTCGGTAATGGGTTCTGTACAGAAAAAAAAAATTGATACACTGTACATAAACATATATATTGTAACAGTTGAGGGGATAGCAGTGAACTAATGGGGACAATGCAAAAGTAATATTCTCCAATAGTTAGCATTATTTTCATGAAATGGAAGGTTGGTGCAAAAATATAGGATACTTATAAATAATTCTAGCGTTGCAGCCGAGAAACATTTGTCTCTTGCGATTATCGTATCTCCCCAGTAGCATGAAGTAATTGACGCTATAAATATCGCGCTTCAAAAGAAATTGCAGCGAAAATTCTACTACATTGGCAGAGCTCAACCTAACTAAGGAATGTATGTGTCAAACAATTCCATGTTTGTATAATATGTAATATATTTAGATCGTTGGCTCATTATAAGTGCGATCTTTATTTAATTCTTGTCTAGAGATGGACTTACTTTTATCATTAGCAACGCCTAATAATCAAGTTTGTTTTTTTTTTACTAATCATTATTGAAAAACTTTTGCTGCGCTTTTATTTCTTGCACTAAAACATCGTAAAATTCTTTTAATGGAAATACAGCGCACCGCCTTAGTCGCGTTTTTATACTTTGCAGTGTAAACTGGCGATATGAAACGGGATCTGAAGCAAGACCTCGGCTAATCTTAATGTATTTTGTCACATTTTATTCACATTTGCCATAATGTTAAACTACTTTCAACGTCATTTGAGGCTTGAGATGGAGGAAACTAATAATAGGGCAGCTGGGAACACGGCGGAAAATTGTAATCGACCGTCTATACATGTAGTTCTACCCCCATGCTTATAGAAGATATTATGCGGGTGATTCAGTTGGGAGAAGGGGGATGGGTGTATGGTCCTCTAGTCCCTATAGTATACATGCTGACTACTTTGATGGATTCTTCTGTATAATCACCATTTCCCTACAAAAAGACTATCTCTCACGCTGTAAACTCCTGTCCAAATAAATGCATCGTCATTACACTGTGGCGTAACATTCCGATATTCTTAGATTGATTTACATACTCTCTTTCAAGGTAAGGATAAAGAAGCTTGAATGAAAGAATTAGCGCGCATTGGCTCCAAATCTGGATACATAATGCGCAAATTAATTGAGGAAAAAAGCATGAAAAACAAAATGTCTTTCGATTGAGATGATCACGAACATTTTTTTTTTCAAAGGAAAAACGGAATAGATAGAGAAAACGCGCATTATTCTGGATATTACACTGTCAGAGTTTAGTTGCATGTATAAATCTAAAGACTTCTAACAGTTATCTAACAGATTTTGAGAACTATATCTATTATGGTCACGGTTTCAGCATATTAATTAACTGTACGTTAATTAGAAGTGACTTTATTGATGACTTAGATTATGAAATGTGTAAGGTTACCCCTTTTATTTTTCAGATTCGCCCCCCGAGCCCTCCGCAGGTACGATACATTACATTTCTGGCGCGTTTTTGGTAATGACCGCCAACACAGGTATATTCACTATCGTCATCCTTTATGGTTTACTTTTTATATAGTTTGAAATACATTTTTTAAGATAAAAGTTTTTTCTTTAACACGTGATCATGAAATTTCAGTCAAAATACAATAAATTTATGATCGATGATTAACTAGTGCTCTAATATATTTTTCAAATTCTTGAATGACTACATCATGTACATGTACGTGCACGTGTATGCAACAGATTTTTGGTGGAGCCGCGCACATGTTAAAAAGTTATAGTTGGTTGAAGGCGTGGGATGAATTATAGTTGCAAACGTTTATTTTTCACAAACGTGAACTTATTTATTGCATTATGTTATTTTTTTTAACAACAGTTAAGAAAGTTAAATAATTACCGTAAATTATTAATATAAATATTCACCAACTTTTATAGTGATATGATATAAATGATAATAATGAAATTAAAAAGAATCTTGATATTAACAGGTTTGACACTTGAAGGTAGAAACATAGTGAACTTCAATGAACCGATTAACCTGACCTGTCTTGTAAGGGGAGAGAACCGCGCACCGGAGGATGTTGATTGGTTTTTTAATGGCATCAAAATAGTCTCTGGCAGCAGTCGTTGGCGCAATAGAGTCTATATCACAAGAGAACGAGAGACCTATAAAAAGGAGTTCAAAAGCCAACTTCTGATTGATAACAGTAACTTCAGCGACACAGGTGTGTTTGTGTGTCGGGCGAGCGCCGACCTCGTGAAAAGCATCGCTGTCAGTGTTCTTGAGGGTAAGGATAAATTGCAGACATTTTCAATCCGAATACGGTCTTTTCACTTTTAATATTGACCAAGAAGTGTTTTTTTAAATTTCGAAAATGTATGCTCTTGTCAAATGCACACTTTTAAAATTTTGGGATGCAAACTATATTTCCATGTTTACATGAAGCAATTCAATTCTTACATTTTAAAGTTCGCACAATCATTCAGATTGTTATTTACCGTCTTCAAAATTGACAATTTTGCCTGCAGAATGTATTGTTTTCTCACTGCTGAATTTCTTTCTTTTGCTCGGTTGGTTTCTTGGATGTTTACACTGACTTGAATCGGTGATATAGAACCATTTTAACAAGACCTTGGACTTTCGGTAGGATGTAACTATCTTTTTTGTACGTCAAAACAAGTGAAAATGACGCTGATTTCAAGTGAAATATACACAAATTGCGTAGTCTTAGCTTAAAAGCCAGACAAATCCTGTTGATTTCAAAGAGCCATGGCCGAGTGGCCAGCAAAGAAATAGACAGGCTTACGTCATATTGCTGTTTGACACAACTACTCAAAGTCCAAGCTTCTGTTAAAATGGCTCTTATTATATACGACTGATCGTCACGTGTAAAATTTGATATTACAGCCCCATCTCTCAAGCCAAAGAAGAACAGAGATGTAACGGGAAATAACAGTAAGTAGTGTCAGACATTACCGTACAGGGAACCTGGTATGTCGTTGTGTTCATCGTAGTGGAACAACGTTAACAAAACCATCCAGTAATGAAATATTGTATTTAATTAGGGATGTACATACAATGTCTTTGCATTTTCCATGTAATACCGGAAACAATTGATTTCAAACGAAGAATAAAAAACACGATAATTGAATAAATCAAATCAAAAGTATATACATGTACATGTATGTATTAATTTTATACATGTATTATAATAAGTTTTTTTTTTTAATTCTTAATCTATTTTCTCTCTTTCTTTTGCAGTACACGGGAAGTTCATATCAGATGAGAAAAATTCCAGCAAAATGCTGCACGGATTTAGTCTTCAATTGACTTTTATAATTCAATTAATAATACAAACTTGGAGTAGATGACAGAAATAGCTCTGTTGTCGGTAAAAGTGCCTTCGTCTAACAAAGGGACATAAGCATTCGTCCACTTCCTTCACTCCCCTGTACCGCCTACGGGTTTCGGCTGAAGGATTTGCTGTGTCACCGTGGTTGAGACTCCATGAACTCACCCAGTCACTGGTTCCTGAATTTATGAAAAATTCATGCGCTTCTTTAATCAGGATCAAATCTTTTGCTGCCACTACAGGCGCGTCCTGTAGAATGACAAAATGGCTGACTGGAAATAAATCTTACATAGAGTGCTTTGAGACGCTTTTGCTGAGCGCGCGTCCATTGTTTCAACAGAGGGAATTTTAAATCATGAATTTGAATGAACTGCATATATATCATTTTCTTTAAATGTAGGGCCTCATCAAAGTTTGGTCTATATTTTTTCGCGCATCATTCCATTCAAATCAGGCATTTTGTAAATAATTCACAAAATGAATAACAATATCTGGTACAAAGCAATATCATAATCTCTGGTGTATTGTTGAGAAATTGAACAGTGCCGAAGCAGTTCCCGTTGAACTATTAGCTAAACATCGAACAGTTCTGCACAAATAGAAACATTAAATATTTATAAGCAGTATAAAGTTAAAAGATGAATTATGTGACTCTTTTGTCATAATGATAATTTTAGCAATAGACGAAAACAAAAGTGTTTGTAGGAAATGGTTATCAATACATAGTCTGATCGCATCCATGTATGTGTTGTTTACGATTTGTATTTAATGAATGTGCAGCAATGATGTCTCTTTGAATATCACGTTTACAACTGTATTGAAGCTTTCTGGAAAGATCAAGTTGAAAGTAGTTTCTTCCCACAAATGTGTATTTAAAAAGTAAAATTTGGTGTTATGACTAATTTTAACATCAGATTTTATTTTTAGGTAAACTTGTGTGGAAAGACAGTCGATACATGTACTGATTTCGATATATAGTACAAATTAGTCATTTCCATGAGATTATGACAAGTCTATAGTGAATTGTACATTTAAACATATAGATTTTATTCATTAAAAAAACATGTTTTTTTTTGACTTACTATTGATAATTAAAGTTTCACTTTTTATTTTGTCGATCCATGTTGTTTCTTTGACATTTATTTTATATACAAGTTGAAACTTTCAACATTTTATGTATAAACAAATCAAACAATCTTCTTGAATGGTTGGAACAAAAACTTTTATGTGAAATACAGTACTTAAAAAACTTATTATAACTTAGAGTAATTGATTGTAAAACCTAGCTTTTACAGAATTGTTTTTGCCATCACTATCAACGAAGCATAACAAATATGCGGCTAAAGAACTGGGAGTAGCTTCCCTAATGATGTACCTCCTGTATGGTACCCACGCCGTGTACTGTCTATAGCTAGTCCTTGGTGTATTATCGGTTACACACGGTGTTAAGATAGTGGATGTTGTTGAAAAATATTACAAAGTCGCTATATATACTAGCAGAACCATTTTAACAAGAGCTTGGACTTTGGGTAGTTGTGTCACACAACAATGTGACGTAAGCCTGTCTATTTCATTGAATGTTACTCAGCCATGGCTCTTTGAAATCAACAAGATTTGTCTGGATTTTAAGCTAAGGTTACGCAATCGGTGAATTTAACTTGATTTGACGCAATAAATTGAAAATAACGTCCTACTGAAAGTCCAAGGCCTTGTTAAAATGGTTCTAAGATAATGGATGTTGTAGAAAAATATTACAAAGTCGCTATACTATTATACCGGTTTATATTTTTGTCCGACCAGGTCAATGGGTCACATTACTCGCTTGACTGTTTAATTAAAATCTTTACATCAGTCGAAGAAAAAACCACTCTTAAAAATTCTTTTAGAGAAAAGTTCTGCAAGAAGATGCATGAATTCGATATATGCACGAGAATCAATTATAATGTAGGTTTTACAGTTCATAAGGATATTTGATTGCCGACAACCCATGCGATTGTTGAATCTAGATTGGTTGTTAGTTCTCTGGAAAGAGCTGACCGACATAAATAATTCACTCTAAACAAGATGTGAACAATGTAAGCCATATTTTTTTAATTGTGGTTCATAAAGGATAATATCAGAATAATGCAGCCACAAGAGGCCCAGGGGCCACATCGCTCAAACGTTTACGTTATGTAGATACGTTTATAGCCGGTCATACAACCAAGTTGGGACAGCATGATTGGTAGACAGGCTTGTCTATCACCCTCCTCAGAGGACTGATTTTTCATTAGGGGACTTATAAATTAGCGTAATTATATTAATATAATTCAGTTAATTCAGAACGTTTAAAGCTTATGGTTGTACACAATTACATTTCTGATATATTTTGAACTACATGTATATAAATAGTTGTAAACAGCGGAGGAAGTATAAACCAGTACATTACACAGTACATGAAAACATGTATATGTTTAATAATACGTTGTACCAGTATAACCTGATGTACTGGTAACAGGTTTTTATCCTACTTCAACACAATAAATTATTATTATGAAACATGACAATCATACAAATTTTATATACAGAAGATGATTTCCTTTGGTCAGTGGTAACTCGGTTAATAATATATCAATCGTAAGTCTGTTCCCTGGGGGAAATGTACTGTAGTAGTGAGTACTCAGTATAAGTCCACTTCATGTTTCGAACCCCTTTAGCAGCTAACAAATCTTAAAACATGGATTTGACATCTTTTCAATAGATGCGCAAGCCTAAATTAAGGATTCAGATTTTTTTTTATTAAAAAATGATTTAACTCTACCTACATTGTTTCATAAAATGCGCTTCATCTTGTAAACTGAAATCTTTTATTTCTTGCAATTTGAAATTAGTTCTTGAATTTTATAATTATAAAAAAAAATGGCGTTTCTTTAATTGAAAATTAATTCTGGTTGGAACTCTTTATACATTTATCAAGTAGATGAATCATTTTTTTTTATCTGGTAGTTAGTGACCCACAATGTGCAATAGGGATTTAAAAAATAACGACTTTAAAATATGAAACATCGTGGTAAGATACATTAGATGGAACCCTTAATTCTTATAATTAATATCCAATACCAAAAACTATCGTTTTCATAGACAAATATGGTGCTAGTGTAAAAGTGACACTCGTGGATGTGTAATTTATTTGTAACCATTTCCCTCACTTTTTGACAATTTTTATCATAAATACCTTACCTGTCAACTGAAAATAATTAGAGGGGAAACACCCAAGATTTCTTTATTGACAAGTCATCTCTTTTTCGCAGAGAAATTCATAGGAACGGAAACAGATTTCTTTGTCCCGTACATACTACCAGTATTAATAAGGGTTAACAGCATTTCATCGAATTGGTCTAAAAGTACGTCAAGATGACGAACAAAGATCTTAACTATTCTTAAAGACTTTTGGTTTTCATAAAATTGGTTGATGCATGGTGACAATATGCATCACTTTGCACACTGGGAGATACAAGCTACTAGGATTATGTAAATACTCAACTTATCAAACATTAATTTTGTTGAAATGCGTTTGGGGGGTCCCTGTTGACTAATGTTTATCTAGAAGAACAAATTGACAAATGGTTTTAGGCGGGGTTCTGTACTTCTAATTTTATTTTTTTTTTCACAGAGAAGTAATAAAATGGATATGTCGTAAATTGTGTGAAAGCATGTACAATTAGGCGAAATTGGTATGATGCTTTTATTTGAAAATATTAGAATTTACAGATTCCAGGTTAATTATTACGAATAATTTAAACTTTGCCTTTTACTGCATGTTTTATATCACCAATAGATGTTGATAAAGGTACAACTGATTACCAAGAACTGCATGTCCATATTTCATTATCAGAGAAATCCTTGAGAAATCGTGGTCGATGTTTTAAATAAATATTTTTGGGATGAATTAAATTCAGTGTTATAACCCAATTTCAAAATGATGAAAAAACAATAGAATTATTATATAAAATGTAGGTCGAGTCGGTTCAAATATGTATAGGAAATAAATGTAAGCATTATTTTTAGCTGGGGGTAAATGCCCCTGTACCTATGGTTTTACTGACAAGTGAATAGATTTAAAACAGCAATTCACTTACATGTATGGTACTATCCAAATATAAGATTTGTAATATTTATTTTTTAAATTTCCGAAAAACGAAATAAGATACATTAGTGGTATATTAGTTTGTATCAATATATAACGTATTAAATAAATGATGAATCATTAATGTAGACGGCCGTTACCTTCCATTTAAGTAATATTTCTCAAAAGAAGAACAATAATTCATTTTTCAATTCATAGGAAAAAAAGTTAATGGAAATATATAAATTGGGGTGGGGGGGGGGGGCTGTGAAGACTGTACATCGCTCGTGGTCAACTTTTCTTCTTGATTAAATTAAATATTAGAATGATACAATGTACAGGACAACAATAGCAACGCCGTACATTTATGAATCAATTTGGTCTGCTGACATGAATAGGAAATCCATGAAAAAAAATTATTTTTATATCGGTTTATACTCATTCCATCCGGAAATTTGTTTTTGATAGCTGACAACGCATTTTTGACCAAAATAATGCCCGGATGATGTGCAATCCAAATTGAATCGAATATATAACTAAAGATAACGTCTTATCGTCAAATAAATCAACAGCATTTACACAAAACAGAAATTTATCCAATCACATTACTAAAGTTTAACAGCAAGACCGCTCGCTTTGTCGTGCATCACTGATTGTTGTGTCTGGGTAATGTGTTGGAGCGGTCCCGTGGGGGAGAGAATGTCACCCCCAGTAATGGCAACTAATTGTGCGGTGAGGACGCGGAGATTGGGATCCGGCGAGGCAATGGCCCCATATACACACTCATTACTCACCGGCACTGGTTTTCCATGTCAAGACTCTTTAGTTTACCGTAATTAAAACTCGTTTCATTGAATATAAAACTGAAATTAAACATCAGTCCGTACTATTACACTTGAAGAGACAAATGTAAAGTGTAATAGCTGATAAGCAACTGCAATCAAACGAATGGTTCAACAAATAGGGTATTTACATAATTTACATTGTAAGTCATGCAGGTAGTTCAGCGATTTACAGATAAAAAAGAGTTTCGATAATGATATGTTTCTAGCAGTGATACACAGTCGGTTGCTTCCATCTATATCATATGTTTGAACACAGTGTGCACAGGAGCAATTCAAGATTTGAACCATTTTAAAAACTTTTGGTAACCTTCCATCCTTTTTCAATGGTCACCCTTTCTCTCAAATCCTGGCGCGCGCACTTCGTCTTATGTACAGATATTATGTTTATTAGTCTACTTCCGGTGACATCGGATGGGAGTGCGGTGTTAATTACTGTTTCCGTCTGTCTATCAGTCATTCTTTTCCATTCCAGACTTTTTCGTTACGTGGTGCGTAGCTTCATAACAATTAACTTTAGATCAAGCCTGTTTACAGTGCATCAACATAATTGTATTTCATTTTAAGATAAATTGAAGTTAAGGAGGGAAGAAAAAAAAAGAAACACCAACATTTTGGCCTAAATAAATCTGGGGTGCTGGAAGGGGACATGCATAGTATGCAACACTCTGAAAATACTTGTTTGTTTAATTGTGACCTCCAGATTCCTTTGACGTTAGAAAGGACAACATAAAATGACGTTACTTGTCCCCTGCGCTTTCGTGTAACCCAATTCTTTAGGGATATCGTTGACAAAGAACAAACCATACTCTCTTACAAACGTCAACGACTGTGATTGTAAAAACGTTAATATAAACTACTCGAAATGATGACGTTTAATTTGTAAAAATAAAAACCCTAATAAACACATATCCTTACACAGACAATGAGGTTAAAAGATAGTCCACTGATGTTGACTGAGGTGAACGAGCGATGGCATACATGTACTGCGTTTTGCTGGTTGATGATGTGATTCAAAGAGCCATAACTCAAACAGCCTTGTTGTCCCGTCACTAAACCATTAAATGGCAGAGCGCTAGCTCTTTCTATTGAGGAAATATAAAGCAGATAGTGGTCATGAATTATTATTTTCTTAATAAATTCTCAGTGGATTTTTTTTAAATTGCTAAAAATTAGTTTGCATGCAGAGGACACATGTTACTGACACCTGAGAATTTTCAGACATTACAGAATAAAACACGTACACTAAATAGAATAGCCAGGGTGATCTCAAAATTTTACAAATTGTCCTTTTTTCACCATTTCACTGGTTATCGGACAACGTTCCTGTCCCTAACAACTGCCATAAGAATTGTTGGTTAATCATAATGTATAAGAATGTATAAGAATTGTTTAATGTCTATCCATGCAAATAATCACCAATTGATTAAGGTAAGGGGTCCCAATCACTTTGAGTGACATTTCGTATTCTGAACCCAGTCTCTTTTTCAAGCACAGTAAAACTTTTGGCCACAGTTTCGCATTTTCATTCCAGAACTGATGAAATACTAAAGTGTCATATGTATCATAAGGTCCTCTAATCAAAAAATGAATGCTCTAAATATTCTATCAATTTAAATCCCTCAAATTACCAAACCTTACGGGATAGCGGTCGTAGGGAGGTGTACGATTTCTGAAGATTAAAGACGTTCTATATTCGTAAGTGTTACTTATAAACCATCTATTAAGTCAAGATACCAATAGTTTAAAAATAGATGTAAATTATTATAACTAAGCATTTTTATTATGTCTGTTGAATAAGATTTAGACGCATATTGTTTGTATTTTGAACTTCTGACTTTTCAGATTCTTGTCTTCAATTCTCTGTTCGAAACTCTTTATAATTGTTTTACCATACTTTTTTCCGCCCCGATCCTTGCAGAAGTTATCTCTCTTTGTGCCTTATGATTAACTAGAGCCAATAGGTTCAAGTAAACCAATTACTTGGTCCATTCTGCACATAAAACAACTGTTAAAGGATGTCAATATTTAAGTCTACGGGCTTTATTCATTTCATTGATTAAAGGACCAAACCAAAATAAAACCAGGGAGAAAGAATATTTATTTAACGACACTTCCCATCCCAGCCAATTACAGGGGATTTACCGCAGTAATCACCGTCCTGCTATCTTGTATTTTCCAGTTCTAAGGTTCTCGTCCTGTGCATTGATTTTGATTCAGAGAAAGACATCAGAGAGGTATAGAACTGGTAGCAGCTTTTTGCATATACTCCTAATTTAAATGTTTACGTGTTTAAATTTTCTATTTTTGATTGAAAATACATATACTATCCTTTAATACGATGCCTCTGTTGAGGGAAAAAAAAGAAAAGAATGTCATATTTCAATAAAATGCGTTAACTTCTTTCTTTGGTGGTTCATGTGGGTAAGGAAGTAGAAAGCATGCATTGTAGAAAACAACCCCTAATAACCTACGTCAATGGTTTATGTAAACTGATCGCTATCCAATAACCCACCATGGAAAACATTTTACAACTGTTTTATGTAGATTTCTTCATAAATCTCTTTTCAAATTGTTCATTACATAAATAAAGTAACTTACTAAATTATCTTTATTGTCGATTGATTTACTGGTACATGTAGCAGTATTATTATTCCATTCATGGATCATCTGTTGGACGTCAGACCGTGCAACAATTTGATTCAAAGTTCTGATAGGTCGTGAAAAAACCTACACATTTGTCAACTTCAAAAGTATGAAACAAGTCATCTTTTAACAATGAAACATGTTTCAAAAACTTTGAGAATCGAAAAATGTAAACTAGATACTCTAATATGTAAACACTGGGTTTGAATAATGATTAAACGTGTTCAACGAATGCGTATACTTATTTATATTCGGACAAATTCTTTAAAAGATAGATCGAGAACTATTTTGTCTGTAATTGTATCAACTCAATCGGATTTCTTAAGAAATAGGGGAGAATCACTGAGTAAACATACTACAATATACTTGTATGTTCAGTTGAAATTTAAAAAATAAACTTTGATTTTTAGCAGATTTTGTACAGCTTTGAAAGTTGGCTGGGAATTCGAGAACAATGCTTATGGCACTGGAGATCTCGAATAGTATACCCAAGTATGTGGGTTTTTTTCTCTGACTTCTCCCCTCTTTGTTTTGGACGAGGCTACGATCGTGTTAGAAAGAAGAGCAAATATGTAATTATGAACTATAAAATTACATGCAATGTAAACAAAAATAATAATGACTGCATTGAACACGTACATTCAAGAACACTATAACTCATGCTACGGGCATTGGAAGTCCACCACAATAGCCGACGCAGACGACAGAGTGTCACCTGGTCAGCCATTTTTACCAGAATTGATGCCAGGCTGATCACTGACTGTGGTACTCCAATATTCACTTTTATTCACAGTAATATAAAAGCTCTTCAAGCAGTCCTTTATTTTAGAGACCTCTCGGGAGTGGCACTAGCAGTGTCGAAGTGTAAGTACATGTATTATAAGTTTTTGAGAGGATCTTCAGCATACACAAGTAATATAGCGTGCCCCGTAAGCCGTGTATGACATGTCTGTTTAATCTCGTGAGTATACAGAATGGAATGCTTTTAAATTACTGAATATATATTGTACCTAACGATGCCCTATTAGAAGACCATAAAGTGAAAATCAAACAGAATATAGATAGGTCTCAGAAGACATGACAATGTTAAAATATACACAAAATCGAATATCGCGTTTCTTGACAATGTGCATCATGGTATGTCCCAAGATATTTAATATGCCGCACATTTTCTTGAATTATTCTTTATTAATATAAAATACCCCTGTGTTCAAGCTATGTTCATGCAATCGTATCAAAAAATTCAAAGATTTCTCTTTTTAAACGCCTTCTCTAGCTTGTCAGGTGTCAATACATGGCTAAAAATGAAAAGTCTACGGGGATTTAGTATTGCAAAAGAGATGAAACAACCCGGATGATAACGTTTAAAAATCATGCGAGGTATTCCGAGTGACTTTGGAATGGAGACAATATGTCAATTCAATTCAATTCAACATTTCCCATTATAAATCTCCGTAAGAAATTTGTTTTCTTTCCTGTAAATTTTTCTGAGAGAAAAATGATAATATTCAATTATGATATCTTGGATATTTTCCCTTTCATCGATTTCAATTGCACTCTTTTTCACAGGTACATGTATATGTGCATTTTTATTAAAAATCTTCCAAATGTGCTGCATAAATATCTTGGCGACAGACCAAAGATGGCGACGACTTCAAAATTGCATGGATTTTGCAGCTTCTCCTTGTCCTCCTACACGACTCCTTTTTATTTTAATACATTTAAGATCGTACTCAAAGATCCAAGTTCAGTGAGGGACAAGACCCGGAATTCCATGAGATGAGGCGTTCCAGAGATACGCCCAGAATAAGGTTACGATAGCTAATCACGGAAAACTATCAAACGCGACAGCATTTTACGACTCACAAATGTAACGTTAATTCAAAATCTCATCCCAGTTTGGACCAATCTTCGTTATTATATAACAGAAATTCAATTAATTTAACCCCCAATCATAATAAATCTGTAATTTCGGGTAATCAGTAAGACTGAGTGACACGGTTCTGCCGGGGCCGTCAGATTGTACAGTATGTTGTTGCATTTGAAGGGGAAGAGGAACATGACCATTTTCTTTAAAAAAGATAAATCAACAAATAATGACAAATGTCCTATATTTTCATTGATTCAATATTTGATCTAAATGAATGACCAGATATATTTGTATACCATAACAGTACACTGTGTGCACTGGCATATAAAAAAAATTACAAATATTTTGTACTTTACTGTCCTGTGTATGACAATCTTTGATTTCATTATTGTGATATTTTCAATGATAAATTGTACTGTGGTATTGATCCCATAAAAGAAATTGTTAACCCATGTGATTATAATACTACAAAACATCTATGTATCTATTTGGATAAATGTTTTATGCAGAGAAACAGTTCCAGGGACTATGAAGTATTGTATAAAACTGTCTTGCATGCTGTAGCCTTCGAGTTATAATTTTCTTCTGTCTGTCATTTGATTTCATGTTGACTGTATGCCAACATGGTGATGTCAATAAACCATTGAATTGAATCGAATATTAAGTTTGAATTGGAGAGAGAGAGAGAGAGAGAGAGAGAGAGAGAGAGAGAGAGAGAGAGAGAGAGAGAGAGAGAGAGAGAGACTGATTTTTTTAATTTAGCAAAATATGAAAACATCAATGGCGATGAAGAATTTCCTGGCGTAGTGTAAGTTCAAGAAGTGTAGGCTAAATCTCCGGGGACATCGAATTAAATCGTCTACATCATTCATAGGAAGTAGAAATGAAATTGAAAGAAATCTGCTGTAAGCCAGGCCATGTTCCCAAGATAACTGAGACCCAAGAAATTCTTCACTTTTTTTTTTCATTAATTTTGTCCCGTGGGTTAAATAGAACTTGATTGACTTAATAAACATATTTATGTCTCATTCTTTTCTTTCAAAAGTGATTTTGTTTTGCTTTAATTACACTGAACGTTTTGATGTAATTGTCTATTACTTTACGACATTAACCCCAAATAGAATTGTGCAGGTGTAAATGTCATCGTCATTTTTTCACTTTGTTATTTAAACCTCTTTAATAAAAAACCTGGGTTGCAGTGAATTTCATCTAAAACTTACACTATTGACCTATATTTTGACACCTTTGTTATATTTGCTGAACACAATGCAGTGATACACATCTAACATAATAATTACTGAAGCATCATTGTTGCTGTATTTCGTTCATCTTTTGCACACAACACAGCAATTAAGTGCACTTGTTCTTGGTATTAATTTTTATGTTTATGTGGAATTTCTGGGTTTATTATGGCCTTTTCGCTGTCTTGCAAGATTGAAATCTTTTTCCGGTTAATTTGGCAAAACATACTTTCCTGCATATAACATGTCACAAATCAATTTGATAGATTGTTTTAAGCTTCGCATTTTGCTTTTGATAATACAAATTGTCGCTTCGGGCGTGAAGATAATTACTACAGACTGACTTCTCCTTAATTTCTGCCTAAAATACACCAAACTTTCAACCGAATGTGGAAACCTCTCTATAGTTTCGTGAAACTTGGGTTACGTCCGAGTTTATGGTTTTTCATCATATTCCAAAGTTTGTTTATATGAAATAATCGAATGTAGCTTCATTTGAAAGCGTGGTACATATATTTCATTATGGTTAATAATTATTAGCTTTATCATAAGATGTATGAAGGAACGCTGGTAATAATTCTCCTCTCTCTAAATTTTGATTACATGTACAGATGTCAATGATTGCTTGTTTCATTTTAAACGTTTCTAACAATCAAAAAGCATTCCTATCAAAAGATGTAAAATCAAGATTTTTGCAGATAACTATAAATACGCCGTTATAAATGTATCATACATACATGTACATATCATGAAATCAAAGTACTGAAGAACTGATGGGAGTTGATTTTGTCGATGTTTTTTATTTTGAAATCAATGATATGTTATTTTGCATGACAAGTACAGGTAGTTTCTAATTTGAATTACGCACATTTTTATAATATGAATTTTTGGACTTTTTCGACAAGAATGTCGAGAAACTATGAATAATGTTAAAAAATATTTAAAGATAAAATTAATTGAATCAAACTATGTATCCATGATAGAAATATTTCTCGAAAATTGTATGGATCCAAGCAATATTGAACTCTAGTCTCGTTCAACCAAATGCTCGGCTGACACCGTAAATCTCCGACAAGGATTTACGGAGACAGCAGAGCGTCGAGTTGAACGAGACTATATTGAACTCTGGCGTAGGAAAACATACGAATACAAAAAATATTTAAATTGTTCGTACCATTTCATCTGACTATATTCAAGGTATTTATAAAAAAAATTCCTTGAAAAACAATGCTTTAGCATACATTACATCGAATTCATCAATTATTTTCAAGAACTAAGTCTTGTCAACGGCATTGATTTGTGCTGAGGTCCAAACACTGTTTCACTTTCGGTTTGTCTGAGTAACTGCATAGGAGAGTTGATTAAAATCAACTCCCAAAAATTAAATTTTACAATTATCATATTCCACAGACGCCATTCATATATGAAAGTGATGTAAGCTACAAGTGTTTCAGCTACGACAGAAAACACAGTCATATTTGAGGGAGCTTAATATTCCCATGACTTCAATCTCTCCATTATGAAGTCAGCAAAGATCGATTTTAAACTGATGAAATGATAAACAGGTAGCAATTTTTGTCTTTAATTAACTTGTATGGGAATTTAAAAAGAAAGTAATGAAAAATATACTACAAAAAATGTAAAATGGCATGACATGAAATTAAACGAACGGTTATACAATTTTTATCTAATTGGTAATACATTTAAAAAGATGAAAATGGGGGAAGGGGGTTGGTAGTAAAGGAATTATGGTCTTCCGATGAGTAGTACAAAACTAGCATACTGTATAACTAGTTCGACCTTGAACTTTGGACACGGTGTTGTGGGTCACTAAGGTCGGTCTATTGCAACTTCTCCCTCTATAATTAATTTAATTATGAAATGTCAATGTGGACCTTCACAGACCTTGTCACTTTTGTTTTACGTCAAGTTCAATCATCAAAAATTACAAATATAGAAAACAAAAGGTAATCAATATTTATGTGCAATAAATCTTTATTCCAAAACAAATAAGATTTTATTCACATATTATATGTAGACCAAGTAGACATCCCGATTTTGATCTGGTTCAAATAAAAAAGAAACGTTGATGAAAGTAATGAACCAGTCCTCTCTATCGGGTCATTTATCAGGGTCGGTCTTATTTCTGGCCCCTTTGGTTAAGTGAACGCCTTCCTGCATCAGCGGTAGATTGTACTGAATGCAGCTATTGAGCCTTCTCCAAAAAAATGCTCTCTTAAACAAAATGGCTCGAACTTTATTTAAACCATAAGCAAAAGAATTATGATTCATTTCCATCAGTTAAATCATAAAACATGTGCAAACATACCATCTTTCTTTTATCTTCTTTTTTCACAAACAAGAGGCCCATTGGGCACATCACTCACACGAACAACAGTTCTTGTATAACTCTTTTTTCGAATTTTTTTTAAAAATGAAATTCTTTAAAAAAAATACTGTTATCAGTGTGTTCCGTATATATGTGCACGTGTAAGAGAATCCAGAAGACAATAACCTTGTTATTGTTTTAAAAATCAGTTTATTGCGATTAAACATGAACATTACATTACATTACATTACATTACATTACATTACATTACATTCTAACCAATGCTGCACTAATGTAATGATCGTCATAACATGTAATGTTTAACAATTGCAAAGTAGCAAAAATCTTATTGCTTCTGATCTTTCTTTATTTAGCCAAACATGACAAAAAAGTCCGCCATAAATTCACATTCTCTATGGCCTGGTTTCCATCTATTGGCTTTAAAAAAATGATTTACTACCTCAGCACATAAGTATGTTTATCAATGTTTACACAAAAAAAAAGCATATTGAAGATATCATGAAACAAGAGGGAGCTCTTCCTCTTAACACAGGCAGTAAACGGTTAAAGCAAGAACAAATAGGCACTGTGATTTATTTCACGTAGAACAAGAATAACATTGATGTTTTCTTAAGATTAAAGAATCCCAGTAATTCTAAGTGTTCCTTGCCAAATACATTATGCATTATGATCAATTATTTTTTGATGAGTCAGGATCTAAGTTGAACGTTTCCTTTATTTTAAGGATTGCAATCGATTGCATAATACCAAATCGTTCCGATCGATTAACGAGTTAAGTCATATCAAAATATAATGACAATTTCTTTATTATCTGAACTGCATAAATTACAGTGTTGAGAAAAATCAATTGAACAATAATACATAATGATACATACATTGCATGCATTGGAGTGACAATACAAAAGTGAAAAAAAATAAGGAAAAAGGAAAAAAGTATGATTAGCAATTAACCTAGAAAATTAACTCTCTCAATAATAACTTTAATGAATTTACAAAGATTAATCAACAATTTTTTATTATTAGTATTAAAGAGTTGTTGAAATTTGTAAACATTTGGTTGTGTGTAGAAGTATGAAGGTATGTATAAAACTCTCTTATCTTTAATTGTTATATCTGTACAATGAAATAAATAATGAAATTCATCTCCTATCTCAATACAGTTACATATGGTACATATGTATATATGTAAACAAATTGGTGCATATTGTTATTTTGTTCTTTATAATTATCTGTCATTATTGCCACAAGATCTAGGAGCACGATAGGAATATTCTGTAGATATGCAATTAACAATATTATACATCTGCATAATAATTTCAAGAAAAAAATCTAAATGACGAGAAAACAGTCGCGAAATAATTACATGTTACAGGTTACTTTAGATATCAATGTTTTTAAAGATTAAAAAAGAAACTTGCAATGAAATTGCGTTAAAATTTACATGTACAAGTTTATATATTAAATATGACTAACCGATTACTGATTTTGTAACCGGTTACCATCGTTTCAACCGAATAACCGGTTAACCGGTTAGAAATTTGTATAAAAACATTCTTTATAGATCAATTGCTGCATCAAGCCATGAAAATACTGCCTGACGAAAAACCTTGCACCCTTACCATTACAGTCACACCCCCCCCCCCCCCCCCCGGCTGAGCAGAGGCAGAGTTTACTGTAAAATACTAACACAGTACTAAAATTACTGATTACCAACAATGAGAGATAGTTACTACCAAACACTGCATACTGACGATACATGTACATGTATATATCGAATATAAACTATAATGTAATTTATATATGAAACGTCGATAGCGTGTTCTCTCTCTCTCTCTCTCTCTCTCTCTCTCTCTCTCTCTCTCTCTCTGTCTGTGTGTGTCTGGTGTTTATATGTCCCAAGCAGTTTCATATAATCTCACACTTAATGAATTCAAACATACCGATTAGCTGCGTATCGCTAAACAAAGCTGATTTAACTTATATTGCTTTCTTTTATTTTTATCATTTTTTAAACACTAATTTTTACTCATCTTCTATCTTACTTTTATTTTTTGTAAATTTAGAAAATGGGTACCTTTTAACAATATCAGACCGCAAATTCCATTTCTTTACTTTAATATTCTTTGATTTATCACATACCACTTCTGCACGCTTTGACATTTTCAAGATTACATAACCTTCACATTTATTGCTCTTTGATACAATGAAATCGATATCGTCGGTTTAATCAAATCCCTCAAATCGCCTCACTTTGTATATCTTCACACATTGATATCGACTGGTTTAACTAGATGTATTAGTAAATTAACAATTTAGTTCAATAGTCAAACCCCCAGATTGTTTGTTTTAAAGCGTCGAAGTCATTTGTCGAAAATTAGGTTTAAAGTATATTTTGAGACAGGTAGAGTTAAAAAGATAAGCGAACTCTTCTGTCCCGCATGTGTATAAGCGGAGATTCTTTCCTAAAGGTAGGACAAGTTTAACTTATAAATATTTGACCACTTTTCAGCTGTAGCTGATGAATGGTCTTATCATCATCAATTGTTATTATGACTGGATTATTGATTTCAAATCTCACTTGACACAAGGGTTCTTCTTTGACGGAAGAATTGAAATAATCAAATTTTAAATGTTTTCTCCTTTTGAAGTTGTGTGTTTTTAACAAACCTTAAGACCAGTTTTATATTCTTTTAATTGAAACTGGCAGCATAATAAAAGAATTTCAATTCATGAATACACCCTGAAGTCCAAACACAATGAGTAGAAAGAAATCATTCATGTGTTATGCATTTTACACCTCGATAGTGTTGCAATTCAATCAAACTTTTCATTCAGACGTCGGTGAATACTTTGGCACAGGGGCATTATAAGTTCTTATGATTCAATACGACCGCTCGTGAATATGGATAAAAAGCGATATTTTCTGGACACCTTTTGCTAAACCCAAAGAGTAAGTCACCATTTTGGGGCATAGATCATAGTTTACCGATTTTATTTTTTGAATGTCCATTATTAATTGTTCAGATCCAAATTATCCGCTTTTCCTCGCTATGGGGAATAGAGCTAGACAACTGATAAGAAATGGCTGGTCGGAATTGGAGTGACTGGGCTTGATAAACGGGAATATAAATCTCATTTGGGTTTTCATGGAATATCGGATTGAAACTTAACACCGCCTTCACTCCCTCAAATTCATAAAAATACTATACACTGTATGGGTTCATGTGTTCTTCATCATATCTATAACTCACCGAAATTAAATTCTAAAGTAATGTCCTAGTGGCACAATTTTGCATTGGCGTATATATAGCTACAAGTAAAAAGTCTATCGATAATTCTATCAGAACGCACACTTAGTTCTGAAGTCTGAATGAGATTCCTTGAATAGAGAACTGAAAGTGCATGGCACTTTTTGGAGTGACAATGTTATCAATTTTTTCCCGTTTTTACGATAGTATTTACCCTTCAAGTCCTAATTCCCCCTTGAGTGGTATCTGTCGATACCCGGGACTTAGCTTGACAAATTGAGAGGGCCACTGTTTGTCTATCCGTCCAGTGTGGACTGGGCTGGGACAAACAGATCTTAATTTATATTCATCTTTGAGATAATATGACAAAAAGCCTTAGTAAGGTGGGTGGCCAGTACAAATTTTAAACTTTCAATTAAAATTCCTGAAAAAGAGGTTTTCAATATTTTTTAGAGATCAGATAAAAGATTTTTTTCTGCTATTGAATTAAGAGAATTAATTAAAAAAAATGTTTGAAGTATGACATCAAGAGAACACGACAGGAATGCCCCTTATATACGAAAAGAATTAAATATTTATATTTGCATTTATTTATTCATTTATACATTTAGTTACATAATTATCCCTTCATTATCCCTTCAGATCTCTATTGAATGTTGGGAACTCAAGAATCGTGAAAGAATCATTTTTATGCCCCAAACATACCTAAGCTGTAAGGTGAGGGACAAATAGACATTGAACTTGTGTTGTAAAATAGCAGAAAGTTTTTAAACAAACTCAATAAAAAGTCATTGACAGACGGCGAGGTAGATTAGGCCCTTCGTCATCAGCAGATAAAAGCCTCATTAATAAGAAGAGCGGACAGCGTTCTGCTTTCAAATTAGCGCTTTAGGTCTGTTTATCTGCCGGTGTGATGTCTGGATATTACGCACCCTCCTCTTAGAGCCCCAATAGTCAGGCGCTCACTGCTTTTTATTACTTCTGTATGCTTCTGTTTAGATGTAAAACAGATAGGCCGGGGTGCATCGTTAGTTGTGACCTTGGATAATCTGAGCGAATGTCCGGGAAATGAATTATACCAAACCCTGCCTCCCGATGAATAAGTAGAACCAAATTTAGTTTATTTCTTAACATTTTTGTCAACAGAATAGTGGGAAAATTTCACTAGAGGGCGGATATTTATTTCTTGTGGTGTCAAATTTTGATAACATTTTGACAAATTGTTTTCATTTAAAATGAGAAAATTTCGTTGATTCGAATGGCTCAAGATACACTGATAAGAAAACAGTGTAAAAATGACAAGATCCACCCATTACACGACAGTTTTTATCTCTATTAGATTTGAAGGCTCGGACCAGATTATATTTCTTCGTACGGTACTGTAATTATCAAATACCTAACCTCGAAATTTCTTGTATACATGATGACATTTTCCATGATGAATTTTAGGCCAGAGTATGTTTTACTAGAGGGAAAGCAAAGTGGAAATGACTAAGAAAAGCAACCGGAAGTATATTGTAATGGTTTTTGGCTTATTGGCCCTATTGGCATGACTCTAATAAGTTGAGTTTTATAATTTTCCTGGAATATGGTACACATTAAACGTGTCCTCGTGTCATTACGGTCTTGATAAAATTTGACAAAAATTGACACTCGACTTAAAGCAAATTATTCTTTAGAAGAACCCATAATACCTTTACAATCGATGCCAATTCAGTTTGAGTTCTGTTATAAAGTCGTGTCCTGAATTTGGTGATACTTCATTTCTATACTTGACACAAAAAACTGTATGTTACATGCACCTAAAAGGTGGTAAGTACATTGACTAGAAATAATTGTTCATAGATCTCTGACCTCTGGCATTTACACAATAGCACTTTGACGAAGCTTTCTCTAAATGAACAAATGACTCCAATTCTTCTAAATAACCTACATACTTGTGCACTTAATATTAAAATTGACCTTTAAAACACATTTCATATCTGTGACAAAAAACCCTATTCATAAAATCCTTTAATCAATTTATTCATTTACCTTTTAACCGACATCATATACTGCCGAATCATTGGTGAACCAATTCAAAATGTGGGAAAAAAAGAAATCATTAACTTCTGATTAAAAACATATTAACTAATAGACTTGAAATTGGTCGTCCGGGCGATCGGCTGGCGGAGGCATTATTCTGCTCACATTTCTGTGTGCTCTTGTCAATGAGCAACATCGTTAGCAAGCAATTACAAACAGAGTAGTGGGTCCGAGTGTTTGGCAAGGTATGAACAAATCTGTCACTACGGGGAGGTCTCCGAGATAGCGAGGCTGAAGCCGGTAAAACGATACACACTATGCCAGGCACAACAATCATATCTAATAAACCATTATTTCAGTTTTTTCAGATAGGTTGATCAATATAGGAAACCACCGTGTTACAACACTTTGATAAAACAGATTTGTGTGGACCGACCTTTGACTTATAGGAAGCAGTAGATCGAAGTCCGGGTTCTCTTCAAAGACAGCTTTACCGACCGGTTGACAAATAGTCTTGGGATGGTGGTATCTTTTTTCTGTGGTTTTAACCAACAAATCCAGGTGATAAGTTCTCATGTCTTGTCAGCAATGTGTAATGTTTGTATAAAAAAAAATCTCTGCCAAGCTCATCTGTGGAAGTCGTCAATAGCCCCACGCCTAGTAAATGATAACACGGCTATTCTCGTCACTGAGGTCTGAAATCTCAGAAATTGCATAAAAACCTTTCCACTTGGCTTGCATGTTTAGAAAGTGTATTTAATTTGTGGAGTTTTTGTTTTAGTTAAACTGAATAAATGAATAAATTCCAAGTGCATTAATTTTAATTGATTTTAAAAATTGGATTGTGGTGCAGCCAAATCATAATTAACATGCAGTAAAAAATTAATAAGAGTCTGCATTGATATTAAACTTCGTTTCATTCAAGTTGAACGGAATAATCTGCATCATATTTGTGTACTCCCAGTAACCCCAATACCACGGCAACACACAAGTACAACGACATTTTGATGACTCAAGGACAGACTCATCAAAACCGCCAGGCGTAAACTTTACAGCAAGCAAAATAAGTTCTAATCTAGTTTATATTGTTTCAATTACTGAACAACTCAAATGTAAATAATATGACTCCTTGGTTACCGCATTAAAAAAACTTATAAAACATTCAACCCATTACATACACTGTTAGAAATTGTACATGGTAGTCTGATAAAATAATTTAAAAAAAAAAAGTACTTGAATTGAGGCAGTCATGTGTCAATGTAGAAATTTCAAAAAAATTATCAACGTGATAATTGCACTAATTTAGACAGGAGTTATACGATTACAATTGTATTACAACAATCTTGTAAGAGCAATTGCAATGATTACAACTTGAATAATATAAAACTTAGAGATTTAATTATAATAATTTAGTCATAACAAAATGTTATAGCAAATGAAAAGGAGTGCGCAACACCGGAAAAATGTCCATTCCGGAGATGTCCGTTCACTGTTCAATATGATAACAATATCACTTATCATTTTTAAAGCTAGTATATAAATTAAAATATAAATCTGATTTCACAGCAATGATATTCAAAGAAATGAGGCGCACAATTTTGTAAGCTTTGGAGTTAAAGGAGGGATATAAACATAGGAGACGTTCTAGCCCAGTCTAATAATTCGCAGCTTTTAGACTTACTTATTGTAAAATAAAGTAAATGAATGACAAACATCAATTCCAGGGAACTTACGGCATTAGTGGCCCACTGGGTTTAAACCCCCCCCCCCCCCCCCCCACCCGCTGGAAGTTTCAATATTGATAACAATGGTCAGATGCATGCCTTTATGGACATGCTGTACAGGCGACAAATCTTAAGCGATGCCCTCTCTTTGAAACAACATACTGTAATAAGTCATGAAAATTCCATTCATTCCTGATTGCACGGTTTCATCAAAGGTGGTATTTTTAGAATCAAACAAGTTTTGTCGTTTGTATTACATAATAAATGTTTCTGCTTTGTTAAGATGCTTCGCTTTGTCGAACTACATGTACCTGTGATGTATGCATTTTTTTTTTTTGGTAAAACATTGATTACTAATTATTTTTCTTTTAAATAATATATCAGAGGAAAAATAAAACAAGGATAAAGTAAAATTATGTCGCCATTAGGTTCAGCGCTGGCCATGAACCCTTATTCTTTTGACATCTTTGAAAATGAAATCAATGCAAATACTGGCAGGTGTCAGACTTCCTTCTACAAATAAATTTGCCTCATACCTAATGGAAACACTTCTTTAATCATCATTAATGGAACGCCAAATCGTGTTTCTATCAGGTAAAATTGTTTTGAAATAAATTTTAGTGGTTTGCAACCTTTCTAAAATGTGTCAAATAAACTATCCATAGCCTTAAAAAAAACTCATCGCCAATGCGATAAAAAATAAAACATTTCAAGAATTACAAAAACAACATTGCGTTCATAGATATGAACGTTTGCGGAAACATTGAAGATAAACCCCATATCTAATACCCCATCCACCCCCACAGCAACCACACCCTCAGTCCTCCGTATAGATTAATATATTTGAAATAAATACAAACAACTCATCCTGAAGGTAAAATTGTGAAGATCTAACGAATATGAACAAAACTTCTGCCACGATACACTGCAAATGAACATGAAGTTCATGAGGAAAGGTTGAGTCCTGCATCCTTTGTTACATTAGTTAGAATGGCGACGAGGACGAATGAAGGCTTGAATTAGTTATGTACCTGCCAGGATGTGTCTGTCATAAGAATTTGGCCTGAGAGATCAATGAACGGTAAATATTCCATTCTCATCATTGGCCAACTCATTGCGTAACCAGAGATTCTTTTGATTCATTTGCTTAAAAAAAACATCAAAAAGGTCCCATTATTTTTTAGTGAAATATCCCATTTTCCTGTGCGTATCACAAAACATGATTTTAACACATTAGCAGGGGGATGTATGAATTACTAAGAGGACTGAAATTGGGGCCAATAAGTACTGGGAACGAAAATTAAGTCACTAGTGCAAAGTACAGCACCTAGCGAGTGGACGTTGGGGAAAAACAACACATGTTCCGAAGATTCTGACACTTCCAGTGTACTTTGTATTTCAGATAACAGAGGTCCCATCCATCTTACTCCCATTGTATATCGAATTCATTAAATACATTAATGAACATCAAACTGGAGCAGCATGTGCATTCACTTTGATCACACTGCTTGGTCGTTGGCATAAAGAATTAAAAGGATTAAATATAAAGAACTACGCTGACGTGTCACACTGTCATCACTTTTGCCGTTTTGTACCCATGAACAATCCCCGGTAGAAAATTTCACCTTGACTCTCGTGAACTATGGGACATGTGTCAGGCTGAAGGCCTGTAATTTTATAAACATCAAGGTGAAATGTGGGATTCAGCCAATGAAGCCATAGTTAAAAGTATATATCCCCCATTATATGCTTTATATATTCACTTGGAATAGTTGTTATAACATAGCATTCCACCAGCATTGTTTGACGGCACATATATTTTTTTCGGTATTACTCTACGATGGGCACAGAATTTTTTCTTGGTTTTGTATTATGTTTTTTGCTTTTGATTTTTATTTTACTTACTTTGTTCATCTGTAATATACAAAGGAATTTCATTTTTTAATCATAACTTTTTCTGTAGTTCAATTTCCACATTTCATGCGAGGTTATGCACTTGTGTAGGATGTACAACTGGTGAACGTCTTGATATACTACTGCGGGGTTTTTTTTCTGTTGTGCCAACATTTGAGATGATAATAGGTCTTAATGACTGTATCTTTTATCATTTCATTGATGAAAATCTTAGAAAAGAGTTGCTTTAACTGCACGACAGCTGCAGTAACCCGTAGGATTCCTCAATGAAGGGCATGTATTGATCATCCGGTGCCGACCAATAACTTCCCAGATTTGATTCATTGCCTTCTTTTACAGAGCGTGCCAAACCTGTTGTCTCTTATACTCAGCACGACCGCCGGCCACTCTCAGGTCAGAACAGGCAGCGGGCCCCCCACACAGGAAGCGACCACAGGGCCGCACCCCCTGATACAGGTATGTGTAGCTCTCTCTCTTTCTCTCTCTCTCTCTTTCTCTCTCTCTCATCGGAAGGTAAAATTAATGTACTAGTTTATATTTAATTTGTTTTAAGAATATTTTGTTAAGAATGATAGCCAAAGTGTTTAATTTCTTATACCGGGATAGTGATGATTTATTTTTGAGAGTTTATAATGTGTGTTGCGCGTTATTTTGATACAGGGTTATTCCGCAAAAATTTTAGGGAAACTATGAACATTTTCTACACGTATCAAATTTTCTGTAGCTGAATTTTTGTCAGATAATGGTTCTTCGTGCCATTATCAACTTGCGTAATTTAAGCTCCATTATGTAATTTGTTCCTTTATCAAACTGTATTGCTGCGAAAAATACAGAAAGTTCAGTTATCGGTAACGACAACCAATAAACCTGATATTTAAAATGATATTAAACGGGGGATTAATTCGGTTTCAGGATAAAACTCATTATTCAATATTCCATTATCAAAAATATATAGATTAGATTTGAAAGCGATAATTTTTATCATTTATTTATCAAAATATGAAACTTCAAATTTATATATACACACACACATTGAACCAGGAACCAGTGCTATGCAATGTAGATATAAATGAACATATTTAATAATCCGAGATATTTTGTAGTTAAATACGGGATTATTTCAAGGATTGGATTATTTTATTTATTCATTTATTTATTTATTTTTTTGCAATTTTTGTCAGAAGTGCGAGGTAAAAGATTTTTTGCTCAAATCTAATTCTTTACTTATCGCATTATAAAGTTTAGACAGCATATATGTCTGTCCTAGTCAGTGTCATCTAAGATTACGTAAATGAATTCACTTGTGTCGTTAAATTAATTTTTTACAGTCAAATACTCAATACGATATGATGAAATTCAATAACCGACGCTACAGTTGCAAAATTTTCTTTGACCCTTCTCCCGCGGAGGCAAGGGAAAAGAAGGATTTGCGAATTTGCTGTTAGTGAATTTCAAAGTGTAAAAAACAACACATGTAAAAATGTAAAAGTATTCAATGGATAAGTTAAACATAGCTTAGAATGCAAACACGTCTTCAAGTTTAAGCGAAATCTATGGTTATCTAATTTGTAAATAACTCTCAATAATTAAATAACTCTACTCCTTTAGTCTTTAAAGATCAAAGTAACTGCACAGAATGTAATTCTATATTCAGGTAATCAACTATGAATTGTGGGTAAACTTGTCTCAACAAAAACTGAACTACTCTAATGGCCACGAGAACAAAGAGAAAACAGTCGACTGCAGTATCTATTTAACGCATAGTTGACCGGTTTGATAATTCTTGCTTCGAGGTTTCCAAATATCATTAAAGATACCCGGGGGTTGATCCACAATGTTTTTGAAGTCTGTTGGAGAAATCGATCACAAAATGGCCCAGCGATTATCAGAACAAAGCTAACTTATTGTAACTACATCCAATGCTTTTATAAAAAGTGTGAAAATACTGAACGAAATAATTGTTCGGCAGAAACGTTTTCTGTGACTACATCGTTGAAATACAATAAGAGTGTATATTTTAGAATATCTCCTGTGAGGGTTTCCCCTGGGCGGTTGGGTAGATAAATCTCCATACAAGACATAGTGTTATACCCCTCCACATGTATACAAAACCTTTACACGTTCTAGATGGTAATTCAGCAATTTTGCAACAAAATCCCTGTACTTATCGAATAGCCAAATACTTGCTTGTCAAGATTTTTTGGATGGGTCTGCCCCCCCCCCCCCCACTTTCAAAAACGATGCTACGTGCCTGTAGGATACTTACAAAATGACGAGTCATTATGTAGCAGGTCTTATATATTGAAGATACTGAATTCACGGCTCATCAAAGTACATTTAAGTACTCATATATGATATGAAATACATCTTTACTATACCCACATTTTATACTCTAACTTCGTTGTGACGCAATAACTAAGCAAATGCCGTCCGTTCTGATGTATACTACACCGTCTACACATTTTCTACACACATCGCTCCTAGAATTATCAAAAAGGAAAATTGAAAAACGGGTAAGGCCCGTTGTTAATAAAGAGTTTGCATTAAAGTCAGTTTTACTTGATATCATATCTTTTCCTGCAATGTAATTTAGTATGATCAAAGGGATAAAAGTATTCATATATTCAGCCTAACATAAATAAGGTTAAAAGATGGCAATGCACCTAAACATTCTCTTTACCTAGTGAATTTATAATTCATGCTATGAATGTTGAGTATACCAAAGCGCGCAGTAATCAGAGGAAATTAGGCTCTTTGTTTAGTCTCGTGGGTGTGAGAGCTATAGCCACCATCCTCTCCTTCAACCCCAAATAATAGCGTAAATTTAAAAAAAAGTGTTTTTAAAATCAATTTCACGCTGAAAATGTGGTAATAGATGTTTAATTAACCTTAAAGCAAATTAAATCTTCAACAGTGTTCAAGCAGCATACTGTAAATTCCTAATTAAACGGGAAGAATTAATATTCGCGTAAAATTGCGAGAAGCACATCTCGAAGATTTTACAATCTCGCTGTAATTTTTCGGTGAAATGTAAACTAATAGGGAATTTAATAAAAAAAAAATTGGTGTTCGCGATTTTATATTCTCGCGATTTGATGCATAACGATAGAATCGCGAAATTAAGTACTCGCGTAAAATAAGGAATATACAGTAGTTATAATGTCGTAAGTACTTTTAAGCATTTAGTTCAGTGTAGCATTTTACACGCTATGCCTATATAATCTATACCGGCACGATTGTAAGGGTTTTTAATTAACACAAAATAACAGCATTCTCCAGTTTTCTTTTTTGACATGAGAAATGCAGAAAAGTAATTTTTAGAGACAGCTTCATGCTTCGTGCCTTACAATGCCCCATACCGACTGGGCGACAATTATAACAATGCATTCTTTCCACCAGCAGGGACGCTTAAGCCCTAGCGTATCAATAATTCACATCTTTATATTAACTACATGTAGTCACTAGTTATATGAGCAGCTTTCGCACTTCATAGCCAAAGTTATTTTTAAAAAAAAGTGCGAAGATCCTTGGTAATAGGTTGACAGATAAAGATGATGAAGAAAATGCCACAGCACCTCTCTTGACACTGTTTGGATGTAAAAAGGGAAGCGAGCAAATTGGCGCTGTGTGTGGGGGAGCGCAGACGATGATAAATATCTGCAAGAATTCATCTCTCTACAACGCATATTGTAGTCCTCAAACCCATATCATTGTCTGGCACGAACATCAATATTGATGTAAGCCATCGATATTGAATTTTACATGCCTGGATCACAGAAAAAAGCTTAAAACTGGGAATAAAAGTAAACGTTTGAAAATGAAAACCTTTTTATTGACGGCATGTTTTGCCCTCAAACAAGATCTGCTCAGTTGAACTTTCTACAGACAAAAGGCAATGCAATAGGGAGTGCTATAGTTGAAGCAAACGCTGTTTCTTGGTATTACCGAGCTCTCTAATATCACTGGTGGATTTTTTCTTCAAATTAATACTAGTAACAGAATATTTAGTTAGTGCTTCAGAATTGTCCTTCATTTGTCCTCTCGTGACTCAGCTGTTGACTCATATTTTCTACAGGCTTCAAATCAATCAGCGAGTAGTACCGGGGTAGAGCCTCGATCTACTCCACAGAGTAAACTGCATCCACAACAATGCATTACATCGGAATTTATCAGCATTAAAGATAATACAATAGATAATCTCTAGATGATAATAATTAATGTCAAGTAAATCATATGAATTCAATCAACTGGATTCTGCTCTACAATGTTTCATTTCATTTTGATACAGATGACTGGATTGCTGAAGCTAAATATTAACGATGCAAGATTGAGGCCATTACAGTTATCCATATTTCATTAGAGTATCAGCATGATTGCAAAAACTCTTTGCATCAAAGTAAAAAAAAATTTAAAAGACTAAAATGAATATGACGACTTCTTTCAACGCTGATTAAAGAGACTAGATTTCTACGGCCATTTTATAAGGCAGGATATAATCTGTCATCACTATGGAACGCAGATAGAACCATTTTAACAAGACCTTGGACTTTCAGTAGGACGTAGCTATCTAATTCTTGCGTCAAAAAAAGTTTAAAATGACGCGGTTTCAAGCGAAATATGCACCGATTGCATAGTCTTAGCTCTTAGTGGCGGAAATAGATAGGCCTTCGTCACATTGCTGTTTGACACAACTACCCAAAGTCCAAGCTTTTGTTGAAATGGTTTCATTGGTCAATATGCTGAGCATCCTGAATTTCGAAATTCAAATGGTACACCAACTACTGTGTACCCGTAAAAACCTCTGGTCGTACGGCAAAATAATACAACAAAAGCAAAAGATTGGATTTGTTTTAAATCTAACTGCACTTTGCCCGGAACATCTTTTATCAATAGCGTTCGGCGGTTTTTTTTTTTACAAACTATTATTTGCTTCATGAAGCTAAATTTAAAAGGTATTTCTGTTATGATTAATTCAAAATTAATAGAAAAAATCGACAAAGCACGGGGAAGGACACCGTGTCTATATCCCCATGGAGTAATTCCGTCACGTGAAATTTGATCCGTCAGTTATAAACCTACACACGTCATTACCTAACACGTCAACATTTTTATGGAACTGTCAATTAAATTTGAATGTGAAATTGATCCACAAAAAGCTTTTTGTCTGTCTCCAAAGCATTCGTTTGTAGTATTCGCATCAATTGTTTGATGAAATGCATCCAAACTTGGAGAAGAAATACCAATATATTAGAGGGTCAAAAATATAATCCTAAATAGAACAAAAGTCTAGTAATGCCGAAAATACCGTGAAAAGAATCAATCCCATATCGGATTGATTAAATATTTTATTACGATTCGTTCTTGTTTCCAGTCCATTTTTTTTATTTGGTGTAATATTTAGTTTAGTCTTATCACTGCGTATTTATCCGTAACCGGAGATGTGTCACTTCCGTCAGAAGAATTGCAAGAATTAGGATAAAATGGTATTCAAAGTCAACACAACTACCACAGACTTTAGTTATGAGGGATTTTCTTTTATCGTTCATCTTAATCTAGAGCCGCTATAGAAGGTCAATTTAATCCAACATTTCTGTTGTTTGAGCGGAATTCTTTTCTGATTATGTCATTAAAATGTTCGTGTTGCGAAGTTCGAGTTTCGCGTTTTATAATACCCCACAGATTCCATCGCCTGAATTTACTGTGAAGGCCGTGATTACGATTGACTAGTAATTACAATGTTTCGAAAGTTTTCAACCCTCTTGAGAAAACACATAGTATCTGATATTGTTGTAGTCTAACATCTTAATGTTGATATCAATTCCACCACAAACCAATTCGTTTTTCGATTTCTTTTTTTTTTTGGAAAAATGAAATTTTTATAAGAAGTATTTCATGGTCGAAGTTATGAACTGAAGCTTGACCTTAAAACGCCTTTGGGTATTTAGTTTAGTAAAACGCTTAGTACAAAGCCCTTGTAATGTGATGTTTTCATTAGAAATTTACATATAAAGATATTTAAAGAACTATCAAAACGTTGTCCCACACATGCAATTTATACAAAATATAGAAGATTGATCGTGCGCGCTCTCTGGTCCAACAGATTCTTATAGGCTGGACCCACCACAAAAAGGTGCTACAATCCCCCCCCCCCCCCCCTCAACCTTTCTAAGGATAAACCCCACGACGACATGATGTCCAGAACTTAAAACCAGGTCTCTCATTTTGAATGATAAGAGATTTACCGTGGAGTGTTTTCATTGTTACTTATCAATGACATTAATATTACATATTGTATTTTTAAATATCATTAACTTTGAAGAGGTCTACTGATTGAGGCGTTTTTTTTGTTTGTTTGAATTTCACAAGAGAGAAAAGGACATAATAGTAATCGGTAATCACCATATCAATGAGGCTTGATGCTTGGTGTTCCCCCGGAGTTGCATCATTGATTCGCTAAAATCGGAATGATTTGATGTGGGCAGTGATACGTGGTTTGATTCTGTATTGATAAGGCGAGGCGTCCATTTCCATTTCTAGAGACTCTGCTAGTTGGACTGTTGTTAGCTAGGGACAAGCACAAAAAAGTGGCACCGCGTATATATATGGCACATCGCCTTCAACTTATTCTTGGTTCACCCACCGTAAGTTCCTTTTACTATTTCACATGTATGTATTTTCTGAGTTTATACGAACAAAAAGTGGCAACTTTAATACAATCATTGAGATATTAAATGTATATACATGCACATGTATATATTTAAGATGTTCGTGTAAATTTGAAGTATTTAGTATCCCGTGTGTCTGTCTGTTCCTCACAATGTAACCTTCTAACTATCTACTACAACTAAGTGCCATGTAACACTAATGATGTACTGTATGCAAGTCATTACTCTAGCCAATGTGTGCACTTGGGATATCAGTGTGAAATAGGAGAAAGGCTTAATGTCATTATCACAGGCTTGATCTATTGCAGCTTCAAACATTAATCGAATAAATGAAACTGTTAAATGAGTTGAATTGCAGCTGATATCTAGTATCTGCCACACAGTTTATGATTTGGGAATTCCGTCACTTCAAGTTGACGGCACCTTTGCTAGTTCTGGCGCATGGTGACAAGTCCAACGCTGCGTGTGGATAATTAAGTTGGCGTTCTATGTTATATCCGCTGATGAAGGCGCGAACATTATTTTCTCTGTAACCACCGATACAACATAATTTACTAAACGCCGTTGATCTACATTCCACCTCGCCACCTGTTCCTGAGGAGTTCATTTCTCACTTGACCATTCCATTAAAAGGGTTGTAAAAAATTTCATGGTAATTTAAAGAGAAAGTTAAACAAAGTATGTCCAATATGAAGTAGGTTTACAAAACCATTTGGATCATTTAGATCGAATTAGACACAATGAGTAAGTTTTTGTAAAGAGATTTTGAAGATACGATCAAATAATGTGGCCCCTATTTACTATTTTCTCCTTGGCAAAGTCCCTGAATTATGACACGTTTTCATTCCAAATGCTCAAGCGATTTCATTCGGTGTCTAGTTTATAATTACCACGTCTGTTCGGGTCCCAGATGAGATCTCCCTTTCTCGATCTACACCTCAGAGTAGGGGCAACTCTTAGTTTACCAAGGGAGATCGATAGTCTGTTAAAAACATCAATACCAAACCCGACAAACTCAAACGTACAAGTATCAGAGAGAAGCGCATAGATGGCCATTTGCCTCGAGAAAGTTCATTCGCTTTTATGCAATTGACATGCAAAAGCACCTCCGAAGTCTTCCGTTTTTTGTTAACACGCATGCTCGAATCTTCGGGTTTAATCTATTCATTTGTCTTTTCTTTATACAGTTATTTTTGTGATAAAAAAAAAAAAAACACCACATGTTATGTACGCTGCTCAATTTGAATTCAGTGAATTGTAATTTTATCTTGCATGCAACCAAACATATAAAAAGGGAAGTGAAACTTTTTTAAGCTTTTCTGTCAGAAAGTGAATGTTCACTGATTTTTATAGCCTGTTTTATTAACAAATCAGATATTTAGCGCGCATAAACGTTTGTATTATGTATGTATATATTCCATGTACATTGAAAGCTGTACATGTGCTCAGTAGAGATGCATATGAGTATTTGTTTCATTGGCTACAGCAGTTTGTTAAATACAGATCATTGCGCACATATCTCAAAACAGAATAACAGAAGATAAAAGCAAGCTCCTGTACAGGTTACTAATAGTGTATAGATCTGCAAAATCTTTGTGTGCTTAAGTACCTGGGATGGGAGCTATAAGAACTTCTCCTGGATCATACTTGTACATGTAAATGTTTAGCGCAGGTTTACCTAAACAAAGTTGCAATGCACATGCAAATAGCGTGCATACATGTAGCTCATAGGAAGCTTGGCAAACGACGTAATTTGTATTTAAATGTATATTTAACGCATTACGTACATGTACTATCCGTGAACAAAAGCCAACTTTGTAAGTATTGTTTTGGCGCGGGTACCTACATTTTAAGGATTACATATTGTTCTGTTTGCAGAACAAAAAAAGAGAAATTTTCTCTTCCTCAGTTCAATTGTGAGTGCATATAATCAAAAAATAAAATTAAAAAGTGGTCTTCCATGAACTTCAAAAACGTGAACCCAACCACACGCTCTGTAATGTCTATGATCCCTAAATATCATAGCCAATTTCATTACTGCAAAAATGCATTGTATATGTAGTCGAGGTGCAATTAATTTCGTCAACAGGAATAAAAGTGCTAATCTTTCTTATTCACCTGGAAAATATAAACGTTATGAAACATCAGAAGATCTTATTTGAATTCTTCACATTCTACTCGCACCAGAATGAATGGAGACAAACAAACGGCGAACTGCACCCGCGCAATTCACATTCCGCAATATTTGCTTTGGCCACCTCCGTCGCGTTGTCTGTGTTCTATTGAATGTGTGTAACTGCCACCTCGCCCTCATAGACAACAACCTTCCCCTCTAATACATGCTCATATGGACTACTATCGCCTGTGAATGGAATATTAGCATTTTATGAATGAAATTTCAGTAAAAATGAACGAGTAGCCCGCCCACACCTGAAAACTGGTGACTTTTCACTTTACCTGTCGCGGTCCACGATTGGTGTCAGCAGAAATTGGTTAAAAACAGACAAGAAAAAAAATGTGATATATTAAAACCACGCCGCCTTGCTTATGGGATACCAAAATCATTAAAACATCTATTATAACATTAACATTGAAACACAGATTTGACACATTTTTACAAGTAAAGTGACATCATAGTAACAATCTGAAATATTGCTAAGAATGTGGTATATGTGTTTATCATAGCATTGGCTATAATTACATTTGTCGCTCGACTTCTTCCCATCTTTCGACCGGGACGTGTATACGTGAGAAAACTGAATATTGCATCTGATTGTCCGTCATTACTTGTTCTTGCAACCCATAAACAGGAAAGTGTTTCCATTATTCCAACACAGCATTAACTGGAAACGGTTAGCTTGTCTATTTGTGTCTATATCGTTCTGTTATTGGTTTCTAGTTCTGGGGATATAGCCTCCTCGCTCTTATACAGAGACTCAGGAATCTGAAGCTACGTGTAAGGTTTTTCTTAAAGTTGTTAAGACGTTTTGAATCGCATATTAGGTTTTATGCCCAGTCAACAGGACAAAAAATATCACAGAGAGACAATATGGACTGCAGATTCCTATTGCATGGTATTGCAGTCAGAATCGGCATGGAATCACAAGAGGACTGTACAATTGGAAACGACATTCATAATGTTTGATATGTTTTTATACTATAAAAAAAGATAAAACAACCCACTAAAAAGACGGGTGTTGATTGCTGGGAAGTGTTTGATACGCATAAGTCCCCCCCCCCCATTTTTTTCAAATTTAAATTGCATAATCTTATTCCAAACATACTAATTCCGCATTGTTAGAGTTCAGAGTTACAGGTCCAGGTACACCATTCTGGCATAGGATGAGCATAATTCCCATTCTTTTATATAAACATAAACAATTAATGTAAATGTTTTTATGAGGAAAAAAGTTTGGTGCAAACAGGAAGTTGGTAAGCAGACGGCGAGTCCTCAGTCTATCCAATATATTACATGTTAAGTAAATTCTTTTCGCAATAAAGTTGTCAAGCCAAGGCAGTAGTAGGTCCCTTCTGCATTTAAGATGACTTCATTATGGAGAACGATAAAGTGTTATATAGGCAATAAACAAGAAAAGACCCATACAAAAACTAGAACGCACGAATACAATTCGCAAAAGTGTTATAATTTGGTTATCTCTGTCAGTTCACACCTGTCTTGTCCGTATGCTAACATTATTCATACCTGTCGTCAGACTAATTTCCATAAAGCATGAAACGTACAGCTTGCAATGAAGTTAAAACAGTAACCAAAGTTATTAAATTCAAACTTAAATGATCTGCTTTATTTATAAGCTGACCAAGGATGAAATATTTTCTAATCTATCAAAGGATCTGTCATGTTCAACCAGTCTAATGCCATATTCCAAAGGCAGTGTATAACCCATTTCATAATCATTAAAATTAAACATTCATTAGTAAATTTAGGATTAAAATATATATCTCAGTAAATATTTCTTCAAGATAATTTTTTTTATTCTCAGGTAAGAAGGCGATCATAATTCTATTTCCGAAGACTTTTTAGCATGAATATTAGTTTATAGACAAAGCCAACGAACTTAATTCTAGTTGTACTTTACGTATGCAAATTGACGCTTAGACCTAGGGAATAAACATATTTAGAGAGAAGCTATCAACTGTATTACAATACAAGTCGAACCACCACTGCAACACACCGAGGCAGTGTTCTTTATACCTGGTATAGTGGGCATACCGATGTAGGTATGTAATGGGTAGTGACCCAGAGAAATGAGATTCCGTGCCACAGGATATATATTTATACTTATCTTTTGTTGAAACCTGCGATATATTCATTCTGAAAACGCAATTCTGTGTAATTACGGTTCCTTTTATACTTGTGTACACTTCTGAATATACTCGTTTCTGATTTGGAGATTTAATATATCAGCTTTTCTCTTCTTTTTTTTATTTCAGTCTGAAGAAAACTTGCTGTCAGTTGCTTATGGAATCACTACGGAAATTTGAATAATTTTATACGGACTGCGGAACCATTTTTTTTTTCTTCTTCTTCTAATGGAAAGTGATTTAAATAATTAACAGTTGGACTATAAAAAATAGCTGCAGAAATTCTTTGGTTGTGAAATGTGACGACTGTACTATTGTTTTAATGGCGCGCCTCTCCGATCCTGGACGAGTTTTACATAAAGATGGCTAAGACAGATTTTCTAGTTGTTGAATTCAAGTGGATTATATTATTGTTCCTGTTTGTTGAAGGTAGGTTTATTTTCTGTAAATTAACCTGTCTTTAAACGATTTTATGTTCTTGTACATATAAACAAATATATTCATGATCTTAGAAATGCCATCTTCAAAGGAGTCTTTCCATCGGTAAAACATTTTTTTTTACAACTCTTTCGGTTCCAAGATAGTTCATTTTTCAATGAAATATACACGGAAACATTTTTTCTTGAATTCATTTCTAAAAAGCTTTTTAATCATATGTATGTATAAACGTATTTTTCTTTTTTGTTTATGAAGAAAAGACCTGAACTAATTAAAATTGGTTGTTTTATTATATTTGAACGTCAACTTTAATTGTAACTATTCATTGATAAAGTGTTATACCAAATATGGAGGAATACATGCATGACTGTAAATACAACATTTCCTATACATACATGTTCCGACATTTAGTGTGAGGTGTTTCAAAAACCTTTGACTTGTAAAACATTTAATGAAGTAGACGATATACAGAGAGGAGATACAAGGTGTGTAGTGCCTATTAACAATACAATAAGAAGATCCAATGTGTATAGACATGATACAACCCATATACACTGTCTACATAATACATATATTAAACTCTAAAGCATGTTTTTTGTATAAAACGTCTAAATTATTTCCCTGTCTCACTTAAATTTAATGGTTGTGTCTCGGCCTGAAATACCAGTTCTTTATTTTTTGGAATGTACGCGTTAGGCCCGAAATGTTTGTGTCGCGGAATGGTGTTTTTTTAATGGCCGGTTTAATTCTAGTCTTGTTTTATTGTCGTTTAGACGGAATCCTCCATAATCAGACAGTATTGTATCCCAAAGGGAGCACACCAGCCTCCCATGTTCAATCAACTATTTCTGTACGTTATTTGTGATAAGGGTTGATTGATGCTCAGTATATTATTGGATTGGTGAACTTTATAATAGCTTGAATATAATATAAAATAAAAGTTTTCAAAAGTTTTAAGAATTTTTTTAATTAAAGGAAGAAACATTTTATCTCCATCAAAGAGATGAATCCATTGTTGGTGCTCCTGCTCGTAGGTCAGTTTGCTTTGTTATTCTGTCTGACCGCCATCACGCCCCGGTGAAGTCCGTCCGTACAGTACTGTAATATAAGACAGACAGATGGCTCCAAAAAGTTTCGTTTTGACCATATGGTGGCGTTGTACTTCAGACGATTTCATTTGAGAACACCAGACTGATGAAGATATGACCTTGCAGTTCAAAATGTTTCACTTTGAGGGATGGGTGGGGGAATCAAATATTTCATCAAAATCCCTATATCAATGCATCTTATACTTTTGCATCTTCATGAAGATTAACCGTTCTACATGTAGGATCATCAAACGCGGACCAAGCTGTGAGTTTGTTATAACAACTCGTCAAAGTAATCTAGAATAATCCAACGCAGTTTGTTTTAACAACAAACTATAGTATATATCCCATGCGGCTGTGTCTCCTATTTTAGCAGCTTTGAGAGATCAACTGAAAGTTGAGAATGGGACTTTAGTGAATTTGATGAAAGTAGAACATTTTACTTTATTTTTAAATTATGATTTGAGAAAAAAAACTGTAAAAAACGTAGCTATTTAAAAGTATTGATTTTGAACTTTAGGTTAAAACATTTTGTAATTTAATTATGTGACTGAAATAAAATAAACATTTTCAATCATCTAAAGTAAAATGAAAGGTTTTTTTCCGAAATCTACAAAAAAATGAAGTCAGTGAATGGTTTCGATAACGATAACTTTTCTCATCAAATGATCTTATGTTCATCGGGGATCTTTGGTCCATCGAAAATGATGGTGGGGAGCTTCCTGACAATGTACAAAGGTAATTCTAGAAAGTCGGCGGACCCGCTCCCTCTCAATTCTGCACAATATGTGCAATTTAATCACTTGTATGTAAGATAAAAGATTAATTAAAACATATCTAAACTTAAAACGAAGGGGCTTAATTTTGTTTGTCCGGGAAGTTCTGGGTAAATTTTGATACATGCATGCATTTTTCCTGGGTCTCCTCTCCTAATATAAAATCTCCTCCCCTAATATAATGTATTTTCTGTATACATAGCACAAATGACAGGGTAAATAAACTGTATTTTGCTTTCATTTAATAGATCCCGTTATCCTCCGTTTAAGAAACGAGTCTTCTACGTAATTGTTTACGAATCATAGAATTTCATGCTACATTATATCATGAAGATGAAACGGCATATTCTCTTGAAATCATTAGATTGTCTGACTATTTAGTAAGATATTTTCAGGAAAATAACTGCAAAGAAGTATTGCATAAGTAGAGGTTATGATTATTTCATTTAAGAGTTTAATCAAGCAAAATCGTCTGAAAAAGTAAGACTTTATAAACAAAAATTGCTACCCTTTAAGGATACATCGTGTGTGCATTAGGAGAAAGGCCTCAATTACACCCCTTGAAAGGTTTAACCTAGATGTGTCCCTATCAGGAATCCATAAAAATGGTTGAGTAATCATTTTTAACAATGAATGTATTTTGCTGTCGCCAAGATCCAAAATGTTGTCGAGATCTTTTCAGAAAATAACGAGATAATTGTCTTTTTTGAAAGCTTTCCTGAAATCGGGTCGGCACTGAGTTAATGGCGGGCATGCAGGTCTACATTATAGAAATACACATTCACTTGGAAACAAACTTGGACTGGTATTCCAGTAATGTTGTAAATTGGTCGCTGCTCTCTAGTCATCAAATAATTATTCGCTTTAAGATACATGAAATATGAATCATTGGGAATCTTGTTAGGAACCGTCCGTAAATGAAGGATTGCATTGCATTGTAGTGGTCTATCCGACAAGGGAATTCCTGATGGATGAAGCCATTGTTGCCAGGATCACGGGTGTTGGATAAGCTTCCAGACACCGTACTCTCTTTGAAACTTTTTGATTGCTTCTCTTTTGTTCTTATTTTAATTGCCTTTATTCGCGCTGAATATTTTCGCTCTGTCGTTCTCAAATTTCTAATCGCGGATTTTCAGTCAATGGAATCCGTTAATGAAATATTCAGGATTGGTTTGTAGTCGACTTTTGCGCAAAAATTTTTCGAATAATTTGTTCATGAATAAATATCATATTTGATTAGACGAACCCTCTTAAAATACATAAAACCTCTGTGAAATTTTATACGTTCTATTGAAGGTATGAAAATGGTTTTAAAAAATGTCCTTTTCTTCAGGAACACGTACAGTGTATATGTGCGATAGCCAATATGTCGATAAAATAACTTGCTAACCTTTTTACAAGTGGATTCTGATTTAAATCCAATGTCAATATTTTGTGTGTGGGTCTTAGGTGAGAGCGAATGCCCAAAAAACTGAGAGCAAATATTAGCGTTTTAAATTATGAATTGTACACCTGATCTTGCTTCAACACTGTTTACACAGAGTGTATATAAACTCTTCTGAAAAGTCAATCCTCTCTTATGAAGAAATTTAAAAGATTTAATCAGCACATTTTCAACACTTTCTTTAGTTCTGTAGACGTAGGTTGTACGCGCTCTGACCCACATAGCATATTTTTATCAATGCTCAATTGTGCGTGCATGATTTAATTATGGACCTTTCTCATCAATACATGATTTTCTTAATAAGTTCTTGATAAATTTGACATCTTAAATTTTTTTTATTAACAATTCTTATCATATTTCATAGAATATGAATCCAGTATATGCCAAATAGCAAACTTTTTACCATGAGCGTTTTGTTTTTTGCAACCACACTTTTAAAAAAGTATTTAAGTGATAAATCACATGTTTAATTTATCCTAAGTTTTTGATCAATTTTTCCCGTATTCAATAAGAATACCTTTTAAGATAACATTAGTAAATGACAAATTTGGTTCTAAATTTCATTTACTAAGACAAATGATATACCGGTATACCCCCCGAAAAAAAAACGTCCTCGGGGGTCACGAAAAGCTTTGTTCTTTGTAATAATTCACCATTAAAGGAATTCTTAATAGGTTGCATCTTTTATAAAGTCCCAGCTATCACGACATGTTTCAGTGAAATACGTCGACAGCTTGTCATTATAAATCAGAATTGACTTATATTATTTGAAGATGGTATAAAAAGGTGTAATGAACTAATTATCGATGAAGCATGCAGAGTGATAAAGTATTTGGCAATTGGTTTCAGATGGACACTAGGGGGTGAGTCCACGGTCACCTGCCATCATAGTATGTGATTATATTATAGCAACGGGTACTGTAATATACAGGCTCATTCCACGGACTGCTTTCAATTAATGAAATGCCCCTTGCTTTGCCAATACTGTCGTCAAAGAAGCTGATACTCGATCAGTATTTTACCCTCATTAATGCTAATAAACTGCTTTAACTGTTACTCTGGCGATACAAATAACCATTAGTTCTCCCGCTTTTGGGGGGCTTCACAGAAAATAAAGAAGTTCCACGCTTACATGTATGCTGGGGTATCAGAACCATTTTAACAAGACCTTGGAATTTCCGTAAGACGTAGCTATCTATTTCTTTCGTCAAAACAAGTTGAAAAGGACGCGGTTTCAAGCGAAATATGCACCGAATGCGAAGTCATAGCTCAAAAAACAGACAAACTCTTGTTTATTTCAGAGAGCCATGGCTGAGTGCCTGACATTGAAATAGACAGGTCTACGTCACAGTGCTGTTTGACACAACTTCCCAAAGTCCAAGCTCTTGTTTAAATGGTTTTATTAAGATGACATTGGAAGTCTCTGCGTCTAAGACGTTTAGTTATATTTCCTGCTTCAATGTAGACTTCGGGAAATAAAAAGAAACATTTCATTCAGACCTAGAATATGATTTACTGCAAAAGACGCCAGTTTCAAGTCATGTCATGCATTTGTTGTTTACTCGAGGGTGTTGTTGCCTCCATTACTCGCTGGTTTATGCAACGAAGACTCTCTTCCGTCAGAACATGACGTTTTTGGTCTGTATCATCAAAATGTCTGTGGAATTTCTCATTCAAAGACGCCTTTCTTCATTATAATGAAGAAGCAAGTCTCGATGTATGTCACAATTTATTTTAATTCATTTTTTGCATACGATATGCGCATCTAACAAAGCAGGGATAAAAAAAGGAGAGAAGGGATTGAGATAAATGGTCTGATTGGTTACATATTTCCTTGTTATTTTTATCAATGAACAATCGAAGACCTAGTTATTGTATGATTATACTATACATTCTCAATCTAAATGGATACGCACATATGGACCTAAATGATTCAAATGTTATGTATAACAATTTGCAAGAAAAAAAATCCATACAAATTAATTGATGTTTATTGTGCGTTGGTGAGAAACATAACCGAAGATAATTTTACGAACTCCACACTATGAATTTGTATACTAGAATTTAAAGCACGCTTTTTCATCATACTAGGTTTCGTCTAGATCTGCTTTCGACTTTGCCGCAAAAATAATTGGAAAACATATAATTTATCTCTATATTTGTGAATTTCTGTAATCGGTCTTTTCAATCAATAAAGTGTTGTTGGTTTTTTTTTTTAAACTTTTGTCTGTCTTAAGAGGGGTGTATGGTCGAAGCCATTTTTAGGCTATATTTACCTCCTTTAGATTAAGAGCTCTCTATAAAATTATAATAGAACCATTTTAACAAGAGCTTGGACTTTAGGTAGTTGTGTCAAACAGCAATGTGACGTAGGCCTGTATTTTATTCAGTGTCGGTCACTCAGCCATGGCTCTCTGAAATCAACAAGATTTTGTCTGGCCTTTGAGCTATGACCATGCAATCGGTGCATATTTCGCTTGAAACCGCGTCATTTTAAACTTGTTTTGACGCAAGAATTAGATAGCTACGTCCTACTGAAAGTCCAAGGTCTTGTTAAAATGGTTCTTAAATGATAAAAAATCTTAATTTTTCCTTTACTAAATGATAGTTTATATCCACAATATCATATGTCAAAGTATAAGGCAGATCTGATACTTAATTTGTTGTCCATTCAGCTTCCTTAAGTAAGGTTTGAGAAGAACCCACTACTGTCAATTGAAACAGATAAAAGAACGTAACATTGTCAAAGAGTGCTTTTGGAACAACCAAAGCTCGGTTCTCATTTGTATGTACACATTATGTAGCTTTTATTCCCTTTTTTATACAAAGATAGAGAAATATGGTCTAGACTTGTTTATTTTCTTCTTAATGGTTTGTATGTACGACAAAAGGTTGATTTTCATTGACTCGTAGTTCTTTTCCAGATTTTGTGTGGTGGGGGGGGGGGGGGTGGAATAAAACATTGAAAGTAAGAACTTTTAGCATTGGAAAGACACGTTTTTGAGATATCGGGAAGAGTGGAATGCAGTATCTATACACTTGGCAGGCACTCCTCCGGTTTTATTGCCCGACCATACTCTCTTTGTTTACAATAGTGAAGTAATCAATGCAGGGGTCATCAAAATAATACATTAATTAACGAACAAATAATTACGACTGAACAACAATTCAAATTTTATTTGATGAATGATAGATAAGATAATGGCAAGTGAGCATTAATGGAAATTAAGGTTATTAGCCTAGTATGACAGTATCAAAAAGATTTATTATGAACAGTGTTTTAGCAATTCATATTGCTTCTTGTTTCCATTTACTGGGAGATAAAAACGTGAATGCAAGAGCAATGTTATGGAATACGGGATGATGAATTGTATTTGCGCCATCGCAATCAGATTACTAACCCTTAGCGCTGTTCTTAGTTTCAGGAAGAAATCGATACAAAAAGTATATCGAGCCCAGCTTTGTACAAGAGCCCAATAACATCACAGTATACAAAGGCCAAACGGCAGTTCTGAAGTGTACCGTGGAGAATCTAGGACCTAAAACGGTATGTGACGTCACGTGTACCCGCATTCGTTAGGGTATATACATTGTACATGTATGTTGCTGGCGCTGTGTTGCATGTATAATAAGCATGTATAATTCACAACATGTAAATCGTCTGGGGCCGCATCAGTAAAAGCTATTATCCCAATATGGTATTTGCTCTTCGTTTTATCTTTTAATTAAATCTTACCGCCGAAAGGACTACTGTGGTCTTGTTTTCAAAATAATAACAAACAAATAAGACATATACATGTATTATAATGGAATACTTGTTTACTTCTTTCAAGAGAAGAATGTTTTCACAATACATGTAAACTCCTAACCTTCAATCGTTTTCAGTTTAGTAAATGGCGTATAAAGTGATATTAGGGATTATATATTCAGGACTTAGCCACTATTGATAAAGAAAACAAGAAAAAATTGGGTTTTTTTTTTTTTTTGCTTCCACATGGCATAAACGATATTTAAAAACAAAACAAACAACTTTGGCGATTTAATACCCCTAGGACTTAGGTCCGATCGGCACTACAATGAAACTTGAAAATATGAAAATGCAACAACAAAAACAAACGCATATAACGCGCTGGAGGGTCAACATATTCACCATCAGGTCCGTCTCAATATTTTATACACAAAGTTTTGAGCTATAAAAGTATTATATTGTAAAGAAAAAGTCTTAGTAGTTTAATGTGAAATGTTTTCCTATATATATATTTATAAAAAAAAAACCTCTTTTCTAAAGGAGATTAAGATAGTCTTAGAATGGCTACGACCACCCAGCCCCCTTAAAATTCAAATATATCACACGGAGCTAATTTTCTGTATAGAAATGCAAGAAAACAACCAACTTATAACAATCAATATCTACTTAAGAGCGTTTTATCTTTATGCCATTGAAGCAACGAGGAAACACCAGCTTTCGCACCTGCTAAACGAGCCATTTTTCATATACTTAGTAGTGGTAATAGTAATTATTTGCATAAGTTGGAGAAAATCAAAACTGATTAAAATTAGTTCCTTCTTGCTTCCGTATTTTGAAATAACGCTGACATTTTTTTTCTCAACTTTATCAATGGTATTTATATCAAAACATTCGATTGATCTTATTATGAATTGAGAAGGTTTCCTTCTATTCCAGGGTAAAAAAAATTCTGTTGAAGATGACAATATGTGACAGTTAGAGTGGTTTTTTCTCTTTCATGAAAGTAAATCTTTTTCTTGGCCCGTTTATATATTTTATGTCATATAAAACTTTAAGTTTAAAAAAATCCCAGAAAACAATCGTATTTTTCATAGTCCGCTGCTTTCTTACAAAAAAATTTTTCCTGTAAAAAAAAAAGAAATTATTTTGAATGATTATCGTCGCATTAAAAATTTATTTTTCCATTAGTTTTGTTCTTTAAACATTCGTCACTGCAAACATTGACAGACCCGCAAATACACTGATAAACTGTCTTAACGATCAGTTGAAGAGATTCATTTACGTTAAAGTACCACAATGATTAACAAAGCATTGAGAATGATTATAAATTCCATTTGATGTCAATTTTTTTCAGATAAAATTGGATTTACGAGCTATTTCACTAATTCACGATAGTCGGATTAAAGACTTGAATTTGACAGCTTGTCAATGTGTTCTATATACTAAAATCAATCTACTTCATACAATTAGACATATATAATTATCAAGCACAATTCGCATTGTTTATATACATGCAATCAATCTTATCAAGTGTTCCTAAGACGATTTATATTAAATACTGCATAAAATTCAATTTTTCACCACATGAAAAAAGTGAAAACAGAATCTATAAAGGCAATTCATTTCTTTGCGTTAATTTTGGATCACGTTATTTGTGTACTATGGAGAGATCACCAGTCCTCTTGTTAAATGTGGTCGCCTTACAACCTCTTCTTTTGAAGCCCTAAAAATTCTGCATAAAACAATGTCTTTTCCCGAAATTGATGTCTGTTTTAAAGTTGTTTAAAATATACATCCCGTTTGTGTAAAGAAACGACATTTATGAGCGGATGGGGACCTTAATTAAGACATAAAATGTACTGAGATCGTATAGCCAAAAAAGGCTGCCTAGTCCCTCTAAGTTTAGTACCACTTAATGAATCTCTAGGGGTTTTTTCACCAGGAAGTGACGTTTTCTGTTGCGTTCTTCAGGATTACTGTAGTACATTCGTTAAACATATACAATGTACCAGTTTGGGGTTATTTACAAAAAAACGTTTCCCGTTCATTGTAACTCATTACCGGTATTATCATTTGACTCGGTGATGCGCATAATTATGAGAACAGCCACATGTGATAATATACATGTATTTAGCTCAGCTGACCTGAAAGCTCAATTCCGATTTACTGATCACTGTTCGTTCGTCGTTCGTATGTCCGCCAAACTGTTTCTAGAGATGATATACATAATGAGGGACCATACCACCTTCCAATGGGAATTTATTAGGAAAGAATAAAAATCAGTACGGTGTTTTAAAAAATCTTACTCTGGTTTCATCAATATTCGTTGAATACCAATTTTCGGGGATTTCGTTTTTAAGTTTAACCATGAATTTAAATGTTCATTGAAGTGCATTTTCTACTAACAATTTGTATTGATAGGGTCATTGGCCACGAATTTACGTATCCTTGAAACTGTGATTTTCACTTTATCCACGAAAATTGATACCCTTTAATATTAATGAAACCACAGTATTCTCAAGAACCATAATAATAGTCTGTAAATTTTTTAGATATTAGCTTAATGATGCGCGATAAATCTTTAATCAATTCATGACCAGAAAGGGTCCTGTTTGGCGTAAATGTTCATAGTAGATTTAAATTTGCGGAATTTTGCGGAATAGAAATACGTGTAGAACTAAGCTAGTGGAAAGAATCATTAAGTCTTGCCGTTACCACGATGGAGCATCTAGAAACCGGGGGGGGGGGGTTTAAATGTGTAAACTTATATATTAATAAAAGATGGGTATAATGAGGATGATTTAGATTTATTCATGTCATAACGATTGGGGTTAAAGTGAGCTTCTTTTTTTGGTGGAGGCCCAATTTACATAGAAATTACAGGAGAAACCCCGTTTACAAAGAAGATGTATATTGTATGATTTATAAAAGTAATTTTGAAAACAATGTGGATAGGGGCAATCACAGTCGTTTACAATATACCAAATTTTATTTGAGAAATAAAGTACGAGTTTTCGTAAATGTTGCAGAATAACCTCCGAGGTCTCAAAATGTTGTTTTGAAATATAAAAGCCGAGGCGTTATCCGAGGCTTTTATATTTCAAACAACATTTTGAGACCGAGGAGGTTATCCTGCAACATTCACGATAACAAGAACTTTATTTCTATTCTACTAACAGCCCAGTATTTCTACAGATCGTTTCTCCTATAGAGACACGATTTAGGTCATTTTGACGGCTGTTCCGTGTAACCCCAATGGTTTTGTTAGTAATGTTTACGTGTGTATCGATCAAAGGAATCACATGCAGACGACAGAATTTATTTTTTTGGGGGGGGGGGGGATTTTTAATGCTCTTTACTTATATATAAAATATCTTTGAATCATGTTCCAAATATTTTAAGGGCAATTTAATACGATTATTACTACTACACGTTATATATTTTATGTAAAAACACGCAGTGAAAATGTGCTAGGGAGGACTTATGAACAGCCGCATTGATCTTTTGAGGCAATACACATCGTTTTGACTTGAACTAACACGTGAAATTGACATAGTTTTAAAACTTTTTACGGTTTGAAGTTGTTCTTTCATGGACAGTGCGAGACAAATAGGTATTTCTGATCTGATAATTTACTGATGACGTTCGTGGTATATTGGAGAATAATGTCCGCGGCATCTCTTTGATCTCGGCAATAACTGTAGTGGAATTTATAATAATTTCCTCTTGAAGAAGGGATGTGACATTCTTCGTTCTTTTCTTTTTTTTACTTTGAACCATCTAGGGAAAATTCTGCTGTAGCAAGTTGATGCTTTTAATTTGTAGATTTATATGTAGATTAAAAAAAAATAGTATTAGGATGATTCAAATTTTTTTATGTATATATTTATGTTTATATGAATGTTACCGAGATTGTCAATAATAAACTGGGCATACCAATATATATGTAAACGGGATAAAATACGTAGTGAATTGGAAGACTTTTCTTTGTTTTATGATGGCGGCAGTTATAATCGACAAATCTATTGTTTGTACGAATGATATACTTTTTAATAAGCTGAAACAGTACGTATGTGCATCATATTTAGTTTAATTACGTCTGCTGAAGTGAAACAGACGCGAAATTTCACTGGACAAGACTAGCAATAATGATGTTGAATTTTAAAATTTGCGATCTATTTTAGTCCAGTGTAGAACAAGTCAATTGTCTTATTTGTCTGCTTATTTATTTTATTATTTTTTAATTGGGAAAGCTTGATATCGGCCAATCGGAGAGCAAGGAAATAATCAATCATATAGAAAACAAATTCAACGGCAAAAGTTGTTTGGATTTGTTACATTCACAATATCATAAAGAATTCTTACATCTCAAGTTATACGCAAACAATTATATAATATAATTGGATTTCATGTTGTAATCAAAATATCATAAAATTTTATTGAATTCCACAGTAAAATAAATTTTATAACATTTCAGGTTGCACTCACAATTCATACATTATTATTTTTTTTTTTTTTTACATTTCAAGTTGTACTCACAATATCATGTATTTTAGTCATAATATTATCGTACAATTTTTTTATTACATTTCACATTATACTCAAAACATCATACAATTTTGTTCTATTTTTAATTGTACTCCCAATTTTATACAATTTTATTACATTTATTACATTACATTTATTACATTACATTTATTACATTACATTTATTACATTACATTTCAGGTTGTTTGGAGAAGAATGTCACCCAATATCTTTCTGACAATCGGGGAGAAAATGTACGCGGAGATAGAAGAAATGAGCGTAGATGTTACCAGATTACCAAAATATGACCGAGTTCAGACTGATTTGATAATCAAACACGCCCAGCCCTCACATTCTGGTTTATATGAATGTCAAATTAGCTCTACTAAGATCTATAATTACATCGTGCAGTTAAATGTCCTAGGTAAGTACGGCGAGGGGTCGAGGTATTGACGTCATCAGATAGGTTTATTTACCACCTATTCATGAATCTATGGTCGACTTAAGTACTAGTACTAGAGTGAATAATTCGATGTCTGGCTCTGACCTCCGATATATCTATAAATAATGGTATATTAGTATCCACAGGCGCAAGTGTCGTTTGTTTTGTCTATTCTGCAGCTATCACTGAGGTCCAATCTTACGCTGCCCATGGCTCGAAATAAATACTGTATGTTTTCTGCAGATTTTAATTGTACGCCTGATTTGGAAGTAAAATCATGCCTATTGTCAAACAAGTGCATTTTCAAGCCTTAGAGCTAGGCCTTATTTCATATTCGAACTTATGCATGATCTCTATTTTAAACATTTTTGAAATTGATTAGATGTCTTATTTGAAAATGTGTGTAATTTTAGACTGCACTTATCTTATTTGGCTTTCATTGATTTCAAAAAATGAATTCTTTTGGCACATTTCATTAAAGATCTAAAATTATGACATTCCATATCAAGAGTTCAAATTAACCTTTGGTATCGACGAGTCAAATATTTGAAATATATATGCGCCTCATCGTGACATTCAATTGGAGCTGTAAAATTGTTTGATGGAGTTCTTGAACAACGAAATCTATTACACTTAAATACACTGATTCTAATTATCACTCTCCCTGTTTGGGTTGGTTAAATAATTTATAGCTGGTCACAGGATGAGCGAGTTGTCAGACCGAGGAATTAATATCAAATCAATCATCGTTTAGTTCTCGTACCAAAAAAATCATTCTGTAAAGAACAAAAGAAAGTTAATTCACAATTCTAATTAATGTAATGAATTAATTAATGACCATCGTGGTTTTTATAACAGTAGTCTGGGCGTTGGTTTTTTTCCATTCTTGTCAAGTCTTTTTCTTTTGTTGTTGCAGATACTCGACCTGTATTCGAACCTGGTAAGAACATGGTCCAATACCATTTGAATTTTGATCGTTTTTAATGAAGTTGTGTTTTTTCGATCATCATAATTTTGAAAAAACATTTACTAGTATTCTTTTTTAACCAATATCATAAAGCTTTATTTCTCTTTATTTAGCCTTGACAATAAATGGCACAGTATATGTAAGCAAATATTCCAACATTAACCTCACATGTAACGCCACGGGGTCACTGAGAGCACCAGAGGACATCGACTGGTTCCACAACGGTCTAAAGATCCGGCAGAACGACCCTCAGTGGCGCCACCGGACCTACATCTACAAGTACCAGCAGGAGGTGCCTGGGCGGTCGCTGGTCAGCATCCTGACGGTGGAGCGGAGCGAGGAGCGGGACGCCGGCACCTACATCTGTCGGAGCTCGGACAAAGACACCCAGAGCATCACAGTGCACGTCCTCAATGGTATGGAGCAGATACAAATGACGCACGCTCTCGTGTCATACCTAGCTTTATACTTGCTTATCTTGAGAATTTAATTCGGAGTTTGCTCTATTTACTTAAATATTATGAATATAACATTTTCTTTTTTGGTGTGACAGCCGACAAAGGAGTCCAGAAGAGAGAGCATGGTTCAGGTATGTATCTCGGGTTTTGAGACATTTATTTGTATATGACTGTAAATATTTCGATATCGGTTTCAAAGTATTCCCGTTTTAAAGCATCAATGGTGACGATCATATTTTTTTTATTTTCAGAGTTGCATCAATGGTGACGATCATATTTTTTTTTATTTTCAGAGTTAGGTCCTCAGTCTGACCACCAAGCATCTAGGAACTCAAGTCCTTCGTCTCATGTTCTGGACTTTGTCTTATATCTGGCGACGATCGCGTTTGTTATTGTCAATAGGTGACAAAAATGAATTACTGATAATACATATCGGGATTGTGCCTTAACATCGCCCTATGATGATATTTGCATTATGGAGACGCACCGTGTACGAGTGTGTACAAAGCTAGTCAATTTTAGACACTTTGTTGGCAATTTGGCCCCAGTGCGCATACAGTGGACGCATTCTCTCTAGCAGACCAACTGGTGTGATTTGTGGCTGCTACAGAGAGGTCCTGAGGCGACCAACAGCAAACCTCGGTTTGGAAGCCGCTATAGTTTTTCCACACCTCAGTTTATGGATAACGTTTTGTTTTCAGCGCTTTATTTTGATAAAGCTTCCATGACAGGGAAATACAGTGTAGTATTACTAGTATTTCCTATATGCATCATCGTTTCGCAGCTCAATTCATTCAAGTTTCGAAGAACTGATATTTGCAGTGGGCAATAAGCATTGGGGAAGGAAGACTGTTGTCTATAGGTTTCACTTACATCTGGTCCTCTTGTAATTCGCATTTGTTAACATTCCACGTCTTTCTCACTATGTTTTATTACATTTGACGGAACAAAAACTACATCGTTGTCTGTGATCCTTAGTCATCATCCTGTCTTTACATTTGTATATTTTCATCAGTTCCATAATTATGGTTTTGTTTCATCAAAAAATAAATGTTATTTATTTCCTAATCAAACGCGTTGTCCTTTTATTTTTTTTGCTATTCATAAAAATTGTTATTATATAGGTATATCAATTTCAAATTGTCCTGTCCAGAAGTTTTCAGTGTATAAGATTTCACAAACATTAATTGTTCCTGGTTTTGTACATCCAGGATGACACGAATGAAGGTTAATATGCAAGTATCCATAAAAATTAATTGCGGAAAAGTATAGAGTCGTTTTAAAAAGAGCTTGGACTTTCGGTGGGATATTTCTATTTAGTTTACTCACCGAACCAAACTGTTAAAAAGTGGCTTCCTTACTTCTTATTCGCTAAAGGGGGCTGTTTATAATTATTGGCTCAATGTCTTTTACAGTTTTCCCCAAGAACTGTTCTATTAGTGAAATTGGCGATGTTTCAACCGAAATACAGAGCCGATTAAAGTCGGACAAGTTCATTGCGTTCAATGTATTTATATCTATTGGCCAATGACTGGACAGTTAACCATCAGTTCACCACGCCTTCATCAATTGGAGTTTGACACGTACTGCCCAAACTCCAAGCTCTTGTTAAAATGGCTCTAGATTTTAAATTGTTCAAACCATAATCCCCCCTCCCCAAACTAATACTCTCTGGAGGAGTTAAAAACAAGCATAGCAGTTTTGTAAGAAGTTGTAAAACAAAAATGTCTTTCAATATGCAAGGATTGCAATGGCAACAATTTGTAAAAGTATTTTATGTATGTGTTAAGTCATATTAATATCATATGGTTTTATTCTAAATTGTTGAAACAATCACCTCTTAGGCAACAAAAGGCGCTAGCAACGCGAAATGTAATTAAAAAAAGCAAAATGTAATAAACTCATATTATTACATTTTTCGTTATTTCATTTTGCGTCGGGATCAACAAATATTGTAAAAACGCGATATGAAATAAGAGGTTTTTCAGCGACTTTGTGTTATTAAATATATTTAATGTCTTGTGCCTTCATAAACTAAAAAAAATAAACGTAACTCTTTACAATTTAATCATTCTGTTCACTGTAGTTATTAATGTATAAATTTAGAAATATATGATTCCGAGATCAAAGTCATTATGAATCAATATTACAAAATAAAGAAAAACCTGGAAAACTGAATTGGAGACATCCTTATATTCGCCGAATGCAAAGATTGATCTGCACAAGCTATTCTGACGGCATATTAATCTAAGTCGCGATATAATTCGCGCATTACTAAAATTTGATCGTTTTTGCAAATATCATAATGAAATGGTCAAAACCAAGATTAATTTGGTGAATGTAAACGTTCGATTTTGTAGGAAAACTGTTCAATAAGATCTGAAACATTTTATTTCTCTCTCAACTCTCAAAACCTTTAAGAAATTTATAATCAAAATGAGTAGGCCAATACTATAATATAAATATGGACTCAATTAAGTTCAATACATGTATGTATTTTTAAAAGACAAGATATTTTGTATTGTCAATATTTTGTATTTATGGTCAACATTATCATAGATCATTATATAAATCAAATTTAGTCAAATATTACTCCACGTTTCTATGTTAATACATTTTGCGTCGAGATCAACGCAAAATTTAATAAGTTGTTTTTAATTTAGATTTTTTGGACTAACAAATCAACGTAGGTAACTTTTGCTTTTATCCAAGTTGTAATTTGCATGTGTTCTCAAGCATATATATCAAGTCGAAATTGATATGAATAAATATTAAGTAGTAGCATTAAGTACACTATACCAATTTTTTTGTTTGTTAATTAACTGATATATTTTCATTATGATAATTTTTGGTATATTTTTTGTGTCTATGGTAAACATTGGTATGGGTCACTACAGTGTATAATTAAAAATTGAGCTATATTAGAGTCCACATTTTTTTTTGATATTCCAGTTTGCGTTATTACATTTTGCGTTAATCCCCACGCAAAATATAATAACACAAAATGTAAAAACTGGAGTTTATTACACAGTGCATAACCTTTGTTATTACATTTCGCATTGCTACAATAATCATTCGCCTTATGTTCAGCAGATGATTATGTGGAACATTTTTCATTAAAAAAAATAATGAGAACTACTCTATTTAATTGCCCAATATATTATATTTGACTTAGAAATACAGTGTATAGTTGATTTGAATAGAAATGGCTCGTTATGTTCGTGTGAGAAATGAGGGCCATGGATCTACTCATCATACGCGCCCAGTTAGGCATTATTAGGTACATGTAGCTGAATGTCCATTTTCAGTGTTGTTTGTGATGGAAAATTTTAAATAACGGACCGAATGATTTTGAAATAAAGAGGTTCATGGGTTTATTGGTAAACTTTATTAATAACAGCTAATTTTTTTTTTCATTTTTTATCTTTTGATTTGAAGTTTGTCGCATATATCCTACACATTTGTTCCCAGTCGCTGCCAGTTTTATAAAAAAAATATATATTCTGGTATCGTATTTGACCTTCCGCACGATTTCAATTGTGGATTGCCATTAGTCATTTGAGAGACTAAAAAAAGTCACTCAGATGACTAATTGCAATCCGATTTCGTCCGTCGTGCGTTAACGTTAACATGGGTAAAAATGTCAAAATTGATGCAAATTTCAAATACTAGTATCTCTTTCTCTTCTACTCAACATTCAGTAGAAAAGAAGAGGTGCCTCTACCCCAAATTGTGAATTTCACGCCCCCTGGGTTAGGGCCAAAGGCGGAGCCAATATGGCCATATAGTGAAAATGTATGCTTTTTCTCTAATCACATCATTATAAATTTGAGAAAACTATATGCATGATTATAATGTCTATAAAGCCATCTACCAAAACTGTGAAATTCAAGGCCCTCTTATATAGTAGAAATGTTTTTAATCTTTCCACAGTTGAGGGAGATATTTTTAGTAAATGCATGATTATGATGCTCATGAAGCTGCCTCCGAAAATTCTAAAATTCACAGCCCCCTGTTCAGAGATTCAGGCTTTTGGGCGAAGTCAATATGACAATATAGTGGAGGTTTGTTATATAGGTATTAGAAGATGTTCTTCTCTTCTTCCTCAGCAGAGGAGATAAACTGAATGCATTATGATGTCCATTAAGCCCTCTATCAAAACTGTGAAAGCCATATAGCCCCTGTGTAAGGGGATCAGGCCTTTAGGTACTAGTAACATTTTTGCTTTTTTGAAAGTCCCGAATCAGTGTGATTGTGCTTCACTTCCCAAATTGACAGGGTGTGACCAAAATACTAATGATTAGCTTCGATCAGTATAAAAACCAGAAAAGTTCCGAAGATAAACTATATCTGACTCTTTATATACAAACAAATAGACAGAGGTGTGACTTGTATGATAGAGTCAATGATTTTTATTTGCTGTGTAGTTTTTATATCATCCTGATTCGCATGACAGTTACAGTTATTTCCGAGTCTTAGAAGCCTAAGACACCTGTCCTCTTCGCCACATTGGATTTCATTTATATGCACATATCATTTTGATTGTTTTCTAATTTAGATTCCTGGCGAAGGTTAATGCCGGGTGAGGATCAGGCATGTTAAATGCTAATGCAGGGAAAATTAACACCACCGGAATCGGAATATTTTACCATATTTCATAAAAAGCAAATGCAATGCTTAGACTTCAAAACATTTTTTTCTTCGAAATTTATTCTCAGGGTTTCAGGTGATGTGTAAATGAAGCTATTTTTACCTTATGTATCGGTCGTGAAATAACGCAACGCAAAAATGTTATTTATACATCAAAGCTGACTTGTTAAAAAAAAAATTATATCGATGGTTAATATATGAAAATGTACTACAAACGATCTATCGATGAAAATGAATCGAACTGTTACCTGCACATACCCGAGATATCACAGTGAATTACTTACATTTTTGTTGTCAATGTGATCTATATTCAACGAATAATTATTTTTAGACATGTATATAACTTTTTTCATGATAATAATCTTTTTTATAAGTATCAAGCTGGATTTTTACCGGGTCACTCTACTGTTTATCAGCTAATAGAAACGTACGACCATATTTTAAGAGCAATTGATCAAGGTCAATCTTGTTGCATGATTTTTTGCGACTTGTCCAAAGCGTTTGACCGCGTCTGGCATAAAGGTTTATTGTTTAAACTCCATACCTATGGTATTACTGGAAATCTGTTCAAATGGTTTAATAGTTACCTTGTAAATAGAAAGCAAAGGGTTATGTATCGTGAAGTGCTGTCGTCTATTAAGTCTATTAATGCCGGAGTGCCTCAAGGCTCTGTCCTTGGTCCATTGTTATTTCTTATTTATGTAAACGATATAGCAGATATCATGTTAACATTTTGCAGACTTTTTGCAGATGATAATAGCCTTCAACATGCTGCAATCAATGTACACGATATGGAATCTTATCTTAATCGGGATCTTTTAACTTTAGAGGCTTGGTCTAAGAAATGGCTTTTAAATTTTAATCCTTCAAAAACTAAGGCTGTTTATTTTAGTAATAAACCTAACACAGTAACCCCTACGCTAAAATTTCAAGGATGCGATTTGGAATTCGTACCCACCCATAAACACTTAGGTGTTATATTTTCTGAGGACCTTTCCTGGTCATCTTATATAAATTCTATTATAGCAAATGCTCAAAAGAAATTGGGATTAATGAAAAAACTTAAATTTAAACTTAATAGAAAATCACTGTCACTATTATATACTTCATTTATAAGGCATCAGTTAGAATATGCATCTGATGTATGGGGCGGTTGTTCTATTAATGATTCAGACAAATTAGAAAAAATACAATTGATTGCAGCAAGAATTGTTACAGGTTTACCTATTTTTGCATCTCGGGAATCTCTTTACTTTGAAACAGGGTGGGAAACGCTTTATAGTAGAAGGAAAATATCCAGGCTAAAAACAATGTATAAAATTGACCGAAACCTTTTACCCAGTTATGTAATGGATATTTTTCCAAATAAGCGTGCTAATGTATCTAACTATTCTACCAGAAATGCACATAATTACATTATACCAAAATGTCGTTTGGAATTGTATAAATCTTCGTTTGTTCCTACTGTTGTTGATGAATGGAATGCGCTTTCAACGGATGTCCGTGGAAGCGACTCTGTTCGCATTTTTAAGGAAAAAATACATGTTTCTGTCAAAAATGAAAATGTACTTACATGTAGAACTAGACCTAATTTTTTTACATATGGGGATAGATTTTTGAATATCATTCACACTAAACTTCGTCACAATTGTGCACTAAATAATGATTTATTTCGATGTAATATTATCAACAGTCCACTCTGTTCGTGTGGTAAGCTCGAAGATACTTACCATTATTTTTTCACATGTAATAAATATAAAGATGCTAGAAATGTTCTATTTAATGACGTTTTTCAAATTGTAAATCTTAACATTGTCAATACTCATGTTTTACTTTGGGGTGACAGTTCAATAAGTGACAATGAAAACAAGCATTTATTTACATTAGTTTATAATTTTATCAAAAATACTGAAAGATTTAACTGATCTTATAACTACTAGTACACCGTTGTTTACTATATACATGTCAATTGCATTTATGTATACGTCCATTATATCCACTAACCTTTATTTATGTTGTGTACACATATTTTGTATCATATCTTTGTATTGGGAGAGGGCGGTCTAAGTTATAGAACTTGTGCCCAATCCCAATTGTATTTTGTACAATAAAAATATGTTCAAATCAAATCAACGAATAAAAAATCATTCATTTATGGGGTGATCGTTACAGTCAGGTATATGTAATCAAATCCATTACAAAGACCAAAGGGCTTTTTGATGTAATTGATTACGTAACAACTGTAATGACCATCCCCGTAAAAATCAAAGAACGATACTTAATAAAAAAAAAAATATATTATTTTCCATTATTGTCCGTACAATTAAAATTTTTTGATATTTTTAGATTATATCTCTCATGGTCAGTTCAGTTCAGTTCTTTATCATCCGTAAGCTGCACAGCTAACACTACAATAAATATAAACAATATACACGTAAAGGTAGGTTATTAGAAGAATGTGGCAGAAGTGTACATCAGCTGCAGGTCTGTAGCTCCCGGTCTGAAAAAATTCGTATGGACGACCTGGGAGCTACAGGGCCTCCCATAGTAAAAATCTGCAATTTACGGCGCACAAAAAATTGCGCTAGTTTTGGACTGATTAACCTTATTTCCAAACACATTCTGTACAAATATTTGTTTCCAAAATATTCCTCGGACATTTTACTACAGTTATCGTCTCTTCACTTGCCTCTGGTATTCTTTTAAACACCATCAACAGGTCGCCCATCCGAATTTTTTCAGACCGGGAGCTACAGACCTGCAGCTTAAGTGTACATATAATATCAACATCTAATTTGCATTAAGTAAATCTTGTCTTATTTTCAAACTAAAGTGAATAAATTTACCCAAATTACATAGTTCTTTTACATTTTCAACATTAAAAAGCTGCAAAAGTTTAGACATTGAAGGTTTTATTTCATGCAAACCCCGCATGTGCCCCAGAAATATACGTCATTTGAAACATCAATTTTTCAAGAAATTGCCAAGCGATGCAAAGCAACTATTGAACTGTTGAAAAGTCCATTTTAGGCAATGTGCAAAATTCATAGTGAAATCATTAAAAAATAAAGAACGAAATTTCATATTCTATAAAAATTGAACTAGCTAGTGACTAGCTACATGTATCAATGAATACTGAGAAAGAACAAAAACATATTGACGCAAGCGTCAAAATAATTGCTCTTTTTTAACAACGTATGTACCGGTATATGGTCTCAAATACCGCATATATTTAAAAAAAATCGTTGATTTAGATGATTCCATAAATACAAACAATATAACCTCGTACTCATTACATTACGCAAATATAAACAAATAAATTTTCTTTTGTTGAAATCTAATGTTTTTGTGTTTAAAATACACGAGAAACATCAACTAATAAAATCTACGTTTTAATACTAGTATTTTATTAGACAATATGTTCAGTAATTGGTACATGTATATCAAGGGGATAAGACAATTCTTATAACGTAACCTAGTATCTCATGTTGACAACCTATAAAAAAACAATAAAACTAATAAAGGGGGTTTTTAAAAAACATACAACGTATTTAAAAATTGGATGGGGTTTGAATTTCCTGAATTGTTAACCATAGGAACACCTGCTCTACCCTTGACCTAAACGCTAGGGGTATCAGCGAGTTTGATTTTACGGAAGCGTATTTAAGTGCCTGTTTGGAATTTTTTTTAAATTCCAACTTTAATCTCAGAATTTCCAACATAAAGTTGGATTTCAAATTCTAAAGTTGATTTTTCCAACTTTAAAGTTGTAATTTCCAACTCGGAATTTTCAACTTAATTAGACGTGCATTTTTCCAACTTTAATCTTTGAATATTCAACTTTTAAAGTTGATTTTTCCAACTTTAATTTTGGAACTTCCAACATTCATCTTTTGTTGTAAATACGATAAGGTATTTTTTTTAATTTCAGACGAAGTTTTTTTTATAAGTGATCTTTATTAACGCCATGTAAATAAAGACACGTTCAAAATATACAAATTCCAAGGCTTTGTTTTGATCGTAATTGTTTTTAAGTGTGCTTCTTTCTAATCCTGCATTAAATTGACGACACCCTCTTGTTTTACATATAAGATAACATTTATTTGATTCCAATAATTTCGATATTTGATATCTGAAACTTTTTACATACAGTTTTAATCTTATAGTTTATTGGAAAACTTATAGTTCAAACATATACATGTACAAGCATTAGTTAATACCCAGTTTGCCCGTGACATGATTTATTGCGTGGACCCTGGGGTCCACGCAGAAAATATATAAGTGTGGTTAAACCGGTTGCTGTGGGGAAAATTCAGCCTGCGCATGAGCTAGCCTGATTCCTGTGCGTAATGGGTAGCTCAGGGAACTAGGCTAGCACACGTTTATCTGAATCGGGATCGGGATTCCGTGCCATATGCACACATAAGTTCAAAGGCGCTGTAATTGTAAAGTTGTCGGTAAACAGTACAAAAACAAAGTATTCCTTTTTTAAAAAAAATGATCGGCATGTGATATGAGCTGTCAGTATTATGAAATAAATAAATGTTATAGCATAATTTGCAATGTTTTGTTGTAGCTTAACTTTACTTTTACAGAAGGCGAGGCTAGAGTACTTCTCGATTAAAAATTTTTATGCATTTAAGTATGATTGAATAATAATGTGACTGTATATAATAGACGATTGAATAATTATGTCACTGTGTAAAAGTTAAAATCTCAAAATAATGCATCCAAATATGAAATTAATTTGCACAAAGCTGTCACTGCATAATTAACAAAGTGCAAAGTGGTGCAAAGCATAATGTGTGCGCAAATAGTAGAATTCGCCTAATACTATACATGCAATCTTCATTAATATAGATCATAATTATTTTAGAAGTATGAACCCTTTAAACTCTGAGATAAAAAGTCAGGACTATACGTGATACAACGTACAAATTTAGTGGTTAAAAGTAGGCGGCTAGAGTCGGATATGAATCTCTGATAATCTTAAGGCTTTCACGTTTTCGTTGGAAACACTTGCAAATGGTCCACGTATTGTAGTCCATTTTTAAAGGACAGCAACTTGTACTTTCATATTTACAAGAAATTAGTTCAAACAAAAAGCTGAAAATTCCTCTCTCTCTCTCTCTCTCTCTCTCTCTCTCTCTCTCTCTCTCTCTCTCTCTCTCTCTCTCTCTCTCTCTCTCTCTGATTTTTGTGCATTCGATTCTACATAATTTGTTTGTTTGAACATTTCCCAGTTTAATAATTTGCAAAATTTACGAAATTAGTGTCTGGATAATTTCCTTGAATGCCACAATTTTCTGCTAATGAGTTGCAACATAACAGTCCTTGATTATATCGCACGCTTCTCTTTAAATCAGTGCATACAATCAAATGGCATCAAATCCATAGCAATTCTTTCATTTAAATGTAAATAGGGATTCTATATTCAGATTAGGAGGACCTTGCAATCACATATTGAAGCCTCCATGTCATGGCTTTCCGGAATCACCGCTTTGGGATTTTCTATCAAATATTTACATAAACTCTGTAATTTTTACTACATTTCTTAACAAAATTATTGTTGTTCATATGAAAATATAAACTGTCTTACTGGGTATAAAACAATACAAACATTTGTGAGAATAATTTTTTAAATAAGAAATCAAGTTAAATATCAATGTACATACATGTTAACACAGAAAAAATTGAAATTGTTGTATGAAACTCATTTTTTCTCTCTTAGTTTTGACAAGGAGTTGGCGTTAAAATCAATTCGTTGGCCACTACCTCATCAAGTCAGGGAGCTTGGTCTACCCATCATTTTAAAAATATGTTTAACTACGACCTCTTAGTTAGTGAAGGAAAATTCCATAAATCTTCATTTAAGCTTTTCAATTTGAGTACTGAGTTACATTTCCTTATACGGAGCTCTTCTTCTTAAGAAAATCGATTCGGTCAAAAATTGCCACGCCCATCCAGTCCCCTTAATAACCAATGCTCCCCCCCCCCCCCCCCAAGAAATTCTTAGTACAACATGATTGATTTAATTACAGTAATTGTTCTTGAAAGTAAAAGTTAAAAACTGGGGCATTAAACTATGATCAGAAAATTGATCGATCCGAAAAAACAAGTTAATTGTAATGAGTTTATCGTGTCTCTGAAATCTTTTGTCTTTCTTCTCATTTTACACAGTCTCTATTATGATGGGTACTACTGTAAATTATTTAAGTTAATGTACAAAGATCAAGTAACTGCTGTCCTCGAAACAACAGGGTGTACTTTATATATATCCTGTGCAGCAGACATACTGGTCTTTCTTAGCAATCGATACCAGAGCGTACACAGAGTAAGTTGTCGGATGTAAATTAAACTAGGTTTTCTCCTCCCCTAAATGGATATATACGTAACAAACATTATTCTCATTTTCATATGAGCAATTTATGAATCGAATGAACATTAGTTTCTCTTTGCTTCGTTTATCTGTAACCCCCCCCCCCCAAAAAAAAAAAACAAAACAAAAAACAAAAAACATTACTTTCCTAATCCATTATGAAATACAAATAAAAAAATTTAGAGTGAAGTATTTATTATTTTACCCAAGTCTTTACTGACACGCAAATCAAGATTATTTATCATTTTTCTTTTTTTAAAAACCAATATGTTTTACATACAAATCTCTGATACCGAGCATTGGTAGATGTAGTAAGGTACTGAAAATCCTAAGAGCGGACTCTAAATACAAACAAATGACCGAAGCTGAGAAGTTCACGTTTCTTATGAAAATAAAAATATTTCTATAAATACATATTTCATTCAATAGGCTACATTTACTGCATCCATTATTTTGATACATTGTGCATTCCACTAACAAATAACTACATGTGAAGTATATGTAGTCAAATTTTGACAGAAAACATCAAGACGACTTCTTCTGGTATTTGAACAATCCAAATGTAAATGCATACATGTACATGTGTGACTAAGATTTGCTGCACGTCGGCATAGAAAACAACACAACCACCAGCGACTCTCCTTTTATATTAAAAAAATCCGGTGAAAAAAAAAACAAACTTTTGTGTCGTTGAACAAGTGAAATAATGAATGCCTATTGCTGAAATACATGCACATTCAATTAAAAATAAGTTTTTTGGTCTATGATTATTAGCTTTTTTCATCGCTTTTCCATTATGAATATCTATTTTAATTCATACAAATTGTTGCTGCACTTTTTATTATAGTTGATCTTTCCCTAATATTTACAAGCAAATCTGTAATTGCAGTTTTTAAATGGTTTTAAAAGGTTAAAAACACCTATAAAAATAGCATATAGAAATCATTTACCGCAAAACTACTTGATTTTTTGCAACCAAATTGATGGTTTTTGGTTGTGAAAAAGAGTAACAAGTAAACGCTTTTTCCATAAACGTTATCTTATTGAACAGTGATGCACAAATAATGTTGTTATACTTTCATGTTAAATACTGAAATCTGATTGGTTAAGACGCAGTTAATAATATTTACTATTACCCTCAGCGTTAGCAACGCACTTGGCAACGGGTAACATTAAAAAATGTTACATGCGCGAAAATTATGCGCGTACGGTTCGCTGTAGAATTCACGTTATTCCTATATAAAAGCAGTAAAATTTTCTTAAAAATTTTAAAAAAGACATTCAGTATAACAAAATAAATAGTGCCTGTTTGGGAGGATAACAGTTGAAATTGACACCCCTCGAAAACCATTGTCAACCTCCGCTTCGCGTCGGTTGACAATGGTTTTCTCGGGGTGTCAATTTCAACTGTTACCCTCCCAAACAGGCACTATTTATATAATGACAACCGATAGACCGGGTTTTTTTCCCTTACTGAATAATGACTTCTAGTTGTTTTTTATATACTTCTGTTCAGACAGAAAATATAGACCGGTCCTTGACATGTTAATTATACAGCAAACTGATTTGTTTCTTCAATGCTTTACGTATATTGTCTATGTCTCGGTACCTTCTGGATATAATACAAGGCCTGCCATTATCTACCTCCAGCAGAACGTGGCACCATTCTTACAGTTGATGATGAAAAGATGCGTCTCCTTTCCTTTGTTATTTAAACAAAAACAAAATACCCTCAATGGGTTTGTTTCATTTAAAGTTTAGGATAAAAGAGTTCTTAACTTATCTAGTGCAATTTGTTAGTTACGTTTTGAATTCCTTGATTGTTATTTTTTTTTTTGTTACAGATAAAGTTAGAACTTTTCGATTATTATACCTACATGTATATAAGTAATTAAAAAAAATTAATTGTTTTAGATAAGTTTAGAATTCTTTGATTGTTATAAATAAGTTAAGAGTTCTTTGAAATTAAACTATTCATTCAACACTTCGGCGTTTTTTGTTGTTTGCTGGCGGTCAAAGCATCAGAAATTTACAGGTACACGGTGTCTTGGAAAAAGTGTTTTATCTAGAGCCTTTCAAATTAACGTAAAACATTTTTCTTTCATTTTTTTTCCGCCTTTATCATTCTCCATCTATAATTTGTGAGGCATTAGTCATGCTTTTGTTAACGGATATTTTTATGATCTCTGTTATGAATTTTAATTAGTCATCGATGTCATTTGCAAAATCTAATTATGAACCTGTCCTTGGGAAGTAAGGTGCGAGCCCATCACATATCGTAATTATTGAGACGTCGACATTGGTACACCGAGTGACACAATTAATCCCGTCAGGAATTGCATTTGGGGGTCAGTCCGTGGTTTTTGAAGCTCAAATGAACTTGCAGTACTGCACTGCAATCTGGTTTACAAATGCAGGATAAACTTGTTTGCATGTGAAACCGTATTGCGTGTACCAGTATTTCAGCTGTCTGACGAGTTATCATTTATTCAAAAGTCGCGTGTCATTATTTTTTTTCATGAATACAATAAGTTTCATCAGTGATGCAGATGGAATTCTACAAATATACAGATTACACGGCATTGAAGTTTTAAAATGATTAATATATTTTACATTAAGGTATCTTCATGCTTTACGGTGAAACGTTAAATACGAATTTATCTTGTTGTAACGATCAAAATTGAAAGTTTAAAAAAAGAGATTAAAAAGTTGTATAGTAATTCGTTCTGAATTGATACTGTCTTCGATGTTTAGAGGAAACCATGACGGAAGCCTAATAAATCCCGCGCGTTGATAATGTGTGGAAATCAATGTCTACAAAGGCCATCAGATTTCACTCTGGAAAAGTTCTGTGATGGGTTTGTCATGCGTAACTTTTCCTATGCATGGACTAGGAACTTTGAAATTCTATGTAACAGACAAAACATTTCAAAAACATTAGGAAAAAACTTTTCGGTTGTCTTTTTCTGCACTTTACCCACTATGAATCAGCTGAGAGTATTTGTAATTCTTTGTGATAGAACAGCAGTTTTCAATCCATTTACTTTGCAATAAACCAAATCCTGCTCCGAAGCATTTGACATGTAACGCTTGATTCACTTTATCAAGTGTGATGTTGAGAGACTAGAATAGTGGAATATCTCACTCGTAACCCAATGGAATTCAAAGATCCCCAATTGCCTTTGTTGATAATTAATTTCAATTTTTTCTCCTCGAATTAATTTTTTAAAACCTAGATGATTGCTTGACTTTGAAGCTCCCGGTCGGGATGATTCCAAAGGATGAAGAATTGCCACTATTGGTGACTGCTTGTCTGTCTGAATTGCTGCATGGTAGAAGAGTAGAGAGCAATTCCGAGAAACAATAATGGTTACATATGATCTGTTTCTAATTCCAACGAGGATATATTATCTTTGTTTTTTTTTTAAAAATTCTCTTTGCTGTTTTGTAAATAAGAAAAATGGGGAACAGCTTAAATCACCTATTTGAAGATTTTATACGCTTAATAATCATAAACATGCGCGTCTCTGCTTAATTTATTTGATATGTTTGTAACTTAAAAATGCCTCAAAAATTTTCTGTCTATAAAAAAAAACAAAGAGTTGCTTCTGAAACAACGATAGTTTATATGACAATGGGATTTTTTTCCGTCACAAATCGACGAAACTTCGATATGAGTTTCACCTGTTTCAGTACGAATTAACCCAAAAGAGCGATAAAAACGTACCAAAAACTACATCACAATCATTCTGTTGTCTTGCTAAGTTCAATCAAGAGTGAGGTTCCAAGTCCCAAAATAATTTCGACTGAAAAATTACGTCCCGTCGATAAAATCAAGAACTCAGACAAACGCGGGCATTCTATAACACTTTGAAACTAATTTCCACGATTAATGAAAGAATTGTTCCTGTAGGCAAGACCGTCCATTCTGGCTAATTATAGCAAAGACTACGTCGCACGTTCTATTAGATTTCCTATTCTCCACTCATAAATTCACTAAGAAGTATATTTTAAACAAGCATAGCTATTCCAAAATATCTTTAACACAAGTTTAAAGCACTGAAACGCACTAGAAATCATTACGAAAAGGCAATGCTTTTTTATATTCTTTAAAAATAACCGACCAAACAATATTGTAAAAAAGATTATATTCAAGTGTGGGTTTTTTTTATACATATATTACAAGAACAAATTTAATTTAATTATATTAATACAGCTTATTAAGAAGCGCTATGCGGATACTTCTTTTCTCTTAGAACAATATACATGTAAAATTCGATATTCTTTTAATGTCCATGGATTTGCACACTATCGGCCAAGCCTGCTCATTTCGTGCATTTGTACATTTGTAAATATTTCTGTTTTTTGTATCTCATGTACCATTGAAATGGTTTGAATGAAATAAACATTCAAGACATTCATTCGTGTGCAGCAATTATAAGTATTAAAGCACACAAACAAATTATTCTGTCAAAATGATTTATGATTTCAAACAGCATACCAAGGTAGTTTTGTTTATTTCTATTCCTTCTAGCCTGAGAAGAAAAACCATCAAAATTATAATATCATCTAACTTTTAATGGTTTATTTATGCCATTTCAATCTAGATATGCTCTAGAAGAAAAAAAATTCAACGAAGAAAAATGTTCATCCACCGAAATGAAAATGCTTGCCTTTTTGAGAAAATGTACATTTCGCGATCTTCTCAGATTGCCTGGTCAACGGGGCAGGTCTATTGACACCAATAGATGTCACGTTTTGTACAGTTCTTCTCTTTTACTCGCTGGTCATTATTGACAGTCCTGGCGAGCTGGGTAGTGCATGGTGCGGCCAGGCTTTTGATTGAATATTCCAAGGACCTCACGACGGCTCCTCTCCAGGGGCCAGTGCTGCTTTGTGGCAGTGTTAAAAAGTCTCTAACCGGTGTTTGAACTTGAAATCACGATTAAGTGGTTTCCAATATTACGCGAAATCCCAAGCTCGTCGGAGCGTTTGCATTTGTGGGTTTTCTGTTTTACATGAATAATACTAATTCTAAATATTCCCGATGAAGTTATGGAGAAGGGTCCAAAGATACGGCAAAACTATCTGCAGTCATTGATTGCTCTAAGTTTGAAAGACATTATAGTAAATTCTAAATCTAAATTTATCTATTTTATTGTTTTATTAATCAAAATAAAACACTGAATTTTCCGTCCAATATATGTTAATTTTATAATATCATTTCATTAAAAGTTTAAGATTTTTTAATCTTTGATCACTTGCAATATCACTATTCAATCATATCCACGAAATAAAGTCCTAAATGGCTATGTCAACTGTTCACATTGTTTCATCAAATTAAGAATGAGACACAGCTTGGGTAATGAGCTCAATTTTGAGGTGTCTTATTTCAACGTGTGCTGCTTTATTGCACCTTTAAGAATTGAATGCAACCTGGCATAATAGGATGTCTAGAAATGCAAAAACATTGTATGTTTCGTGCAGAACGTGACCTAACGCAAAGTCCTAGAAGATTCTGATGTGAAACATCCTGTGAACCTCTCAGTTCTTCAGGTTCTATGACCAATCCAACATGCAAACAAGTAGCACTGTTAAATAAATCGTCTAGGTAGGAAACAGAAAAGAAAAAAAAACAATCAGTGATGCATTATCTAATGTTTATTGTGTCAAGGTGAGTCAAGCATACGGGTCTTCTCGTGTGAAAACTGGTAATCCGTCAGTGCTGCTGGCATTCTGGGGTATCGAGGTGAGGTAATCTGCCCAGTGAAACGTTTGCGCATCCCGGAAACAGTATTGGACGTCCAGCGTGTTGGTGTTGTCCGTTGAGTAGAGAATGTAAAAGTTGCACATCTCGTCTTTATTGGTGGCGCTAATGTAAAAAATGAAATTATATATTTAATTCCAATGTACGGAAAGGTTACAGAATTTACAGTTGACTGCATGAAATGTGACTGTGGTCACGTGACTACGGTCACTATTCTTGCAAGAGTGTACAAATATTACAGAGGTTGAATAAAACTTTGTCGTGTGTTACCACCATTTTTTTTATAATGACAACTCCTAGCAATCTCTAACAGTGCCTACCAGGCAATTGGTGGTGGTGGTGGGGGGGGGGGGGGGGGGGTAAAGTTTTATTGTATTCGCAAAGATTCGGCTCGGTTTGAAACACGCAAGGTACCCCCATCTAAACGTATAACTATAGAATATCCTGATTTTAACGTATGCCTGACAAAACGTACCCGATCCTAAAGTATGAATATACCCGATTTAAGCATCGAGACACAACTTATCCGGTCTTAGTATAATAAACACCACTTACTTATAGCTACCTTAGTGTATGATTTTCATATCTTACCCATTGTATGATACGATGCATACAATTTACTTACCCGATCTTTGTGGGGAACGTTCTGTCACTGCTCATCGTACATCTTGCCGCCTGTAAAACATTGCATAGCTGTAGTTCATATGAAAGTAACAGATAGCCTTTGAAAACTTTCATTCTTTGTGCAAAGAGGGATAACCTATAGCCAATGCAAAGCATGAAAATATGTACAAGTTCGGTACCAGCAAGTCTCCTTTGCGAATGTCAATCCCCGGGGCGTACACATCATAAAAAGCCTGTATTGAAAAAAAAAACGGACTCTTGTTAATATGTCTTAGATGATTCGTTAACTTTACCGTCACTTAGAGTTTAACCGTACTCTTGGTTGATTTTTGTTGAGTACACTCGCACCTGAGGAAGCTGGGGGGACATCCGTCCGATCTCCGTCCATCTGCCATCGCGTATCCGGTATGCTGACGTCACTACACCTACAACCAATCGTATTTGTTTTAGATTTAAATTATTACCCATGAGGCTTTGCAATGAACAGTATTAACGTTTTTCTGACTATACAGTGTGTGTAAAACAACCTAAATTATGGGAATGTGTCCTGAATCCTATCGGGTGAATAGTGTAGTTGGTATACTGACATACCGACTCCATGTGAAAATCTGCAACAATACAAGATGTTTAACGCTACGTAAATCATAGATTTTTCTTAATAATATACAGGTGTATAATAATTACGGCAGGTACTTACTCTGTATCATGGGTGGTATGTATCCGTAATTACCCAAAACGTAAAATCCGGCTTGCAAAGGCTGGCTGTTATGTAATGGTAAATCAACTATATACATGTAGTCAATCTATTCAGATTACAGAGCATTGTGTCTTTAAAGATACATGAAAACAAACATTGTTGGATAGATTTCGGGTTTCAAAAGGTATCATGAAACACCGTCATCTCTCAAACTGTAACAAAAACCACATTTCCAGATATCACAATAAATCATCAACATTCAAAATAAATCATCAACATCCTAAATATCTCATCAACATTCTAAATAAATCATCAACATCCTAAATATATTATCAACATCATAAATAAATCATCAACATCCCAAATGTATCATGAACATAAAAGTATATGATTCGAATTGAAAATTAATCTCACCGGGTGTAAGTCATGGTCAGCGTAACTCCAGAGTCATCAAATTTAGAATCTTAAAACGATTGAATAAAATCTTTAACAAAGTTTATCATGAATTGATACTGCAGAATGCAAAATTAATGATGATAAATGTATATATGGAATACTTACCCTCAAATGCACCTTTATAGTGGAGCTGAATGACCAGGTATTTAATTTTTGTACTTCCGCCCACGCGGAAACCAACACCTACAAAATAACTCTACGAATAGCCATCTGTGACGTTCAGTAGACCATCACTATAATTCGAAAATTTACTCACCTTCCGGAAGTGCGCGTGAATCTGCGTCCATTGCCCATGCGTACACGATTTCTCGTTGGCCATCTTGGCATACCGAGTCATCGGACCTGTCGTCCATCTCTCCACACTCCCTGATTTAAGCGTGTTTATAAATGTGAATGCAATGCAATTTTCGATTATCAAGTATTTTAAAACCTACTTCATTTTTTCTGGATATGGAACTTATTTCACGAATTGATATTTTTTCACTCATTTTAATACCACTGTCTTAAGTATCCAAATGATGTGCTTGCATAATGCTGTACATCTATTTGAGATGACAGAATACCCTAGGGTTAAGGTTCTAGGGGATTACGTACCATGAGTCCTCCGTGGAGCCCGGATGACCACACCCATACACCATCATGTGATGAGCTACTTGTTTTGAGGCGTGGGGCTCATACTTTACTGAAAGACACAGTTATTCAATGGACGACTTTTCTTTATCAATATGAGAGAGAGAGAGAGAGAGAGAGAGAGAGAGAGAGAGAGAGAGAGAGAGAGCTGGGAAAGACTCACATATATACGCCTCTCTTTCATCTAGCTTAACACCATGGCATACAAGGGCGTCAGCCTATTTTAAAGACAAAAGAGCCATTTGTTACATCGCATTCCATAGAATCAATTCGAATCAAATATTGTATGAGAAAAGTAACGAGGAGTAAAATACATGTATAGAATACCCTGACTACAGTTGTTTATATGTACACGTATAAATTTTATTCCTTAACAAACTTATTTAGAATTCATTTTTAAAAACACTCCACATGTAGTCTTATCAGTTTTTCTTTGTTTCTCTTATTTCATCTGCGTTTGTATACACATTATGGTGTCTACTACAGATAAAACGTGGAGATGAATATTGTATTTCAAATTCTGAATTAAAATAGAACTATAAAAGAGTTTCTCTCACGTGACGATTTATCAACGGGAACGGATGAAAGGAAACGCTCCATTAGAACAGAGAGACCTTTCGCTACCAAAGTTATATCCAAAGTAATAAGTGCTGGTTCCAAAGACTGGAATGTTTATTTACATAGCTCATGACGACAACATTTACTCTTACTTACTTTTTGAGGTCGGACATTTGGCATACGTATGGATTTTGTGAAGACATCGGTATTTTTTATAGATTTCGCTTGACACGGTATAGAAATCAGACTTATAGTCAGCAGTGGTATTATACCTCGGTGTGCCATTTCGTTATCATGAAGGAAGTCATAAGAAGGAAAAAAGATAAGAGTAGTTTGATTCGGACTGAAAACCGAACCCCGCACTTTGTCAAACGTCACGTCTGTAAACGTGCAACGTGCAACAACTCTGTGTCACTGGTACAGGGTGTCAACCACAAAACCCAGGCAACTATAAAGTTATTAAGTAACTCTTTGAAAGTGAGATTCGGGTCAAAATTGAGCACCTATGGGCCCTGTAGTGCGGCAGTGACCATCATGTAATAATTGTCGACGAGCAGAAAAGGATGCATTATATCAATAGTGCCTGTTTGGGAGGGTAACTGTTGAAATTGACACCCCGAGACAACAATTGTCAACCGACGCGAAGCTGATTACTTCTTGTTCCGCAAGCAATTATGAATTAACCTTGATATTGTCGGATGGTGTAGTGGTCTATCGTTAACGTTTCAATGCTTTTACTTTTTGATTTGAAATTTAGAAACTCATAAATTATCGATACGCATCGGTAGTTAGAGGGATTATTTTAAATGTAAAATAATATAAGCAATCCTGCAATGTTCATGGTATGGCATACAGTGTAATCAAGTCAAGCCAACTCCGAACATTAGTTTAGAATTTAGACCATATACGTAAATATGTATGCAAGCATTCCTCTTTAAGTAAATACTACTTTGTAAGTATTTTTAATTTTGTCTTTTAAGATTTTCGTAAGTTACAATGATTACTTTACACGTATCGTATGTTTTAATGGGTCACCTGAGTAAACTCAGGTGACCTATTGCTATCCGTTTTCGTCCGTCGTCGTGCGTCGTCCGTTAACAATTTTATATTTGTAACTTCTTCTTAAAAACTACAAAGCTAATTGTTACCATTTTTGGTGTGAGGCATCTCTATGGTACATGTAAGAGAAATCTAAATTATGAAATTCATGGCTCTACCACCCCTGGGGCGCCACAGGTGGGGCCAAATATGCAATAAAAAGCCAAGTTTTCTAAAAATCTTCTTCTCTACTCCCACACATGTGAGAAAAAAAAGGTTGCACAGTTATGATGTCCATGGAGCCCTCTACCAAAATTTTGAAATTCATGGCCCCTGGGTCAGGGGTTCTGGCTCTAGGGCGGGGCCAATATGGCCTATAGTAAAAATGTATTAAATCTTAGAGAATCTTCTTCTCTACTCCCATATATATTTGTAAAAAATACTAAATGCATGATTATGATGTCCATGAAGCCCTCTACCAAAATTATGAAATTCATGGCCCCTGTGTTAGGGGTTCAGGACATGGGGGGGGGGGGGGGGGGGGCAATATGACAATATAGTGTTAATGCATATAATGTTTTAAAATCTTCTTCTCTCTTCTCACACATCTGTATGAAAAGCTGACTTCATAGTTATGTTTACCAGGAAGTCCTCTACTAAAATTTTAAATGTCATGTCCCCTGGAGTATGGGTTTTGACTCTAGGGCAGGGCCAAATTGGATGCATAGGTGTTAATGCATATAATGTTTAAAATTTTTCTTCTTTACTCCCACACACCTGAAAGGAAAACTGAATTCATGATTTTGTAGACCAGATCTTTTAGTTTTTCGCCAAAATTATAGGTTTCATAGTTCAAGATTTCAGACAGGGAGGTGGTCGTCATTACAAATTTATAATTTTTCAACTCCAGAATGAAACCCAATTAAATGAATATATGAGACTCCTCGACAAGTTTATGTATAAGTTATATGCTACTCAGGTGACCGTTAAGGCCTATTGGCCTCTTGTATATTTTTAACCCTTTTAATCTATTATGCTTGTATGTGACAGGGTATGGCGGTCGCCCGCTTGGGCACGTGGTCCTCTCCGGGTACTCCGGCTTCTTCCCACACCAATGACCCCCTCGCGCTAACATCCGTGCCAACGAGAGATTAATATAAGTTGAAGAACTTGCTTATCAATCGTTGTACAATAAATGAAGTTCAGTTTTTTTTCAATCAATTATGCGATATGATTTTCTAAAACCCAGACCATTTGTCATTTGTGTGTAGAAAACATTATTAAATGTACTGTATGTTATAAGTTAACTTACATACGATACAACAGGACATACATGTTTTGATGACATACAAGTTGTTTCCCTTGAATTATGTTTTGAAACATTAAGTTCGATTCTTACAAGTTGCACATTTGTAATAGTTTATTTCGATAACCGTTATTTAGAATTTTTTATCTTTTCTCAAACGGATTTCTTTTTCATTCTTTATCAAACGTAATATTCAATATCTTTTGTAGGCATCTCACAGTGCAGTTTTTGAAAACTTTATTTAAAACATTTAAACATATCCAACATTGAAATAAACATTGTAATAACAAACAATACCAACTTGACCCTTGAATATGCATTTGAACATCAAAATAAAATGAACACTTGTCGCTAAAAAAGCAGTAAATTTTATATATGTCAAATTCGTTTTAAAATAAAAATCCTTACTGAGACAGAATTGACCTTTTTTTAGGATGTATACTTTAGGACGAATGGGACACAATAGATTAGTAAGAGCAAAACTGTGGCTTAAGTTTTAAAATGTAAAATCATCCATTAAAATTTTCAGCACTTTGCAAGATCTGGCATAAAAAGCATTACTAAAATTTTGTAAATATGAAGATAAAAGATAAAACAACCAGACATTTCTAAACCCATGGGGGGTCATACGCATGCGTGCGCTTAACCGACTGTGCTGAGCCGAACGTCATTAAGAAAGTGGAAGATATATAGTGTGTATTCTTTGTCCCATTCTTAAAAATAAAGAAGAAATAAAAATAGTAGTCCCTTTAGTGAGCCCCGTAAACAGAGAAGACACGTGGTGTCTACAATGGTGGATAGTAGTCGGGATCGCCATACGCATTATTAAGGTAGTCCAGCAGACGTGCCAGGCGACGGTCTTGTAAGTTCTCATCCAACGTCACATCCTTTTGCGAAATACCCGGATGTGAGGGAGATGAGATCTTGAGGTAGACATTTTTGTCTGGGATTAGACTGGCTGTTTGCGGGGCGTCTTTGAGATTCATCTTGTGTTTGAGCGGCGAGTTGTCCCAGTAATAGTATGGCGGTCCTGCCGTGAAACAGTTGTGGTTTACAGCGGTTCGTGTTCCGTCCACAAAATACATGATGTAGAAATTACACATCTCGTCGTTCTGGGTAGCTCTGGAAGAGAAAATGAGTTGACGCTAAATATAGCATTGAGCAGTGTCCTTTTTATTCATCTATTTTATCAGACTGTTTTCTTACCCAATCTGGATGGTTCTTGACTCATCATTTTTCATTGTGCATCTAGCAGCCTACAAAAGACAAACTCTATTTACATTCATTCATCTCAGAGTCACGTCAACAGTTATGAATTGATTATACCGTAATTATGAAAGTCAAAGACCAGTCTGGTCTAACTCGGCTTCGCTATGAATCACACAGCCTCGGTCTCGATCACTCACCAAAATGTCTCCCTGGCGGACCTCTATACCAGGACTCGTGACGTTGTAAAACATCTGTAATAAAGATTGCAATGAAGTAAGGCTCATTATTTGCTAAATCTGATTTTGAAAAAAAAAGCATAAAAAAATAAGAAGCAGTATCGTCGTTTGTCAAAGTGAGTGGCTATACTTTAGGTGCAGAACTGTAGCTCTACGGGAAATTCGGGTTAACGGACCGCAGAGCTATTATAGTTCTACTGTACAGTGAGGGACCCAACAAAAAGTGTAATTTGTGTGTCGCTTTATTTTCTAAAGACAATTTCTTTGAGAAAAGGAGGGAGTCGGCGACACCCACATGAAACTACGTACCAAATCTATACACAATGCAATAATACAGTGATCTTGACAAATAAATGTATCTAATAAATTTAAAGAATAATTTTAGATTTAATGCTGTATCCTTAATTAAAAAGTGGGCATGATGAAAACGATCAATTGATAGATCGTCAGTTTGATAAGCATTAAGGATTGTAAAGGATTTTTACTACACCCGGTCCGAAAATATGAGCTTAAAGACCACGCAGTATTCAAATTTTTCAGTTTGGGTACATGTATTTTGAAGAATGTGAGTTCATATAAACGCACAAAACACACGTGTGTGGTTCACTTTTTTTCATGCAAGTAAATGTGACATTGCTGAAGCTATTTAAGTCAACCTGGGCATGCGAGGGTTAACATTACTATTTTTGAAACACGAAATCAAGGGACAGTGTGTAAATGAAGTTGTGCAATTTTTACATTAAATATGTTTTTGATCATGCGATCCTGCCTATATCAAGACACACGACCGCCTCCTTCCATTACAAAACAACTAAAAGATCGCTCAGTTAATACAGCTGTTATAAGTTTGTGACATAGATCAGAGTGATTACTAGTACTTGTACTAGTTGCCTTACCTGTGGTTTGTGGGGGCTCATTCTGCCGATTTCTGTCCATTTCCCGTCTCTGATACGATATCCGGCGGTCACTTCACCTAAATCACCAACAATATCCCGTCAGATTTCCGTATATATGTATTCATATGTAACAATGAAAAAACTATCATTATATTACACCTGTTTAACTTACCGTGTGTGTGGGCGTGTGTTCGGAAGGCGAAGGGGTGCATCACGCTGTCCTCGCGCAGTTCACAGGCAGTCTCCATGTACTCTACCACACACAAATAAAATCCAGTCAGAATTCTTAAACTTATAAGTACCTATCATAAAAAAAGTGTCAGAGGGGGGTTCTGGCTACACTCACCCACAGATTTCGGGGGGATACTTCCGCCGGTCCCCAGTAGGTACACACCGGCTGAGCGTGGCATCCTAAATAAAAAAAAAACATAATTAAAATGGTTGACATTTGTGATATTAAGAACCGAAAAGTAACTTTTTGGTAATGGGAAGTCCAGTTATATGTGACTGGTAATTTTTTTTTGGTGGGTGGGGTGGGTTTTTTTTTTTTGGGGGGGGGGGGTACTCACGGGGTGCTGGTAGTTAGGAGGGTCACACCAGAACTGTCCTTCTCATTCTCTGAAACAAAGATCACGGAGCATTATAATCGTCTGCTTCTAACTCACAGCTAAACTTTACACGTGTGTGATATGATTCGTTATATAATTTAATAAACTGATTGGACTATTTTGTATTCAATGTACAGTACTTGTATTTTTCATTAAGTACTATTTCTGGGTGTGGTTGACAGTATTTCTGACTAGTGTCCATACAGTACTTACTGGGCGGAAGGAAATTGTCCACATTCTTGTAATGGACCTGCAGGACTAAATACTTGATATCCGAGTCGCCGCCAACTTTGAAGCCCACATCTGTAGCATAGATCATATTACTATAGCAAACGAATCATAGGTGCATGCGACATGGATATACATGTATCACAAAATCATCTTTGTTTTTACAGTTCATCAATCGGTACAGTGTTTGAATTTCTGGCTCAACCTGTGTTTTTTCCATTAATATTAGGGTATACATGTAATAGCAAAAAATGAAAAGCCATGAAATGTCAGTGTGAACATTATATAAATAGCTATGCCTTACCTTTCGGCAATGTGAGACTAGGCGCATCCATTGCCCAAGCATACACAATTTGAGATCCGCTCCCACATACCCCTGCAGTTGAATATTCTTCTGTAGTATGAGACATTTCCCCACAATTCCTGTGAAATATTCAAGATATGAGCTCAGTTTTGTTTTCATTTTGTCCCAGTCCAGAGTATTTTGATATACAGATTAAAAAGGGATATCATTATAAATGTAATAGCCATCCCTTAGATTACTCCATTTTGCCTTGGCCTGTAGAAGACACAGCATACATGCACAAAATGGAGCTTTTCTAAATGAAGTATCTATTTTTTAGATACACAATTTTGAACCTTAGTCCTCGCCTTACCACACGCTATCCCGACTCCCGGGGGTCGTGCATCCGTAGATCAGTATGTGATGTGCTATGTCTTTATTGGCATCTGGTTCAAACCCGGCTAAATAAAAAACAAAAATACATGTGACAGTCAAGTTCTTAATTCTTTGTTCAATCACGTTTCTAAGGTGTTAAGGTAACTCCATACTCGTAAAATTCTCTGATGAAAGTTGAAAAACAGAACTGATTTCAACTTAATAGACTTCAATTTCATCAATTATTAGAAAAAATATACATGTCATCACACTTTTTGAGATGTCAGATAAACATGAACTAGAGCACATTTTAGCATCAGAAAACCGTACTTGCTTTGTTAAAAGTAAAATCTTTGTAGGCAGCAAGTTACATGTATAAGTATTAAACATCAAGTACTGGTACTTATTAGTATTAACTTTACGGACATAAAACCCGGACATTGCTTGAATACTACTGAAATCTAACTACTGTACATGTACTTTACTTATATACGTACTGATATATGTTGGGTTCTTTTGACTAGTCTCTATTGCGTGGCAAAGATACGTATCTTTCTAGGAAAAGAGAAAATAATAGATCAACAATTGTGAATTTATGAATACATGTACAAATAATCACATAAAAACAGCTTGACATAAGATAGCAATTAACCATAGATAGCAACACGTACCACTTTCGGTGAGACTTGAGGCATTTTAAGGGGGATTTTTGAGGTGTCCCTCCTCTGGGGGGCACCCCTGACCGTGAGGATTATCCCCACGCACAACGTTAATTTAATCATGGCCCTAGTGGCCATTCGTCCCTGAAAACAATGACGCCATGTTTTAGTACACGAGACAGTACAGCTAATTTGTCAATATGAACATGCATTTCCATTCATAAATTTGTGATTGATTGAAATCGTCACTCTAAAACATAACTATGATATATCCTATACACTCAGATCTATTACAAGATTCTATGTACATCGAGATAAAGAAAAAAAGTAAACACAATATAAATAAATTGGACAATAATATGTTCTTACCATCTTATCGCAGTCCTGTCGTGATGTAAATGTCGGCCTCACAGATAGCGCCCGAGGCCAGGCTTGTTTACACTCTATATAAGTGAAATACAAAAATACAACCCTCTACAGTGGCGTTTCCTCTTAATGAGAACTAGCAACACATATGGAGAAAACAACGAAAAATTAACATAAAATTGACGTATTTGCGTTTCTATAGCGACAATTCCTTAGCTTGACTCCTACGCGTTAAATTGATGCTCGGATTTCCAATAGTCTCTCTGCTTTCACTGGAATATCGATTTTTTGTTTAGGTTTGGGGATGCTCAGCGCCCTCTAGAGTCGCAGAATTCCTGGACCGATCGATTTTTTTTTATTCTATCCATAGAGCAGTAACAGATGCGTCACCACTTCTGATAACGCCAACAGCTACATGTATATATAAGGACGCAATGCCTGCCTGTCCTCACGTAACACTGCACAATCCTAATATATCTATATACTGCACATATTATCAATATTATTGGCAACTATAGGTATACATTATCCTATCATTTACTACTAAAGCAGAGATTTAATTAAAAATTTAAAAATTAGACTTTTTACTTTTATTTATTTCCTCTTTTCACGGGACCCAGGAAAACTCTTTTCATGGACTGTTGAGTGTAAGGGAGAGAGACTCCGGAGTCTCCGACTGTCTCAAAGGAGAGTTGTATACTCGTTCATCGCTTTTATCAAGGACCTAACACTAACAACGTCGTCCATCATTCATACAAATTGGGAAAATTGCCTTAATTAATTAAGCAATAAGAAATCTTTCTTCGAGTATTATGAGGTGATTAAATACGGTCGGGACGTGATCAAATCCAGTGAAGCCCATCGGGCTTTATGATAGATTTGATCATGCACGAACGTATACTTGATTACCTTATAATATTCAAAGAATGATTTTTCACCAAAAATTGTTAAAATTGATGTCATGAATGCAGATTTTTGATCTCGGAAGACGGAATAGCCGAGCATATACCGCGCAGGTATTTTTTATTATTACTAAAAGCGATGATGCTTTACTGCGCAAGTGAGTACGGAGATTGGTACATGCGCGCATGCTGCCACAAATGATTTATGCATTGATCATGCCGTGGCGCACGATTTTAAGTTTAATTAAGCTCACTTGTTTGTTTTAAAATTCTAATTTTCCAACATTGCAACAACCATGCAAATAACCCACGGACTGGTCTTAAGGGGGTCCGGACCCCCTCTTTCCCCGGGAATATTCAGGCTAGATTTTTGTGAGTTGATTTTAATCAACTCTCCTATGCAGTTACTCTGGCAAACCGAAAGTGAAACAGTGTTTGGACCTAAGCACAAATCATCACCGCTGACAAGACGTAGATCTTAAAAATAATAGATAAATTCGGTGTACTGTATGCTGTACCATTGTTTTTCAAAAGAAAAGTATTTATAAATACCTTGAAAATAGTCAGAAATTATATAGTACGAACAATTCAATTGGGATTTTTTTGTAGTTGCATATATTCTTACGCAAGAGTTCAATATAGTCTCGTTCAACCACACGCTCGACTGTCTCCGTAAATCTCCGACAAGCAGAGAGTCTCTCTTGGAAGTCGGAGATAAACGGAGACATCCGAGCGTCTGGTTGAACCAGACTAGAGTTCAATATTACTTGGATCCAGACGTGTACAATTTTTAGAAACATTTCGATTGCTGATACACAGTTTGATGGAATTAATGCTATCTTTAGATGTTACACAACAAGATTCATATGGGGTTTTCTCGAAATTCTTGTCGGAAAAGTTCGAGAATTCATATTATAAAAATTTGCATAACATATCGTTGATTTTAAAATTGGTAATAATTTAAAAAAAATTAACTCCCGACAGTACTTTAGTACTTTGATTATAATTAACATCAATATTGCCGAATCCCGACCCATCTCACTCATCCTCAACTCCGGAACGCAACTGCTACTGTCAAAATATTTGAAAACGATAAAAAAATACTAGTATTCGAAATTCAAAAACTGAATTGAAAACATACTTCTGTTATCATGCATTATATTTAGCACCACTTGCTGGTGTCGTTGTTTTTCATTGTTTAACTAATACTAAATTACTTAAATCATTACACTAGAATTTTGATAGGTTCAGTGAAGTGACAAACATTGCCTCTTTACATCACTTAAAGACTTTGAAACTTGTCATAGTTTGAAGGCTGAACATTTATAATTGATGGTTCAAATGGATTTAGGTACTGTCATATACATCTTCACGTAAATTGTCCGATCATGGTGCAGTTGGTAGGTTATCATTTTGCATTCGTTGTCATTATGCTACATTATTGTTACAGTAGTATCTTCTCTATAGGTTGGGAATTCGATAAACACATTGATTGAAAATAAGCAGAAAACATTCGGGTGCACATTTCAATTTCTATCCTTTTTGATGTTGCTTTTTAGAATATTTGTAACGTCCATTGAGTAGTAACAAATATTTTCTTTGTCTCTAGGTGTGATTGCAAAGAGCTATATATAATCTCTTGATCTCTTAATGTTTATTTTCCCATAAAGTGTATCAATAGTTCATGATTTACATGTACTTAATAACTATGATTTCAAAGTACGAAGTCATTAAACATGTGAAATAAGTTCAGAGCGACTTCGGTTAGGTTTGGGTGGGGGGGGGGGGGGGGGGGTAACAGAATTCAAATATATATACTTCCACTTTTCTTATTTCTTAAGCTATTCAAGAGGGACAGGGGCCCTCATACCAGACCAGTTAATGTTTCTCAACCTATCTGTGGGCATCGACAGTCCTATAGAATACGGTATCATTTTTACATTTTAGTCCACAATCATACCAAAATGAATGACTCAAGTTGAAACAGATTAACTCACGAGACCATGGTAAATGTAACGGTAAAGGATGGTAGCAAGTTTGCAACATGTCACATAAGAATATGATAGTAAGTTAGCAACATGTGAGTACTAATAGAAGAGGGTAATGAGAAGCAAGATATATGTAACAGAAGAGAATGGTGGTAAGTTAGCTACATGTAACAGAAGATGATGTAAGGTAGGTTAGCTACATGTAACAGAAGAGAATGGTGGTAAGTAACTACATGTGACAGAAGAGAATGGTGGTAAGTTAGCTACATGTAACAGAAGATGATGTAAGGTAGGTTAGCTACATGTAACAGAAGAGAATGGTGGTAAGTAACTACATGTAACAGAAGAGAATGGTGGTAAGTTAGCTACATGTAACAGAAGATGATGTAAGGTAGGTTAGCTACATGTAACAGAAGAGAATGGTGGTAAGTTAGCTACATGTAACAAAAGATGATGTAAGGTAGATTAGCTACATGAAACAGAAGAGGATGTTGATAAGTAATTACATGTAACAGAAGAGGATGTTGGTAAGTAACTACATGTAACAGAAGAGGATGTAAGGTAGGTTAGCTATATGTAACAGAAGAGGATGTTGGTAAGTAACTACATGTAACAGAAGATGATGTAAGGTAGGTTAGCTACATGTAGCAGAAGAGGATGTTGGTAAGTAACTACATGTAACAGAAGATGATGTAAGGTAGGTTAGCTACATGTAGCAGAAGAGGATGTTGGTAAGTAACTACATGTAACAGAAGAGAATGGTGGTAAGTAACTACATGTAACAGAAGAGAATGGTGGTAAGTAACTACATGTAACAGAAGATGATGTAAGGTAGGTTAGCTATATGTAACATAAGAGGATGTTAGTAAATAAGCGACATATAACAGAAGAGAATGGTGGTAATTAACTACATGTAACAGAAGAGGATGTTGGTAAGTAACTACATGTAACAGAAGAGGATGTTGGTAAGTAAGCTACATATAACAGAAGAGAATGGTGGTAGGTAACTACATGTAACAGAAAAGGATGGTGGTATGTAAGCAACATGTAACAGAAGTGAATGGTGGTAGCTACATGTAACAGAAGAGGATGGTGGTAAAGAGCGGATTGTAAGTTAACTCCGTGTCACAGAAGAGGGTGATTGTCAGTCATATGAAACAGAAGAGGGTAGTGGAAAGACATACTACAGAAGTGGACAATTTGACCCAATATGTACATCTAGGCAAACTGAAGAACTGTGGATGTTGTAGTAAGTATTATATCCCAAAAGATCCATGCCTCTTGTTTCATCAGATTTCAACATTGAACGGATATAGGCAGAATTTCAGCTAAATTCTTTGAATTTTATTTATTTACAATGATTGAAATTGGCATTTCCAATGCTTCCCCAATATCTGAATGTTATTTGTCAAGTTTCAAGTGAGTTGCAGGGTTCAAAATTTCATTTTTTGGGGGGGAGGGGGATTTTATAAACACAATGAATACGCGTACATTTATTAACTTGTCACAAGTCATTGTATGATTAAGATACGATAATTTGACAAATTTATTCATAGTACATTTTTTGTAAATAAATTAACAACCTGGGCTTTATTTGTATAACAAAGAATCATAAGCTCTGTATCTCCTCTGTAACCTGACTTAACTGATATTTCAATTATGGTAAAACATTAAAAATGTTCCAAGTTAACAAGGCATTTAAGAGCAAAATTAATTGGAACTTATTAAAATGTAGTTCTTTCCAGCAATTTAACTTGCCGGAAGCTACTGCGATGATCCTATACGTCCCCAACCAGCCACTGATAATAACAGAAACACCTTAAACATCGTTTTTATCTGTTTAATTTGTAACACCTGATATATGTTTAATATACGACACACTGTAATGAAATCAATACACAGCAGCACAGGTGTCGACCTGCACAGCAATAGTACATTCTCTGTGCCTACAATATCATTAATTCTATTAAATGGTTACAAGTTCAATATGTAATGAACACACAATATGAATTGATTTTTGTCATCTGATCCATAAACTTCACATACATTCAAAGTGCACATATATGATGACACAAAAAAACAGCATTTAAAATAATCTATACGATCTTTGAACTATATATAGATCTTGCAAAGAACAAAACATTTCTATCATTATTTTTTCTTCTAAAAAAAAAATTAATTATTTCAAACTGAATTAAATATCCAAGAAATGAAAAAATCATTAAACCATAAAGCCTACCTGCAAACAGAATTGTTTCTTCAAAAATGAGTTTTCAATACCAATAAATGCTGATTTAAGGTAATTATTCTTCTAGTGAAGCATGTTTAAGTACATATTCAATTCTGTTAAACAAAAATTACTGGAAAAGACTGCAACATCTACAATAGTTTTGATGTTTCAAAGAGTTAGATGATACAGGTGAATAAAATTTACATTTATGTAATATCTGTAAAAAAAAAAACATAGTAGATTAGATCCAGCCGTTACAATTCAGGAGTATTCTGACTTTACTTTTGTATAACTGGGTAATGTATCAAGAACAAGAGGCTCACAGGCCTTGACATTCACCTGAGTATTATAGTCAGGAAGTCTCATTTTAAGCTTCATTTTGAAGTCTAAACCCTGACTTTATTATTTAATGTTTACCAACCGAAGTTACCCAAGTCACTCAAATGATCTAAAAATAATACATGTTTATATCATGGTCATATTTGTCACCCTAACCCCTCTCCCATAACTGAAAGTATCGAGGAAAATGTAAAATTTCATACATTTTCAAGGACCTGAACTAGAGGTCATTAATTTCATAATTTAGGTAGAGGGTTTCAAGTAAAGGGGCGTACTAGTATACAATTTTTTTAAGTATGATCACATTTAAATGATATTAAGATATCATATAATGATAGAATTGTAATTTTTTCTACCATAGAGATAAAATATCAACAGGTGTGTTATCTCAATCAGGTCTTTTAAAGTTTGTGAGATCTTTAGTAAATCCCATATAAATTGATTATATTGATTCAATGGGTATAAAGACATTAATTTAATGATTACTGGGAACAAGTGGTAGTTACCACATAGTTAAATTTGGCAAAACGTCTCGGGGCGAAATGTTTCAGCGTGAACAGTCTTTCAAGGCAAACAGTCCTGCATTCACGGCTTCATGGACTTTAACAATGCATTCAGTATATCTCCCCCGATGTGTGAGTTGGAAGATTTTTTAAGATTTAATTAATACATTTTCACAATACATGTATTGCCATATTGGTAAGCTAAAATATACACATCAATACTATTAAACATTAATTTTTAGCATTCAAAAAGCTTCCCTAAATATCTTTGCAGCCCCTTTATTTGTCATGATTTGAACTTAATTATCTCCCCCTTTTCAGAGGAACATGGCCTTTCATATCAATATATATTTGTGTCCTTAACCCACAAACACTGTGCCCAGTTACATTGAAATTAAATTGACCAAGTAGTTCTAGAGCATGTGCTGAAAATGTCATAAGTATAAGATGACAACAATACAGACTGTGATCAGAAGAGCTTCGTCGAGCTTCAATAGCTCAGGCGACATAGCCAACAAAAATGCTACCAAAAGGAGTACTTATAAATGGTACAGCCCTATGATTCAGCCACCTTTTCAGACATTTCGGTTAAAATTCAGTTAACTGAACAGCAGTGTTCCATAAAATATAAGTGAATCTTACTTTCATACATGGGTTTCAAGTTACAGCTTCCTATGCATAACTAGAACTGTCCTAATGGGACTAATACCCCCGCAAGGCTAATTTCAAATGGGACAAATAACTGAATTGAATAATGAAGGTTTGGAACACAAACAAATGAAAATAAATCTAGAATTGTAAAAAAAAATATTAGTAAACAGAAAAATTAAAATAAAAATTGTCAGAATTTCACTGTAAATACATATGTATAACAGTAATACATTTACAAATTTATGTATCTGATATTTTATTTTTAATTAATTGTTTTAAAGAAAAACCAACAAAATGACAATAACCCCTCCCTTTCTAGTAAATGGAAATACCGGTAGCTAAGCAATGCTCTTCTGTTGATAAGACTTTGAATATCTTTCTAATAAGAGTCTTGACAGATGCAGTTAGTTGTTTCAAATTTTCCTCACTTTCTCCTAAGGTACAATGGAACTCCATATCAGAAAATTGATCCCATAGGTTTATGATTTTCTTTGATGAGCTTGTTAAATTAAATAAAGTCCCAAAACATTACCATAATTACCATACTATGTAAAAATATGTAAAAAAGAAAATTTAATATTGCAAACAATTTTAAAATTGCCAAAACACTACAATCATATCAGTAATATTGAATTTCATTTAAATTAATGCCCTATAGGGTCACTTCATCAATTTACTTGACTAATAAATTTAAACAACTTCTAAATATAGTTAACTTCTTCATTAATATTGATATTACTTATTTCTTCATAATGATAGAAACTTTTGGTTTACATGAAACAGTTTAAAAATAGCCCCAAAACCACTGCCCATTTCACAGATAATCAATTTTCCCTAAACGCATGCTCCATCTAAACCATGGCTCAGATAATGGCCCCCTTGGGACAAATGAATTCAGCCACACTTGTCTTTGATGTTCTTATTATATCCTAAGAATTTATCATTGACAAACAAAAATTTTGCATTGCCAGTTGATAGAATACTTATAAAAAATAAATTTAGTTAAGACATAAAGTAAAAAAAACATTATCTGGATGTATTTATATAAATATATTTTAGAGTGTTTTAATACTAATAATTAATTAATAAAATCTGTAAGGATTACCTCCCTTACTTTTCAACATCAGTGTACAATATATATATAGAATGCGGAAAATGAAAACTGTCATAAAATCATTAAATCTTGTCTGATCTTAAAACAAATTGCAGGTGCACATCTTCAGATGGTGTTCAACATATGTACAAATTTTAAGACTGTTCTATGCAGTAGTAAAAAATTCTATAGGGGGGAAAAAGTTGCATCTACAGACAGACGGACAGACAGACGGACAGGGTGAAACCAATATACCCCCCCCCTCCAAACTTCCGTTTGCGGGGGTATAAAAAGATGTTCAGTTTACAGACTGGACATTTTAAATCCTAGTCACAGATGGTACTTGTCCTATAAAATTTACATTGTTATACATGTACATGTACCGGTATATAAATATACACATTAGCTATCAACACACATTTCTTCCTAAGGTTATAATCACCAATACGCGAGATGTAATACTCTCAAATGTAGCAAAAAAAAAAAACATTTCTAAAATCAGTTCTCAGGTCTACAACACATGCACCTCAACATGTAAAAGAGTTCTTCTAAGTATGACCCTTGATCCTGCCACCTTTTCTTCTTTGTGAATTGGTTTGGCTTCAACTGTTAGTTTTAACACTCTAGCTTTTCGAATTTTTCTTCGAAATTGTAAGGAACTAATGCCATGTTTTTTATGAATAACAAATATCTTCTTCTCATTTCCTCGCAGTATGTGGTATTTGACATTATTTTTCAAGGCTATCAATGAGGGAAGAACTGCTATCAACATTTTCCTCTTATATATATCTTTCCTTTTCACATAAAGTTTAAGAACTTCTGTCACAACAGCAGACTGTAGTTCTCTCTGAGAATGATGTTTTTGCCATTTAGTATCCACAGCAGAAGCCTGAAATGTATTCAAATCACTACAGATAATTCTTTTTCCAATTTTAAATCGCAAACATCCTTAGCTGTACTTAAATCAATCTAATGAAAAATCCAATTTTTAGTGACATTGTAAACAGTGGTCTATGAACTGTAGATTCCTAATTAAACGCGAGGAATTAATTACCGCGTAAAATTGCAAAAAAGCACCCTTCGTGGATTTTATAATCTCGCTATTATTTTCTGAGAGTTGAGAACTATAAGAAATAAAGAGCAAAGTTCTATGTTCGCGTTTTTATATTCTCACAATTTGATACAAACAAGCAGGGTCGCGGAATTAAGTACTCGTGTAATATAAGGAATTTACAGTATTCTGCCTGAAACTGACCTGATAATGAACTTCTCTCTTGGCTCTCTTTGACAATGGAATGTCTTGGTTTTTTATATCACACTCAAAGCAGCCCTCGCCCTGGGGCGGTTTTCCAGAGTCTGGAGCTGGGACGTGAGGAATGTCACCTCCTGTGGGAAAGGAACCTCCCACCCCACTATCTGGGGATACTGCTACACAATGTCTGCATGCAGAATGAGAGAAAAACAGTAAACAAAGAGCACATACATGTGATTACAAACAGAAACTATTTTAAAATGATAAGGCCATAAAAAATTAATCTATTGGTTCTCAGGCTAACATTTTCAAAAACAGTTGTGGTTGGGGGGTGATGATTTTTTTTCCGGAATAAGCAAGCGCACTATCAGAACTTTATTTTATTCATTTTATGATAAAAATGGGCAATGGGCAATGTTAAATCAGTTGCGCGCGGGCCTGAGAAACAAGAAATTAATTTTTGTTAGCCTAATGGGAGTATTCTGTGGAATACATTACCCAACTCCTAGACTCTGATAGCCCGGGGGACAGCCACACACAAATGAGGGGCCAGAAGGGGAGCAGCCAAACAGACACGGAGCATTCACGCACATATTGGCCCCTGAAATGTCAGTGATCACATGACTGCACTGTGTTATTACAACAAATCTCCAACCTGTATCATTCATACTTTTCATTAACCTATAAGTCATTGTCCATGCAAATACAAAATCTGTTAACATTTGAGTTTGTATGTACATAATTGACAAGATTTGTAAGGACTGACCTCACTTTTTTTGATCTGTGTTTCTGATTGTATTGTCTATCATAATTATAACTGCTATAAGACGTACATTGTATGTCTTTTGGAATAAAGAAATTGATTAATTGATTAAGTAATATATTTAATTTTATCATTAGTTAAACAATCAAGGTCTTACCCAAACAGCTCATAAGTCTTGGATCAAAGTTTGTGCCTGGTGAACACTGACAGTTGTAGGAGCCAGGCACATTGTAACACATAGCTAGGCCACAGACGTCCTCCGTCAGGCACTCGTTATCATCTGTAAGGAGACAGAGTCTAATCACAAATGAAAATTTACCCCCCCCCCCCCCCCCCCCAAAAAAAAAACAACTTAAAAATAAGCCCAACTGATAAAATTTGATATCTTGAGTACCAATGCCAAACAGTAATTGGCTAATTATTAACTCCACAAAGTGGAATATGTACCTATACACTGGCCATATACCGGTTTGAAGCCTGGGGGACATGTGCACTTGTATGAACCAGGAATGTTCTCACATCTATCATCACAGCGGCCAGCCTCGCACTCATTGATGTCTGAAACATGATCATCCTCATTACACATCAGTATACTGCAAAGTGTTATTTCAAGGATGTGCCTAAATCTGCAGACGAACAAGTACAAGCTTCATTTCTATCTTTTTCAATTCTCAGTGTATGTAAATACATGTATATATTTACAGTTGAAATGTAAATATGGAAAGCTTATATGATAGCTACATATATTGTACATATATTATTGGCACTTTATCAACCCCTATTTTCCCTGGAGGTATCAGGCCTACCGACACACTTCCTGCCCGTAGAGTCCAGTTTGAAGCCTCGTTTACAGACACATCTGAATCCATCTGCTGTGTTGTGACATGTTCCCCCTGGAGTACAAAGAGAGGGATCCTCCCGACACTCGTCAATATCTACAACAGAATGCTCACATCTACATGTATTTCATAAATCAGCTATCAGTATGAGAGTGAGTCAATAAGCAAATGCTTAATACGTTCTTATCTGAACACTGATGCAGTAATGGTAACTATTATTCTGAAATTCATCACATCTATCTTGTACAAGTGATCTTATTTATAAACATAATCCATTTAATCAGTAGAGCTACATTTATTTTACTGGTGAACATTTGAAATAAGATGAACTGTATCGATGGAGTTAATTGTACAGCAGATTCTGTTCTACTTACTGGTACTAGAAATAGAGTAATAACCTTCTATTAAGGTACAAATGACAAAACAATCTAATTTTTTTTTTTATCATTGTCCAGGGTTTACCTTTCTAACATTTATGTGTACTATGTCAAAATTTATGTGTACTATGTCATCAGTTTCAATGAGTGATAAATCACTCTCAGTAAAATAAACAGTACTAGTACCAAGGAAGGAGAACAGTTGGGTATACAATTAAAAGGGGATCAATTAGCCTTTGTCCACACACTGGGAGACTTTTCAGGCCTGTGTTACCAACTGACTGACCTCTACACTGGTTGGCCTCCATCCTGTAGCCTATCTTACAACTGCAGTGGTAGCTGCCTTCTGTGTTTGTACAAATCTGTTGACACCTGTGCTTCATGGTAGCACACTCATCCAAGTCTATCAAAAAATCAAAAATACAAGTAACTTCCTTTAATTTGAAATCAATGTCTACTTTCATCAGTCTTTGAATGATTTTAATTTCATGACTGTACTGGCATGCGGCCAGTTCTTGTCGAGTACCATTTCCTGCCAGTACATTGTGACGTCATTTTATCAACACGTATAATTATATAAGAAAAATGACGTCACAATGTACTGGCAAGAAATGGTACCTGGCGAGAACTGGTCGCACTCCAGTACTCTTTAAATGTTCAATTCTTGAGAATCCACTAGATGCGTACCCCTGCAGGTTTTGCCATCCCTGTTCAGGACGTACCCCGGTGAACAGGAACAAGTATAGCTGCCTACCGTGTTGACACAACCAAACTCACAGGAAGAGGTACCCTCTTTGCACTCATCCACATCTTTGGAAAACAGAAGGACAAACTTTAAATGCACTATAGAGTGGAATGAAACTAACTGCCACCAGAAGACATTTCATATCAGGTAAAAGCTAATGTTATAAATACAAAGTATCTGTGTGAACCATTTAACTGGTCAAGAGGTCCTATATTTGATATCACAATGATCATCACACAAGCTAATGGTTTGACGGTTGCATTATTAAAATATAAACACAGATATACTAATGACTCAAAAAGATTTGACTTAATTAAACCTATTCATAAGTAATAAGAGAAATGTTAAAAAGATCACTAGGATATGAACTTGTTTGGTACATGATCAAATATTCTGTGAACCCAAACTGGCTTCTTAGGATTTGATCACACAACCAACAAATTTCATTTCCTGGTGAACTTTTATACATTGCTGTTTATTTCTTAAATACAGTATTTTTTTTAGACTTACCTATACATTTTGTGTTTGTGATATCAGTTTTGTAACCACGGTTACAACGACATCTGTAAGATCCAAGGGTGTTGATACAATAACCATTTCCACATATTCCTGGAAACTTTAGGCACTCGTTTATGTCTAAAAGGAAACACAGAAAAATCTTCAGCATTTTTTTTCATGAAAATCAAAATTATGACATGTTGAAACAAGACTGTCACAATAAAATTTATATTTTTTAAAGTCACTGATACCTTTTCCATCTGGTGTCTTTCCAATATCTTCAGGACACATGGCCTTAAATTCTCCTGCAAAGAAAAGAAGGACAAAGCAAGATGATCAATTCAGCTTGTTCAATATCATGAATGTTCATCCTAGAGCCACTTCAATCATAAGCTTACTAGATCCCTGGGCGGGGCATCTGCTGCAGGCAGGGCCCCATGCCGCTGCCCCCGAGCAACAACACTCCTGATTGGTCATTCTGTAGAAGTAGGTGGGCACACATCTTCCACCTACCAACTCAAGGAAACAGTTCCCCTCTCTCTGATCTGAAACGATACTTAAAATATTTAAAACCAGAGATTTCATAAGATAACAAGGTTTACACAACTGTTTGAGATCTTTGAGTTTTCTCACTGGCAGTGTTCTTACCAAGACAGGATTTTCTGTCAGGACTCTGGGTGTATCCCGGGGGGCAGGTACACTGGTAACTTCCTTGGAGATTGACACACCGGCCAGGCTGACAAACTCTAGGGTCTCTGCATTCATCAACATCTAAACATTCAGAATAGAGTAAAATTTTGATACCTATATCATAGAAATAAAACAGATTAAGATTCTAGCACTTATATTGCATTACCTCTGCAGTTGTCCCCGGTGCCAGTAAAGCCCTCGGGGCAGACACACATAAAAGTCCCCACCAAGTTCTTGCAAGCATATCGACAGTTGTTGACCCGTGTCTGGCATTCATCAACATCTAAACAGTAATTATGATATTTGCATAAATTTACATCAAAATGTTTGTGAGTAAGGATATGGCTGATTACCATTGATTGGAGAATGAGAGAAGCCTTACCCTGGCAGTGAGAGTTATCAGGAGCCAGAGTGAAGCCCTTTGGACAAACACACTGGAAAGTTCCGGGAAGGTTCACGCACCGGAAAGCACAATTGTTCTGTGGCCCACTGCACTCATCAATATCTATAACAAATAAATGGAGTTCTTAGAACTGGAAATACTTTTGCTACATGCTTCCTAATTTTTCACTGAATCTTTTGATACCTTGGCATGTGTTGTCTGCCCCTGGTTCAAACCCTGGACTACACAGGCACTCGAACCCTCCGATCCTATTCCTGCAGGTTCCATTACCACAGATGCCTGCACTATCAACACACTCATTTCTATCTGTAAAAATCAATCATTATATCATACTATAGTCTATAGATTTTTAGGTAAATTGAAAGAAAAGTCTTTATTTTAACAATACACGGTCACTCTTTTCTTACCTTCACAGGTTCTCTGGTCGGCCCCCAGTGTGTATCCCCTCAGACACTCACAGCGGTACGATCCGTCCATGTTTATACATATTCCATTTACACACAGGTTTGGATTTACAGCACACTCATTCACATCTAACAAATTGTGAGAATAAAAGCCAAATAGACAAAAATATTCAAACTGACTGGAAACACAACGTCAAGTACTGTAGAAGTTCACAATTCAGCTGGAACTGGACAATACTGTAGATCTTCATACAGTAAAACATGACTACATGTTACTCACAATCACAACCGATTTCATTTTCTGACTGATTGAATTTGAACTAAATTCCATAGACCAAAATCCTTTTGTCTCGTCTGTACCTTAAAGTTAAAGTGTCTATGAACCTTCCATTTTAAAGGAATCCATAAAATGTTACGCTTTGTAAAATTCTAAATAACTTTACCCACAATTCCTCCTGAGGGATCTACCACTCTTCCGTAGCCATCAGGACACAGAGTCTTGAATTCAGCTATAATAAGAAAAAAAAGCCATCTCGTGAAGACCCTTTGTAGCAGCTGATTGTTTAGATCTACGTTCAATGTAGATATGAGTTATTATCTGGACTCACCCTCCTGCTGGGTGGGACAGACAGCACACTGCTGCTGACTGCCCCAGGCCTGGCCCTGTGTACAGCAGCAGTCGGCCTTGGTCATGTTGATGGGACGCGGAGATACACACCGACCACTTCTAAACCTGTTGAAACAGTTCCCCATCCGCACATCTGAAAACAGTAACATGTATAAATTTACGTAACTATATTATCATTTGCAAACCAAAATTAATCAATAATTTAATTTCAATTGAAAATACATGTAGTTACAAGTTGTGCCATGTATAGAGAACTAACTGATCTATGTTAAACTATAATACATTTTTGATCTTACCTATGCATTTCTGTCCATCAGAAGTCAGTAACAGCCCAGGGGGGCATTCACATCTGTAGCCTCCCTCCAGATTCCTGCAGCGACCCCCGGCACAGATCCCCCTCACCGAGGTACACTCATTGATATCTAAACAGAAACCAACAAAGCTACAATAGGTACATATATTTTGATACTTATTTGGGCATGTGTGTGTTTATTGTGCTGCCTCGTGAATGGGATTGGAATCATAGACCTTACCCATACAGGTGTCCCTGGCTCTGGTCAGTTCATAGCCCTCCTGACAGATACACTCGTAGGATCCCTCCCTATTCCTGCACACACCATTACCACAGATGTCCCTGAAAAGGGTACATTCATCAACATCTGAAATAAATGAGGCCATCTATTGATCCTCCACTATAGCAATTGTAAACAAAGATCATAGCAGGTAAAAGGTACACTTGGGTAACATATGTACATGTATTTACGCATTAATTGAGTCAAATGAAGTTCACCTTCAATAAAAAGATACAGATAAATGGAACAAGCATGCTAGTGTTTACATGTCCTATGAAGAGTGCATACAGAGGACTGACCTTGACACGAGCGTCCGTCCTTGGAGATCATGTAGCCACTCTGACACTGACATGTAAAGTTCCCGTCCGTGTTGACACAGCGGCCATTTTGACAGAGACCCACCTCTGTCAGACATTCATTGATGTCTATAAAACAAATCAAATTTAAGCGATATTATCTAAAGTGCAAACACACACTCATACACGTTAATTTCCAAGAAGTCTTCATTGAATCTCCCTTGCTCTGGTCAACATAAGATATTGAGGAGCAATGAAGACCTGTTTGGCAGTGTGACCTGACCAGACCAAGGCCAACAACAAAGTCGGATCTCGACACTGGTCTGGTCCCTGCCCCCTCCCTCCCCCTTTGTAGACCCAGGCCTTACCTTCACAGTCCTGATTGGTGGTCAGCCTGAAGCCTGGGTGGCAGTGACACCTGTAACGTCCATCAGTGTTCTCACACGTTCCATTGTTACACAGGCCAGGCTGGGAACTACACTCGTCAATGTCTGTACAGTAAACAGTGCTCTAACAGTCAAACTCATCATTGTCAAATTATTTGCAGGGTTACATGAAGCTTATCAAGGGTCTTATTTGTACTTCTAACTACCGGTACTGTAAAGTTTGCAAAAAATGAAATTTCAATTTTAGATGAACATTTTTGATTCCATATAAATGTAATCTATTATATTCAATAAAAATAAAACACAAGATTACATCAAGGGAATGAATACATTGTGACATCTAAAGAATCAGGGAGTACATGTGTACACATGCAATACCTGAAATCTAAACTTGCAAGTCTTAACTATATCTTTGTCACAATACTCACAGCAAGATTGTTTTACATGCATTTATATAGATAGTTTTCTTGTGTTTTTTTTCTTTTTGTATACTGTAGATTCCTAATTAAACCTGAGGAATTAATATTTGAGTAAAATCATAACTAAGAACTAAGAGGAATTAGGATAAAAGTTCAGTGTTCTCGATTTTATATTCTCACGATTTGATACACAAATAAATAAGAATTAAGTCCCTCCATAAAATAAGGAATCTACAGCATCACTTTAGTACCAGTACTTCTATATGTAACTGGATAAAGGTAGCAGCTTAATGACAATAATATAAGACGTACCGATACACGCGTCTTTGTTACGATTCAGTCTGTAGCCTTGATTACATAGGCAGCGAAACCTGCCCTCTAAATTGGTGCAGAATCCATTGGCACAGATTCCAGGAAACATTGTGCATTCATCAATATCTACAACAAATGTATAATAAACAGAATATTCTCTGATCACTTGACAACTATACATTCTAATAAGTCATGAGCAAACACTGCTGCTGGCTGGTGACCGAGTTTTACCTTGACAGTTATGTCCATTCTGATGCAGCCTGTAGCCTGCTGGACACTCACACCTGTAGCTTCCTGGGGTGTTCACACACTGCGCTATGGGGACACAGGGAGGCAGGCTTCGCCTACACTCATCTTCATCTGAACAATGAAAAATACAAATGCAACTATACAATGTGCTTTACAAGCTGACTCTAAAATTATTCTAGTGAAATGACAAGTTCTAACCTAAGACCTTTGTAATGGTTTCTATCTTATTAGCTTAACCATAGATATAAAGTTACATAATATGTATAATCATAATATTCTTGATAAGTTGATAATTATGCATTTCCAGTCTAAATAATCATAAAAATGGTTGAAACATTACCATAACAACTATGACTGTCCACATCATACTTGTAGCCTGGGTTACATTCACATCGGAAACTCTCGTTTGTGTTAATGCAGCGGCCATTTTTACAAATAGCATCTCCAAACAGAGCACACTCATCAATATCTAAAACAACAATCTCAAATAATTTAGCTTTGATCAACTAAACAGAGTATCAAATAAAATCAAGAAACTATGAGTGTAACAGTTACATAAATGGTATACTTTCTTACCTTTGACAATTGATACTGCTTCACAAAGAGAATTATATTCCTCTACAAAGACAAAAGCCATGAAATCATTATACCAAATTGCTATTCAAACAATCTTTTACATTATTGTACAGATATAATGTCAAAACATAAGAGAAAGCAGCCAATGCATGGTCCAAGAGATGTTTCCTGTGATAAGTTGATGCTTACTCATGTTAAAATTTACATTGAACTTGATATGTAGTCTTGAAGATCTTTATTGGAGTTGGATTAAGACAGTTATCATTCCAGTGTCATGTATTCATCAGTACCAGTGCATTACAGTATTTCTGTTGAGAGTTTCTTGCCAAATGTGTAACAATCAGAATTAAAACATTACATCATACCACATTCACAATCCCTATGGTGGCCATTTACATTTTAATGCTGACAATTCCTATATCAGAGGAAGCAGACCTACATGTATTATTTGCTAGGATGTTTTAGTAATTCGAGTGAACTTAAAATCAAATCCATTTGGCAATATACAGTAGATATCAAACTGAGAGTGTTACGTAGTTCCACATCATATAAACCATCATCTGCTGAGAGGTACAGTGCATGTATGAGCTATACTACCTGTGTCGGGCTGAGAGGTACAGTGCATGTATGAGCTATACTACCTGTGTCGGGCTGAGAGGTACAGTGTATGTATGAGCTGTACTACCTGTGTCAGGCTGAGAGGTACAGTGCATGTATGAGCTATACTACCTGTGTCGGGCTGAGAGGTACAGTGTATGTATGAGCTGTACTACCTGTGTCAGGCTGAGAGGTACAGTGTATGTATGAGCTGTATACTACCTGTGTCAGGCTGAAAGGTACAGTGCATGTATGAGCTATACTACCTGTGTCGGGCTGAGAGGTACAGTGTATGTATGAGCTGTACTACCTGTGTCAGGCTGAGAGGTACAGTGTATGTATGAGCTGTATACTACCTGTGTCAGGCTGAAAGGTACAGTGCATGTATGAGCTATACTACCTGTGTCGGGCTGAGAGGTACAGTGTATGTATGAGCTGTACTACCTGTGTCAGGCTGAAAGGTACAGTGTATGTATGAGCTGTCCTACCTGTGTCAGGCTGAAAGGTACAGTGTATGTATGAGCTGTACTACCTGTGTCGGGCTGAGAGGTACAGTGTATGTATGAGCTGTACTACCTGTGTCAGGCTGAGAGGTACAGTGTATGTATGAGCTGTCCTACCTGTGTCGGACTCTGGACAGGGCTGACAGGGGGAGTTCCAGGCCTTCCCGATCACCGTACAGCAGCACTGTTCGCGGGTCAGGTTACGAGACAGGGGGTTCTCACAGATGTACTGTGGTGGGCGGGACCCAGTGGTTGTAAAGTAGGTAGAATAACAGTTGCCTTTCCTCATATCTGAAAAATACATAAAATTCATAAGCAACCCTTATCTTCCGACTAAAAGATTACCAAAATAAGAGTCCACTTTACTACACATCAAATTCAGATCTTTCAATAGTTGTTTTGATATCAGTCCTAGTAGATGCTGACCCATGCATTTGGTCTCCCCTTCCATCAGGACATAGCCGTCGGGACAGACACACCTATAGCTGCCCCGGGTGTTAACACAGGAGCCATCCCCACACAGCGGTCCATTCTCATTGCATTCATCAATGTCTGTCAAACAATGATAATTCTTATGCATGAAAATAACCAACAACAAAAAAAAAAATCAAAAGCCATGACGCCTCAAAGAAATATTGAATAAATGTCTAATCAGTTTATCATTATGCTCTACATTATGTGTCTCTCTTGATCTAAATGTATAAATCAGTCATTGTTAATCATTTGTGATAATTAATGAAATAATCTTTCACATGTTTAAATCTATGAAAAACATTTTTTATTTATAACTTGACAGAGCTTATAAAGTTGTTAAATTGAAAACAGCAGCATGAACATTTTTAATCAATTTGTTTTTCATATGAATAAATTTCCAAACCATGTACTGATAATTATGTTCATGTTCCAGAGCATGAACCCCACCATAATACAACAGATAAATTTTAATGAAAAGGAGTGTGATCTTATATGCAACACACGCAACAAATGATTTATACAAATCATAAAATACTTACTTTTTAAGAAAATCATTTAAAAGAACATGAAACAATAAATTACACTTAGCAATGTTCAATCTGCTCACAAGCCTTATGATATATCCTAAAATGTAAATTGTTCTTAATATCAATGTCTAGTAAACATAGCTCTTAAAACATTTAATTTGTCTAATTTAATGTAAGAGGGATATTTTAACAAAATCATACAATTTCATGCATCATTAAAGTTCAACACAATGTTACACATTGTGATAAGCCTTATTTGGATAAACTATGATATAGTTGGCGTTAGATAAATGTCATACCTACACATCTGTAGTTCACCAATCGATGGCCTTTGGGACACACACAAGAGAAGCTGCCAAACGTGTTCTGGCACTCCCCGCCCTCACAAAGTCCATCGATCTCCTGACACTCATCTATGTCTACAGAGAACCCAAGTAATCAGGCGAATTAGATCTTCATTAAATGCAGTTCCAAAATCTGTGTTCATAAATGATAAGAAGATAAGAACAAATATACAAGTATATATATGAGAGCTGACTTACCAATAGGAATCCCTGTCCCCTCGTCTGGGCGCAGTCCTGGATCCCCAGGGCACAGGAGTTGGTAGCCCACTAAAGAAAACATCATCATTTAAATACAACTGTACAGTATCAAGATAAAATTTCAAGTGAGAAATTGTGTTATACTTATCAGCTGCTTTCTTCTTAAGGCATCCTTAAAAAAATATTTGCTTGGAATTGCTATCATGAGGTTTCTAGACCCAGGAGAGAGGGAGGAATTTTTGAAAAATTTTCTTAAAATTTTTTTTTTGCAGAGAAAATTTTATCAGTGGAGGTATTTTAATGAGGCGGGAGGCAATTCCAAACAATCAATTATCTTATTTTGGCCTTAGCGGTACTTTATAAAGATTATTTTAAATTAATTCCTCTCAATATATGCAATTTGAGTCTGTTATTTTGTACACAACTGCTTTATTACCTGTTCCATTGATTTTTATCAAACTTACTGGTTATTTATCTGTTCCAAAATTTACAACCCTTACCTGGTAAGCATTCCATATTACCTGTTCCATTCTATCTTATCTGTTCTGTTGAGCATTTTATTTTAAATTACCTGTTACATTAAGCATTTTATATTACGTGTTCTGTTTAGCATTCTATATTAAATGTTCCATTAAACATTCTATCTTAACTGTGCTGTTGAGCATTCTATATTACCTGTTAAGTTACGCATTCTATATTACCTGAGTGTTAAGTTGAGTGTTCTATATTACCTGTTCCATTGAGAGGACAAGTTTCACACCGTCCTGGCACCTCGCCCCAGCCCTGGCCAAAAGAACAGCAGCAGCTGGCCTTGTAAACATCGGAACCAATCACATTGCTGCAAATTCCCCGACTATCGACTTCCAAGTAACAGTTACCACGTCTCTTGTCTGTATTTAAAAAATCTTCCGATTTACAATGCAAGAAAAAGTGAGCAAGCTCACATACCTCACGCTCCCCCATTACTAACAAGTACTCATAATGAATGGCAAGGTATGCATTTAATCAGGATGTAATTGAAATAATGTCATTCCCCACAGTTTGTTGTTCAGTGTTTTTAAAATGAGAGTTTAGATTAAACTCATATGCTAAAATATATGTTACAATAAGGATCCGAGAGCTTGCCAGGTTTACGACATGTATATCCAGCTATACCTACCGATACAGGCTGTCCCTGTGGGGTTGAGGACTTTGTTGAGGGGACACTGACAGATGTAACTGCCAGGAACATTGATACAGGTACCGTACAGACAGTTGTCAGAGTTCTCACACTCATTGATATCTACAACAAACAAAACAAATCATGACAAAACTTACAACTGTATATATTAATACAAAATTATTATATTATTTTAATTTTAATATCATATTGATATTAATATTATTTCCGATGAAGTAAACTGGTTCACCTGTACAGTTTCCTCCCGTGGCGTCCTGTTTAAAGCCTTGGTTACAGCGACATCGGAACATTCCTAGGGTATTTTCACACTCCCCATTGATACAAAGGTTACTGAAGTAGCTACATTCATCAATATCTACAATAAAAAACACTGACTTACTTCCCACATTCAATTCCCAGTAAAAGTGAGTTGCTGGTCCATATGGTCCATTAATTAAAAATGAGGTATGTAACAAATGAATGCAAAATTCAAATCTCCTTAATCTCAGAGAGAATTAGTGATGGATTCCATGGACTGACCTCTGCAGTCCTTTCCATCCAGGGTAGGGGAGAATCCCATGTCACATTCACATCTATAACTCCCGGCCAGGTTAATACAGCTCCCATACTGACAAATGTCAGGGTTAATGGAGCACTCATCCACATCTGAAGTACACAGTGTCAACAAAAGTCTATAGCTCATGACGTACATGTAGCTTTGTAGAACACAAGTGATAATTTCTTGCCATAAACAGCTAGAAACTTGTTGTTAAACATGCATTTAACTTTAAATTAAAACTCTAACAATATAAAGCGGATCAACTGTTGAGACACTATAATAATAGTAATAATAATGTCCTTTATTTATACACGATAGCACAATTAGTTTACAAAACTGAAAACGAATTTAATTGATTCATTAAGACACTAGATATGTCTAGTTCTCACCACCACAGCTGTAGCCATCGCCTTTGAATCCCTCCTCACAGACACACTTGTAGCTCCCCGGCAAGTTAATACAGTCTGCATGTATAGAGCAGCCTCCATTGTCACGGGTGCATTCATTGCTGTCTGAAAAAAACAGACTGCTGGTCAAATCTCTACAGTGTCTAGTACCACAGCAGTCACTTGAGAAACTTGCTCTGTAATGTGCAGGGTTGTCTAAGACCCAGGAGGCAAGGAATTCCCCCGCCTATAATGCCCCAATTACCCGGCTATTATTGCATTTTAACACAATGTAGCTATAAGCAAGACCCCCCTTCTACTTTTTTGTTTCTTCCTTCTACTTCAATTTTTAGAGACAACCCTGAATGTGTATATCAAAACATATCTTTGTAAAAGATGTGGTTATTTGACATTATAGGACAATATATAGAGTGAGAGACCTCTACAGGTGTAGCCGTCCCCTGAGTAGCCGGGCACACAGTCACACTTGTAGGAGCCCATGGTGTTGATACACTTGGCATTCACATCACAGTTGGCTTCTCGTGTGGCACACTCATCATCATCTGTATATAGAGAAAAACAGAGAAATTAAAGCAAGTTTGCCCTGGGAACTTTTTAAATTTGAATTTGAGGATTTTTATTTTGTGTAAGTGGTCATGAAATCTTTTCTTATTGTCAAGATAGAAAACTTAGTCAGTTTATCAAGGTTTGTTAACACTTATACAAACCAGTGCAGGCCGGATTGCGAGACTCAGGTTTCACAGAAAACCCTGGCTCACAGATACATTCATAGGACCCATGGGTGTTGTGACAGGCACCCTGGAGACAAATGTTGGCATTCTGAAGACACTCGTTGACATCTGCAACAGAAATTACAAGACATCAAGCCAATACGATTTGAAAGAAAAGATATGAAAATAGTCTGAAAGTAGCTTAATTTACCCAGACACTGTTTTCCGTCTCCAGAGGGAACCAGCCCCCCTACACAGGTACAGAGATGGGATCCAGGTAGATTGCTGCAAGTCCCCCCACTGCAAATGTCCTTTGTGTCCTTACACTCGTCGATATCTACAGGAAAACCCATTGAAACAATTATGGTGTGGCATTCACACAGTTGAAATGTGATAGCAGGTACACTTAGTAAAACTAAATAACATTCACACAGTTAAGGTAACCAACCCTGAGATTACCTTGACATGACCGCTGGTCAGGCATCAGAAGGTGCCCTGGTTCACATCCACAAGAAAATGACCCAGGTTTATTGAAACACAGCGTTTCACATCCTCCATTTCCCATGGCACACTCATCAATATCTGAAATACATCCCTCCAGGAATTTAAAACAATGACAAAAATCAGAGCTATATAACAATGGCAGTACCAAGAGGTGCATCCCTTCCAGGAAGAATATATACAGGAGTGTAAAAGATAGTAATATCTCATCATAAATTTAACACAGGTTGCTGTGTTGTGCCTACCTAGACATGATGTGTGCTGAGGGTTGGGGCCATACCCATCGAGACACCGACACTGGTATCCTCCCAGGTAGTTCTCACAGACACCATTACTGCACAAACTGCTGCTGTCACCACACTCATCGATATCTACAAAACTAAAACCATCACAAATACTGGACCAAAAGAAAGCTGTACAGATGGATCCATAATAAATGTCTGGTAAAAAAAAACCAAACCTTGACATGACTGTCCATCCGAAGACAAAAGGAGTCCTTCCGGACACTCACATAGAAATGTTCCAGGAAGATTAAGGCACAGTCCTCCTTTACAAGCATCAGATATTTCTTCACATTCATTGATATCTACAAAAAAAATTCCCATTTGTAAAAAAGAACTATATATTACAAGTAATTTCAGTTTTAGGAGAATAACATATGTTATAAGCATGTCTTCATATATGTATAATACTGCCATGCATTAACCTGCATTATATATATTGACTTCATTTTGATACTTCATATACATGAACTATGACCACATAAACCAAAGAAAATGACGAGAGTAGGAGTGATCATATTACCCATGCACATCTGGTCCATCATGACTGGCCTGAAGCCTCTGTCACACTGGCAGCGGAACATCCCCGGGGTGTTTATACAGCTGCCATTGCTGCAGATGCCAAAGGAGATCTGACACTCATTAATATCTACAAATCAAGAATATTACATATGTCAAGAATAGGCTAACATCATCATTAAAAGATTTACAAACAAAAGAAATCTAGTCAAAATAATTAACAAATAGTAAATGATCAAGTAATATAATTATATGTATAATCCACAAAGAACAAGACACTAGTAATACCCCTGCTCTGATGTGAATATACAAAACAAGCAAAGTCGACATTTAACAGAAAGCTGACTTTCGATTGGTAAAAAAATACATCCAACCATATGGCATGCCTAAACAAAGAGTGTCTTAAAATTTCAAGCATCTGTGATAGATAGTTGCTGAGAAAAATGCAACAGAAATTTTTGTTACGGACAGACAGACACACAAGGGTAAATCAGTACGCCCCTTCTCCTTTGGAGCAGGGGTATAAAAATGTATTGGCTTTCAGGTCAAACATTTTGAAATATAATACAGCAGGCAAGTATTTTAATGCAACATTTACTCAGAGGAAAAACTTTATTTTCATAATTATTTAACTTAAAAATGGAAATTGAGTTACTTTTCAATAAGTAAAAAATTCAATCAATACGACAGCATTTGACCTAAAGCCCTGGTGCCTCTGAACTAATTTTTCCTTTTTTGGCCTAAGTTATACTCTTTCTGTAAATCATGCATTCCAACTCTAATGCATTTATAAGTATTGCATTTAAGTTCTTAACACAAAAGGATTAAATCTTTTGAGCATGCAGAGTACCTACCCAAACAGGTGGTGCCGGTTTCGTCCAGTGTGTATCCCTGGTTACACCTACAGGTAAAGCTACCTACAGTGTTCCCACACACACCGTCTTTACAGATGTCAGGGAACTCTACACATTCATTAATGTCTGAAACATTTTAAATATGCAATTAGGCAAATGTGTGGTAAAATTTACTAGTATAGTTTTTAAACTTCAAATTAAAATCTCTCAAATAGTGCAAATCTTAACTTCATACCTGGCTGTTTTGTTGAATCACAGAGTTTCTTGAATTCATCTGTTAAGAAAATTGATTAACAAAAAAGAAAATTAATTTAAATCTCTTATAAAAACCCTAATATTTTGAAAGTTGTTTAGAGTCTTGAGAACAACACTACTCAGCAATTCCACTGAGAATTAAATGTCTCACTATAGATGAGTCAGGACCGACTAACCTGAATCCCTGCGCGGACAGGTAGAACAATCTGGACCCCAGGCCTTCCCTAGGGAGCAGCAACACTTTGCCCTAGAATACCTGCCCTCCACTGGTCGCCCACAAGATCCTCTAGAGTACTCCAAGAAACAAGTGCCTTCTCTTTTATCTGCAGCCAACAACTTTCAGTATTCGTTTACCCTCTCAAATATTCTACACTATTGAATGTTATGACATTTCTGTTCTGTTATGTAAAAACACATTTTTTTTCTAGGTTATTAGACTGACAAAGCAGACAATAGAACATCAAATATCATTGGTTTGTCTTACCTATACACCTTCTTCCTGAAGCATCCAGTATCAGCCCGGGGGGACAGTTACACCTGAAGGATCCCTGCGTGTTAACACACAGTCCCCCTCCCTCACAAACATTCTCAAACATCTCACACTCATTTATATCTGTCAATATCAAAGGCATAAAGATATCAACAATATAAAATGTCCTTATCACAACTTCATCCTCATCATCATCATCATCATTGTTGGCACTAGCTGTAAATGTTCTACCAAACTTTAACGCCAAATGATTTTTTACTCACCAATACAGTTTCTGCCATCATTGCTGGCATAGCCCACTGGGCACTGTCTCTGAGGAGCAAGAGGGCACTCCTCACAGGGACTACCCCAGGCCACTCCAATGCTCCCACAGCACTCGGACTTGGTCACCAAAGTCCGGGCATTATTCTCGCAGCGCCCATTGTTAATTTCTAACCAACATGATCCCTTTCTATTGTCTACAACACAAATTTTTATGCCTTTAAAGAGAAATTCTCTTCCCTAATAGTAAAAAGTATTGGCGTGTGACCAGTTCTTGCCAGGTACCGTTTCTCGCCAGTGCATTGTTACATCATTTTTCGTACATAATTTAATGTGTTGATGAAATGATGTAACAATGCACTGTCGAAAAACGGAACTCAGCAAGAACTAGTTGCACGCCAGTAGAATACTTGCAACATTCTTTAAAATATATATCATATTGCCATAAGAATTCAAATTTTCTCACATACAGAAATGGCTGAACATAAACTGTACCTAGACAAATTCTACCGGTGGAGTCTAGTTTTGTACCGGGGTCCAGACAGTCACATCGGAAACTTCCTGGAACGTTGTTACATGTCCCTCCAACACAGGGGTTACTTTCCAGACATTCGTTGATATCTGAAGACAGGATATATTATGAAACAAATTGTACAATGTTTCGAACAAATATTGCCAAACAAGAGGCCCAGGGGCCACATCGCTCACCTGAGCAACAATTGCCTTAACTCTGATCAAATTAGCAGTACAGTATCAAAATATCTTGACAACTAAGTACAGTAGATCTTGCTAAAAAAAAAATTCAAAACCTGCCAATTTTTATCCACATCTTTTTTTTTGGTAAATACCAAGCCCCTTTTGTTGTTGTACCTGTAAGAAGATTTTTCTCTATTCCTATATACCCCCCCCCCCCCCCCCCCCCCATTTCGTGGCCCCACTTTTCTCTAGGGAATCATGGTTTCATCAAACTTAAATCTGCATAACCTGTGCTTTCAAACTAAGTACCGAGTTTTGGACCGAAAACTTTTCCATTATATTTTTAAAGATTTTCTCTATATATTCTATAAAAGTACTGAGTTTTGGACCGAAAACTTTCCCAGAAAATTTTTAAAGATTTTCTCTATATATTCCTATGTAAAAATACAAACTGCCATCAAGACCCGCCCTACCGCTAGGAACTGTGATTTTGCAAACTTGAATTTACACTACCCGAGGATGCCTCTACACAAGTTTAGGCTTTTCTGGCCAAATAGTCTTTAAAAAGAAGATTTTAAAAGATTTTCTCTATATATTCCTATGTAAAAATTCATCCCCCATTGTGGCCTCACCCTACCCTTGACTATTATTTAAACAAACTTAAATCTATAAGATCTGGGGAGGCTTCCACTCAAATTTGGGCTTTCCTGGCCTAATAGTTTTTGAGAAGAAGATTTTTAAAGATTTTCTCTATACCGTATTTTCCCGACGATAAGTCTGTATTTTTTTTCTCTGAAGCAGAGCACTCGACTTATCGTCTTGATCGACTTGTCTTAGGCTTGAGGTCAGAAAATTGTGAAAAATAGTATTAAAAATTTTGGTTTTAATCATCTTGAGCTGGCTGTGTAATTGAAAATTACGTTGTTGAATTCAATGTTCATCTTTAATTATTATCATTTTCACTCATCTGTTAACACTAGAATACATATTAATAACAGTTATTGAACAATGGTGCATTGTCTTTAATTAATTAAAAGTTTTACCGTTCCGTTTTTATAAACACATTGTCACATGATTCAATATATCACTATTAATAGTGGGAAGATAATATTGCGCAGTAAAATTGAAACCAAACTTGGATGGATAAAAATATTGCAGTAGGTCCGGGGAATGTTTTAAAGTTTTATCATTTTATTAGTTAAGAGTTGTTAGTGGAAAGTATAAATAAGAAATATTTTACGGTCAAAATCAATCTTAAAATACGTAATCGGCAATTATCAACTCTATTGTTTATACGGTAGACTGATCCCGGTTGTGTTAATTAGAACCATTATAACAGGAGCTTGGACTTTGGGTAGTTGTGTCAAACAGCAATGTCACGAATGCCTGTCTATTTCATTGCTGCCCACTCAGTGGAAGCTCATTGAAATCAACACGATTTGTCTGGCTTCTGAGCTAAGACTACGCAATCGGTGCATATTTCACTTGAATCCAGCATCATTTTTAACATGTTTTGACGCAAGAAGTGATAGCTACGTCCTACGGAAAGTCCAAGGCCTTGTAATAATGGTTCTATCTTGCTAAGGCTGACATCTATACGGCAATTTCACTCCCTGTGTACATAAAGAGTACCGTTATAAGAGTGATTATAGTTCATTAATTAATTATTGTCCAATTCTTTGATTATTGTTAAAAAAGACAAACTTGAATCTACACTACTTGAGGATGCTTCCATTTTAATTTGAGCTTTTATGGCCTAATAGTTTTTGAGAAGAAGATTTTTAAAGATTTCCTCTATATATTCCTATGTAAAACTTCATCCCCCTCGTGGCCCCACCCTTCCCCCAGGGACCATGATTTGAACAAACTTGAATCTACACTACTTGAGGGTGCTTCCATTTTAATTTGAGCTTTTCTGGCCTGATAGTTTTTGAGAAGAAGATTTTTAAAGATTTTCTCTATATATTCCTATGTAAAACTTGATCCCCCTATTGTTGCCCCATCCTACCCCCGGTGACCACGATTTGAACAAGCTTGAATCTACACTACCTGAGGATGCCTCCACACAAGTTTAAGCTTTTCTGGCCTAATAGTTTTTGAGAAGAAGATTTTTGAAAAATACCAACAAATTTTCAATAATTCTCAATTATCTCCCCTTTAAAGAGGGCATGGCCCTTCATTTGAATAAACTTGAATCCCCTTCACCTAGTGATGCTTTTTGCCAAATTTGGTTGAAATCTGCCCAGTGGTTCTGGAGAAGAAGAAGAAAATGTGAAAAGTTTACAACGACAACGCCGCCAACAACAACGCCGACAACAGACAACGGACAAATTTTGATCAGAAAAGCTCACTTGAGCTTTCAGCTCAGGTGAGCTAAAAACAGTAAAATTTCACCCATTTAACCCTTTTTTTCTATCACAGCAATTCAATTCCAAACTTTGGTTGAATAATGATCATATTACCTTGACATGTTACAGTGTTGGGATTAAGCCTGAACCCAGCGGGACAAGTACAGTGGAAGCTGCCTATAGTGTTCTTACAGCTGCCACCACTGCAGTAATTAGGATATCTCTCACATTCATTTATATCTGTAATAACCATATTTAGAATTGATTTTGGAATTAATATTCAAAAAGATTGCAACAAAAATCTGTCAAACAGAACACATTTTTACTTCCTTACCTAGACACTTCTTCCTGGAGGGGTTGGGGGTAAACCCTTTGTCACAAACACATCTGTATGTTCCCTGCAAATTCTCACAAGCTCCATTTTCACAGATGTTGGGATTCAGCATGCATTCATTTATGTCTACCAATTACAAATTTTCTTAAGTATTCTTGAGTATTTCATTCAAAACATTCTTAAATTTAGATAGAGATTATCTTGTCCATTACAAATACTATACAAATACACTAAAATTTTGTCATCATTTCATTACACCTTTATTAATGGCTAAACTAAAAAGTGTTGTAAATTACAGTATGCTTATGATTGTCTCAAAGATGTATTGGTGAAATAAACATACAGAACCTACCATACATTTTATGGACCAATGCGTTTATTGTAATCACTTACTCAAGGTGTCTGTACACAGTTGTGAGTACAGAGCCTCTCCTTTCCTGGGACACAGTTCACATCGAGGTCCCCAGGCCTTGACGGAGTCATCGTCCATACAACAGCACATGGACTTGGAGATCTGCATGGCTAGGGGACTGGAGCAGCGGCCCCGTCTGTACTCCAGGAAGCAGTTGCCACGCCTCGTATCTGTAGGAAACAGTATCAACACCGCAATCAGAGTACCCCCATCATCAAATGGATAATTATAAAATATACCGCCATTCTGGGAAACATTTATTAAGTGTCCATATGCCTGATTAAGACAAACGTTTATAAGTACTGGATTTAAAAGATTTTGTACTAACCCAGACAAGTTCTCCCGTCTGTTTGTAGCTGGAAGCCAGTAGGACACTCACAGCGAAAACTTCCCTGGTTGTTTATGCAGATTCCATTCGCACAAGGATTTCTCAGACATTCATTTACATCTAATTGATTAAATACATTGACATCAAAAATTAAATTTCAGTCTATAAAAATCAGCAGCTGAAAAAGAAAAGAATCATTAAAATCAACTCTTTTAGTTTTGCTTACCTAAACAGGTTCTACCGTCGGACGAAGATGTGAAACCAGTGTTGCATACACACTTGTAGCCACCATTAAGATTGACACATACTCCATGTGTACACATACCAGTACGTTCACATTCATTGTAATCTGGAAGTTTGTATTACAAAGATTAAATTGTGCCTCTTTATATTCTCAGCAATACTCTTATGTACCAATTGTGGATTACTAGAAAAGAAGCAATCATTAGTCTAGAAATATACATCTGTGAATAGTTCCTGGTAAATCTTGCTACATTTATGAACCTTTTTCAAGAAGAAAGAATTGGGTTTGAAGAAAACACTGTTTTGTTGTTGTTTTTTTAATTAGGTACTGACAGTTACTTTATAAAACTTTTGTGACTGGTCTTAACTTTCCAATTATTTATTTCCACCCTCGCATATGTAATTAAGCTAATATCTTGACATTTTTTGCCCATTTATTTAATTTCACATTTGATTCTTGATCTAACCTTCTCATTCATCAGACTTAAAAAAAATTGTTTGTATGCCCCTGTTCAAATCAAGCACTAATTTCAAACCCGACGAGATTTTCTAACCACTAGTGGATTCCAAAATGGTTATCTATCAAAACAGCAAAATGGATTTGATTGAATCAGTAGATTTTCTAATAAAAGTGGTAGGCAAGAGACAGAGTTAAAAAGCGGTAGATTTCTGGGTAAAGTGGTAGAGTTAACATGAATGTATACACACACACATAAAGAATGTCATTAAACTGCTAGACTGAGACCAGCACTGTTGGTCATGATACGTGGCTGCTGATGCCTACCTAAGCAGTATGCCCTGTCTGGGGACAGGCGGAAGCCCTGGTGACAGACACAGTGGTACGACCCCTCAGTGTTCTGACAATTCCCATTGGTGCATAGTTTACCATTCTCTGTGCATTCATTGATATCTAAAACACACACAAAAGCATCTATGATAATTGTATAGATCCATTCTCTGTGTCAATCAATATAAATTATACATATGATCACATGACATTTATTGCATATGCTCTGCTTTTACGCAAAAGTTCCAAAATCAGATCAATTATGAAAAATATTTCAATAGTGTAATGTCAAATGAATACTGTAGATTCCTAATTATATGCGAGGAATTAATATCCCCGTAAAATCGCGAGAAATACATATCGCAGATTTTAAAATCTCACTTTTATTTTTCGAACACGTAAACTAAACACCACAATGATAAAAATTCGGCGTTTGCGATTTTATATTCTTGCGATTTGATGCAAAACAGTTGAGTCGCTGAACTAAGTACTCACGCAAAATAAGGAATTTACAGTAGTATTGGAATTATCATACTGGTACTTATTACCATTCAGATATATACTGTTTAGTTATCAGAGAGAAAACTAGGTCTCATCTTGACAAATAAATCAAATTTCATTCAAATTCTAACTATTTCAAAGGAGTAACATGTGAAAATTGTTGCCCTGTAAGTTATGCTAAAATGGCATGCTTAGTCATTACATGTACAATTATAGGTTTTTGAGAGGAATAGGTTGCTGTGGTGTATTGCACCTTTAAGCAGTCTTTGTTTAGTTGTCATACTCACCGTAGCAGACCTGGAGGTTAGAGGACGGGCGGAACCCGGGGTTACAGTCACATTTATAGCCGCCATCCATGTTCACACAGCGACCATTAAGACACATCCTTTTTGTTGCACATTCATTCATGTCTTCGACAAGAAATAAAAATTAATTTAAGCAAAGTAAACAGGTATATCAGATTAGATTATCAAACTCATTATTTGCTAAAGGAAATTTATATCTTTAGATAGTTTAACTGGTTTTTATGTGAATGAATACATAAATACCTATACATCGTCCATCCGATGAGAGCCTGTATCCGCGGTTACACCTACATCTGTAGCTACCAGGCGTGTTCAAACACTGACCATTCATACACACTCCACTTCGCTCGGAGCATTCATCGATATCTTTCAAGTAAAAAGAAATTTAAAAAGTTACTGAAATTTATAACTTTATTATTTTAAATGGAAGAAAACAAAAATAAACTCAACAACTTTTCAAAATAATAGATTTATATTCAAACCACAGAAATATACTCTTCTATTCTGTGAAATCCCTTGTTTATTGATTTTTTAAAGAATTCATTTGATGATTATAAATCAAAGAATGAATACAAAAACGTCAACCTATTATTTGGATGTTGTTATGTGTGAAAATTACCTGTGCACCTGTCCTTGTCCGAGGTTGGTTTATAGCCAGGGTGACACACACACCTGTAGGAGTACTCTGTGGGCTCGCAGCGAGCATTGACACACAGATTGGGAAACAGCCGGCACTTATTCCTACTAAATTCTCCCCCTTTTTTACAAAGCTCAGAATGTGCTTCTGCAAAATGAAATTAAGATTCTAATTCATGCATGCATCATTGATGTTTCAGAACCTATTTTAGATAATTGTAAATAATGATTAATGTCTTTTTCAAAGTAATATAAAACAGGAAGACCTCTAAAATATTAAATGTTGAAAATGTTGATTAAGAAATGCTCTACATCTTCGCCTAGAGTTTTATCTACAATGGGAAGACTTGTTTAGCCTGATTTACCATTTCCCGGCTGAGGACAGATCTGGCAGTTGGAGAGCTCCCCCCATCCTTTGCCGGAATCGCAGCAGCAATCAGCCAGAGAGAGGAGGGGGACCATTGGCTGGGAGCACCTGTTGTTTACAACCTGCTGAAAGCATCTCCTCCTCTGTATCCCTACAAACACAACTAACAGGATAGCTTGCTTTGTCTAGATTACAAATACAATGTCTAAATTCATTTTAAACTGAATTGTACACTTGTGTTTTAAGAATAATGCAGAAAGGAATAAAGATTTATACATCAAACATGTGCATCAGACCATTTCCTTGGGATCTGCAGAAATTTAATCACTCAATGATGTCAAAGGCCTGTATGAAACTCATCACAAACTCTTACTCACAGAATTTGCAGCTGCCATTATGTAAACTTTGATGGCATCATTCTTTGAATTGGCCCTTAAAATTCATTCTTTACCAAATGAAATTCTTCTGATCAAGACACGTTAGACTCAGTAAATGTATATGTTTCCAATTATCATAATTATATGTGTAGAGTTTTGTGTTTTTGATATTTTAGAATAATTGCACAATGAAATGTGCCATTTATACATACAGAACACTTAGGTACTGCCGAACAAAATTCCTTGCTCTTGCTATCATGATGAGAGTTAAATACACGACACAACAAAACTGCTGTTAAAGAAGGACTTTGAGAAAAGTTGATACCCTAAATTCCCAGCTGATTAACATGCAAATAATGCATAATGCATGCTTGTTTATCCTACACTTTTGTATGTTGAGTGCCCCCCCCCCCCACCCCATCCATTCTGCCTGAATCAGTAGAGCAAAGTGCTGCTTGTAAACTAGCTTCTGAAGAGGACCATGAAGTGTCAGGGGTTTGTTCTGTGTAAGGAGCTATATCATTCATCCCCGAGGATTAAACCCCAGCAGGATATGTGTCAGATACCCTTGAGAACAAATTACCTTTGTGTTTACAATTACATGCCTCTCTACTGGAATGGAGATTGCTGGCATGTTGCTATTTTAAATACAAAATCAAGTTTGATGTTCAACTGATCTCGTTAAAATATGTGAGTACGATATTAAAGCTTTGCAGCTATCAGTAAACCTGTCAATTAACAAACAAAAAAAGGAACCCCACAAGGTCATATACATGTATGACGCTCATTTTTCAATCATTCTGAATGTTTATATACATTGTAAAAGGATCTTACAGCGAATTACAGAATACCAGTAGAGTTTTCAATAGCTTGCTAGATTGATCAATAGGGTATTCAATTTGGTCAGCAAGGTATCACATTAGGTTTAAATCTAGGTCATGTGATTACTCAGGTATGACAGCAATAGAGTGAGTTAATCTGGTTAACATTTGCACGTTTTGGGCCTTTTTGTTTCTCTCTGTTATCCTACATTACTGCTATAAAAGTCTGAACTAATTAAGCAGTAAGCACAAAAAAAAATATTGGACCTAGTGCTGTAAGATGCACCAGAAATCAGGGAACCAAAATGTTAAATGATTTTTTGCAGTGAAAAATACCTCCTTTTTTAAGTTATGCTTGTCTCTTTTGTTTGTTTCTTCAGAACTGCCTTTTGAATTACATTTTTTGAAAAACAAAATTCAAATTACTCCAAGCAGAATTGATTCTCTATAGAGTCCAGTGCTGTCCAGGTGAACTTTCTTTTTAAAAGTCTATGAATAGAATAGCTAACAATAGGAGGGAGTGTTCTAGAGGTTTTCTTTGTGTAAAATGAATGGGTTGAGTGCAAAATAAGCATCTACACTTGAGTAACCACAGGACCTAGATTTAAACCTGATGTGATACCTTGCTGACCAAATTGAATACCCTATTGAGCAATCCAACAAGCTATTGAAAACTCTACCGGTATTCTGTAATTCGCTGTAAGTTTGTGGAAATTGTTGTCATATTTACAGAAAATGCACTGAAAATTGGTTAGAAAATCTGATAGCTGTCTTCACAATCTTACAAATATTAAACCACACTAGCACGTCAATCACAAAACTGAATGAATGAAATACATGTACTTACCCACACAAGTAGATTTGTCGGGGGTGAGTTCATAGCCCTCGTTACAGGTACAGAAGTAGCCGCCCTGGGTGTTTGTACACAGGCCGTTCCTGCAGCGGTCTCTATTTTCAGCACATTCATCAACATCTAAGTCAAAGAGTTGAGTTGTGATAAGAAACTTTCTGTTTGGGTCTCAAAGAGCGGATATTGTGTAGATTGTTTAAAGGAAATTTTTTCTCAATCATTTCTCTCTGACTTGTAATGAACCATAATTAAAGTATAATTTTAAATATATAGAATGAAATAATAAAAAACTAGGTACTATAAATCAATTGAAATAGATGTAATATATCATACTTAAATTAAATTCCTGAAATTCATATAGATTGAATTTATTACCAAGACTCTAAAGAATATGAAAGAAAAATCTTCCATTCAAACTTTGTGAACTAAATTTGATGCCTGATATTAAATATTACTTAAAAATAAATTTCTATGCAAAGCAGTTCCAAATTCTATATATAGGTATCATTATAACAGTACCCGGTACATATTTTGCTTATTTACTCTCTATGTGAGTAGGTCTGTAGAACCTAGAGCTTACTCTGGTATATATCTAGCAATGAGTGAGGAGTTTCTACTGAAGATCTCACCTTCACAGTCCTGTGTGATGGGGTTTTGTCTCTGGCCCTTCTTACACTCACACCTGTACGAGCCCACCGAGTTCACACAGGTCCCTCCCCCACACACTCCGGGGATAGCAATACACTCATTCACATCTACAATTAAAACAAAACTACTTCTGTGAACTATGATATTGAAGCTGAAGTTATTGATTGTCCATATTGAGACTCCAGATGTTGGTTTGCTACATACCTTGACAGGAGTTTGTCTGTAGGTTTGGGATGAATCCGCGTCTGCATGGGAAGGGCCGGACAGGGCACTGCTCACAGGGGTTACCCCAGGCTTTACCCACAGTCGCACAACACAGATTCTTGGTACAAACCAACCCAGTCAGCTGACCCCGACACATGCTGTCCGAGAGCTGGGTAAAGCATGGCCCAACTCGATAGTCTGAAACCAGTAAAATTATAATGCATGGTCTCATTCAAAGTCTGATGACTAAGTTAATTAACTAAATACGATTTTCAACCAGTTATACCCCTTGCATGATCTCTGCTAGGGAATTCCATCTTAATGGTAAGGTGACCTTGGTCAATGACAACAGGTCAAGGTCAGGACACATCTACAGGTCAATAACACCCTTTGTCCACAGTATGAGTTTCTAACACAGTACTTTTTCTCATTAAGTTATTGACCAGACATGAAAGTAGGACAGACAGTCTAGCTATGCAAAAGACTTCGGACCCTCCGACCTTACCAATGTGCATTGCCTCTGGTTCAATGTGTTATACACCAGACCGGAATGTCTGATGTCTCGGTGTCCAGTTTAATGCTTTATTATTTTGACTAGGAGTCATTCAAATGTTTTATTAGAAGTAAAAAATATTGCACAAATGTGATTAGAACAGAATGGTCGGTTCCTTGGTCAAAGGAAAAGAAAAGCGCCTACTCTACTACTCTAGAGAAGGATACAGTCTAAGACTCCAAACGAACTGCAAGAGGATTCAATACGGATTCGAAATATGGCTGACTATGGCTTACTTATAGTGTATAGATAAGCATAAGATTTTCTTCATTCTGCATTTTCATGTGTTTTACTTTTTTACAATTAGGTTTTTCTTTTTCAGTCTTCAATCTAACAAAATTAGGTACAGCCCTGTGCGTTTATTGATCACACTGGACAGAATGTCCTGTGTGGTCCAAAATACTTTCACATAGACTGAATAGATTGGTGTGAAATGGATAGACACTGACTGTAAGAAGGAAAGACAGTCCTGATAATTCTATGATACCCTACTCTTAACTTAACAGGTAGTACGTCTTTGCAAGATATAAAAATAGAGGCCCATGGACCACCTCGCTCACCTAAACATTAGTTTTGTATCATTCTATTTTACTCTCTTCAACATTCCAAACAAACAATAATTTCATTTTGGCCCCCATCTGGTTTTTTAAAGGGGGCATCTTAAAATATCAAAATGCACCGAACTTTGCTATATATAGCATATAACAAATGTACATTGGTACAATGGATTCGTTCAAAAATTAAGAAAAATAACCTATGAATATTATAATTCGATGTGTAAATTTCCAAGGCGCACACTGTTTACTTTTTCTTTCATGTTATTTCTTATATTGCACTCCTACAAAGCTTCATTTTGTCATAACATGATAAAGGCACATTGGCAATGCTCACTTACCAAACAACAAATACATCATTTAAAAAATAAAATTCTCATTTAAAAAATCTAAATATTTTTATCTGTATTTTGTTTTGTCGTGTTTAATTCTAAAAATGGTTATTGAAACAATTTCTAAAAAGGTATAAATACACTGTATAGTCTGTATTTTATTAGATTGCTCAAAAATATGCAAAAGGATATCTAAAGTCGGCCACCTTAATAAGTACATATCTAGATCTTCAAACTTATGGCAAAATAGAACAGGTAACCTTGTTGTACCAGTGACCAAATATTTCGCTTTGCTAATGTCAAGTCACCCAATTAATATCTCTGTATAGTGTATATTCAAACTAAAATACACATTTGGAAGACCAAATGAATCTCATGTAACACCAAAACTTGTCACTTGAAGGCTGAAGCAAACATTAATGCAGGATAATTGGTCCATTTCTGTGTGTTCTTGACATTCAAGCTAAACTTACAATGCAATAAACTTCAAAATATCAAAGTATAAACCACAAAGGTGTTATCAAAATATGTGTGGCATTTCGACAACACAGTAATGATATATAGTTTCTATTTCAGTATTAAATCTACTTAAGTGATACACACTATAGCAATGGGGTTTGATTTAAATCTAAAAAAGGGTTAAAGTTATAAACTACTGTACCATTTTCACAGCGAGGCCCAGAATATCCATAGGTGCAAGCACACCTGTCTTTGCCAATGCATCTTCCTCCATTTTTACACTCTGGATTACAAGTAACTGAAAACACATATTTGTAAGAAAAATTATTCCAAGCAAGCCATCATGAACAGAAGAAATACATAATTATTTGAACAATAAAATATTCTCTTTTGTGCTTCAACTAACTATACTCTGTCCCGAGTTTTTGCTTCCACTACTTTTCGCTTGATATTTTGATAATAATAAATACCTCTGTACTCAAACTACGTTCGTCCATTGATATGAAATATGTCCAGATTATCTGTTTTGAAATGCCCCCTCTACTGCTTCAGGTTTCATACACATCCCAAAATAGAAAGTCTATACGGGGATTTTGCATTACATCAGCCATTAATAAGCTCAGATGATAATGTTGAAAAATTACACGAGGTGTCCAGAGTACTTCCGAGTGGAGAAAAGATGTAAACATTTCCCATTATAAATCTCCATAAGAAATTTTTTTTCATTCCTGTGAAATTTTATAGGTGAAAAGGGATAATTTGTCAATGAAGAATATCTTTCAACTGTACTTCTTTCACAAGTATGTGTATTTTTATTAAAAATCATCAAAAAGTGATGGAAGCAATAGCTTGGGACAGAATATAGCTATGAATGCAGCTAGCATAGCAGAAAAACAGAACCCGCATTGAATCAAGTACACAGTACTGAATTTCCAAAAAGTGATGGTTCTGAATTACAATCACATGCCAAAAGTATGTCAATATTTGAATTTTAATACGATATATATTTCATTGAAAACATACCTTATATAATTCAAAGGTGGTGTGATGTTATATTTTTTTTGGATTTGAAGAGATTTGGATTAGTTAATACAGATTTGCATATTTTGACATATATGTAGCCATGCAGTGTCAATAGAAACGCCCATACAACAAGCCACTTTATTTTATGCAGGGTTATTTTCGCCCTTTTTTCACTTGCGATGATTTTGCCCCGTCTTGAATTCTCCCAAACAAAGATGTGTTAAGGAGATACTATTTAAGACATTGGAGTTCGCCCAGTCTTCAATTCACCCTCTGACATTAAAAGGGAAAGGGGCTAGAATAAAATGGGGCAAATATTTCCCTGTATACAGTATTTATTCATACACAAGAAACAAATCTAATAAGTTCATCTGTCTTCTTAAGACTTACATGTAGGTTTAAGAGAAGTTGTTGTTTTAAAAAACCAAACTCCAACATTTCCAATTTTATTTTTACAATTTTGATAGTACATCTGTACTTTTGACATAATATATTGTTTGCATCATACCAATACATATTAACACTTTACTTCTATGTTTTCCCTATGTCGAATCCATACTTTTATCACTTCATTTTGCTCCATGATATCTGGCATTGTCCAGTGTTGTCATCTTTTTGTGAATTTTAAAGAATAGTATCTGTTCTTAGCAGAGACATAAATGTTGTGTCTCAGGTCTTTAGTTAAGTACTGATTACCATTCAACGAAATACACTCATTTGGGGAAAAAAATGGCATAATGGCCCAATAACTAATGTGTTGGCAACTATAAATCAAAAGAGATCATGTATCTACCGTTTACCAGTGTTTACCCGGCTTCCGTGCACAGGTGGAAGGGATTCTACTTAGGAAAGCTAACTGTATATGAATGGCGTGTGTCCGAATGTCAACATTCATGTATTGAAAGAATATAAAACTTCAAAAAACAAAAATATTTTAAAGTACCATCATTTTGAAGCTCTCTGTCAGCAGTTTCAAGTGGGAAGGGTTTTACCGCGCAAACGACATGATGTAGAAAGAATCGTGCAAGGTGTTCCGAATATTTCCGAATTGTGGAACGTGTTTTAAAAGGAGAATTTTTTCGATGGTTCCTTTCTTGGTGATTTCAAATGGAATTAGTTCTTGTTTTCAAATAAACACGAAAAGACATGATTCAGGAACAAAAACATTACCTGCTGCCTGACAAGATGTGGACGGTTGGCCATTGGAACAAAGACAAAGATTAGGACGAATGCAAGTTCCACCACTGCATCCCACCTGACAGATAGCTAAGGGTAAAAAATGATAATCATATCAAATAAATTAATAAATAAAAGAAAAAAGATTAGAAAATAGAAACAAATGTTCACACTATCAGAAGCAATATATTTTTTCTATTCAATTTTTATCGAACTTAAAAATAATAATTATGTAGAATGTATAATCACTCAGAGACATAAATAAAATATTAGTTTAAATTTATGTCTCTGGTATAATATGACGTTAATATGTTATGCTTGGACCAGAAACATACATGTATAGTTACGTCTCTGGTTTGAATCCCTTAAAGATGGAATCACTTGGGGAAATTACTAAGTTAAAGATCGATCTACCCTTGAATTCTTCAGGCATACATGCGAGTACCCATTATTGCCGAAAAATAAAGAAGTTTTTGTACATGCATCTATAGATGATAGTTATACAAAGTTGTACGAGTCGGAAAATCATTAAAGTATTATTAAAAAGATACAAAAATACATCGTTTCAATCCCTACATGCGCCGTAAAATCTTCAGGTACTATCTTCAGGTATATACATGTAAATTCAATATATGTGTTATCAATATTGAGATCGAATGCGTCCAAACCTTACTGGTTTATTGTCGTTCATACTTTACATACGTTTGATGACGTCATATGTGAACTTACGTATGATGCATCGATACTGGCCCGGCTGCCGCGTCCATCCCTGACAACAATAGCGTCGGGATATGGAGCCACACGTATTGGGTCTACAACAGGAAACCATCATTAATTTAGATCATCTCCATTACTATATAGCTGAACAAAGTGTCAGCAGTCACAAAACTGATAAAATGCATAACCTGTCAATTTACATGTAAACTTGAAGGAAAACTGCGTGATTTTAATGTGAAATACAGAATAAAAATATTACATATTTACCAGTCAGTGCCATGATAGCTTCACAATCAATTGCAAAATATAAAGTAATGATCGGTATACTGCCATATGATGTTTTAATTCGTATGATGTCAAGTCATTATTTCAAATTGTTTTCGTGATTTTTTAAGTGGTTCCAAAGTTAGGCCTACCCCCCCCCCTAAAAATTTCCTCAATTAAAAAACGGGGGAGGTGTTATTGCACAGTCTAAGAGTAACTGTATTTTGATCCATACGGTAAATTCATCAATTTTTTTTAACACGATATCAATGTTATCGGTAGTTCCGTTTAGTAAATAGATTGATACATATATGCTACAATGATGAATATGTCTAAATGAGCCCAAGTATTAACTCTTTGGTAAGAAAGACGGAAATATATTATCATTTTGTGCACTTTGTATGAAAATTGGCTAAAATAACATTCAGTATAATGTTGTGCATTTTATATAAAAATTCAGTTTACGATAAATGTACGCGCCATCAATTTTTCCAGACGGACACTTGTTTTTATTTGCCATACACTTCTCAAGTTTCAATGAAGAACAAGTGGGGTTAACCGAAACATAAATTGTCCAAAGAATTCGTCCCGAGTCAGCAGTCGGCGAGCTATGTCAACAAACTGAGCTGTCGAGTGTCAAAATTGTAAATTAGAAACAAATAGGCATTTTATCGGGTAGTTTTAACCTAAATGACCAGCCGGAAAATGGGTAGTTGTTGAATTCTACAGACGAGTGAGCTGATAAGGCCCTTTGGCTAGGAATGCCATCGACATGTATATATATTCAGATATGTTCAAACTCATGCAGATATATATTTTTCTATAAGACGTAACATTGAATTAACTGATTTAGGAGTATTCTAGCTGTGTGTAGATGCTGACTCCCGCGTTCCATTTCCCCTGACCACGTTCAGACGCATCTGTAAGGAATTACACTGAACAAACATTTTCAATGAAAGAGTTTGCTTTTGATCCCCACTCAAGTGAAAGAAGCTAGTTTCTTCTATCTTTGAACAGATACCACCATGATCGAAAGCTGCAATCAAAACCTAGAGTAACTGTATTTGATCTAGCTAAAGAAGTTAAAAAATAATAGCTGGGCCGTTGGTGGCTCCCGGTATCTTACCCCCTCAGTAAGTGTGTATTGTCCCTGGTCCGGGGGGACACATTCCCGTCACGCTGGTACGGGTAAGACCAGTACCTCCGTTGTTGAGGGTTGCTCTGTCCCCCCACAAGCCGTATCTCCATGCAACACAACACAAACACATGAAAAATAAGTAAACCTCCAAATTTTCTTCTCCAAAATTCCATCTTGACTCCTTTACTGCAGAATTTAACTTAAGGTATATGTGAGAAAAAAATTCAGAGTAAAAAATTGGAGGAATATATCTTTCACCGATTAATCACATGATATCGAAACCCCTCGTCTTAGAACTAGATTTCAATGAAATCTGAAGACAGCTATCAGAAATAGGCTGAGGTTCCGGTTAGATTCCACGGTAAAAAGCGCCAGACATCCGTCAGATAAAGCAGGGCTGTCCCTCTGTCCTTATCTCACAAAAAGTGCAGTCATATATCGCAGACTTCACTTTCAAATCACCCAACAAAAAAAAATCTTATTTCGTTCATCAATTAAAACAATGAATGCACACTAACAGATTTGTTTCCATCAAACAGTGCCTAGAGGTCGCTAATTTCTCTCACATTGCATCACTGAGTTCACACAGCAACCATTCTTAATCCGTGAATAAATGATGGAGTGTGTGGCGGGGTATTCCTCTCTCCAGATTTACCGGGGCACCTGTTATTTAAAACATTTGGTGTAGCAAAGCCACTTCTCAACATAGGAATGTCGGGTCCACAATGTCAAGAGCTCTCCACTTCCCTCAAGTACCAACGGATTAATGTAACTACTCTCAAATTTTGTATCATTTTACATATTCATCATCTGTACCGCGGAAAGATTACGTTTGTAGAATTCACAGAGAAGTCGAGACTCTATCAGCTCTACACATCACAGGCGCTAACTTTAGCAGAAAAGTTTATTTCGTTTTCGCTGCCCTGGGTTTGCGTTCGTGCACTTTATTATAATTAACAACACAGGGATAAATACCATTTTTTTTTCTCTCAAACATTAGATCATATTTATGTCATTTTGCACTGATGCCAACTATACGCACTCTACATGTAAACCCGGCATTATAGTACGGTTTGCGCGAATTTCGTGTATAATATCAATATCAACATTTATGAAACATCATCGTTCCAACCCCCAATCCTATATAGGCTTAAAATTATAAATTCGAAAAAATATTGATAATTACTAAAATGCCCAGCCATCTAGAAAAAAGCATATGCAACATGCATGCATCTCGTTCAATCAAGGATTTACAATACACAAACTATTTCATACAATTATCCGTTGAACCTACGAATCTTTGCTTTTAATTAAAATAAATTGATTTAAAAAATACACTTTATCTTTTTCATGAATTTTCATGCATTATGTTCATGAAAAGGGTTAAGACATAATTTCCACCAATGATTTGTGTTACGATTACAGCGTAACCACATTAATATGAAATCTATAAATTTTTCATGAATACAGATAAAAGATAAAAGATAACATTCTTTTTTTTTAAACATAGATATACTCAAATATTCGGAAAAAAAGGTTCATCTGCTTAAATTACACGAAGGTATTTTAAAAGGAGAGAATCAATACTCTATTTCTTATTGTTAATGGAGAGAAGTGGGTTATCGCTCTTTACACAGACACGGGAACAAAAGATCATCAAATCTATTTGGTGATATTTTCAGTTCATGACCATTTCATATATACAATCATCTCTTATTTCTTATTCCTTCATTTTTTTGTATCGTTTGTAAGAGAGAGTCGCTTTCTTTACCTCAGAATATGCATACCTTTTTCGTAATTCCTATAAAATATTACTTCCCTTTTTTAATGATTTTCCAATAAAATAATCATTTAATTTTTTCCTCAAAAAGCGCTCTACATTATATTCAGTAGAGGGTGTGGGGGAGGTTCCATGTTTCGTAAATTTACTACGAAAATTTAATAAACTTGAGTTTTTAAGGTAGGGGCTCCGGACTCCCCCCCCCCCCCCCCCCCCCCCCAAATCCCCGCATGATTTGTATTCAATGTTTTTCCAATAATGATTTGAAATCAAAGCGAGCAATTTCTACGTGAAATGTCGACAGATTGTACAGCACAGATTTCAAGGTCATATAGCATCTTTCATTAATGTATTTGACACATAGTTAAATAAAAGGGTCATTGTATCTTACACCTTTTCTTTTCTATTTATTTCTGGGCGTTCTAAGCAGTTCTCTAAATATTGACCCACACGCCAACCCCCCAGTCCACGATTTAGAGCTGTGCTCTCTGGCAGGCATACATGGTAGGGGACTTTCTATAGAAGCTTTTAATTTTTCAGGTATACGTCCATTAAAATCTCACCCTGAAAGAATAAGTCAATTAGCGGCTGGAGGTTCGGAGTAGTGCGTTTTCGTCCACAATGACTTTGGTCTGACGGTGGGTGTTGATATTCGCAGTTGTTTTTACACTATCCATAAGACACGGTCATCATGAGTATTTTAGCGCCTTACTATACAGCTGTCAGTGGGTCGGCAGCAATGAGAATCATCGTTGTTTTTACATTTGATGTTTGAGAAAATAAGCACATCTATTTGTCTTGGTTGATCTCTCGCAAATAAATACTGAATGCGCACAAAAGGTCATTATTTTCTATTGAATGAAATGTTTTTTTAGAAATCAGTAAAAATATTGTCCTTTACAAAAATTTAGATTATTGGGAATCAAAATTTGCACATGACAAAATTTTGATTCCCATTAATCTAAATTTTTGTAAAGGACAATATTCTTGGAAAATAACTCAATATTTTAAACCAATGTCTGTTACGCTTTTTAATATAATGAATTTCTAATCGTTTTCATTATTTAGTTTTATTTTCTCATTTTGAAATCTTTCTTAGTAAAGCTACACCCCCTTTATATTTTCTTTTCCTTCCTTCTGTTTTTCAATATGACATGTATGAATCGGTATAAAAATATAAGATGTGGACAGTGCACAAATATGATTTTACTATCTGCAACATTTCAGAAAGAGAGAGAGAGATTACTGTGTCCATTTATAAACAAATGGATATAAAATACACATACAAGCATGCACATATATGTAAATAGTGCATAGCTGTTGGTAAATAATTTACATTTTCAGCGAGGTACAATAAAATGAAGGTTATGAGGGTAGCGATCATTGCAGAAAAAAATTACATAATCTTCTACTAAAGGCCTATCGCGGGTTACGTATTTCTTCATAGATATATAGAGGCTCAGTTGTCGGATAGTGGAGTTCTTTACCATTTCGGCATGATCTTATGTGTATTTCTGTGTATTACAATTAAAACATACTCTGAAAAACCCTGTTTTAATCATGTAAAAAAAAAGTCCATTCAATGTACATGTAGATTTAAAAAATTACTTATTTTAAACTTTTTAAACATAATGAAAACGGGGATTTTTCGATGAATGTTTTATTGCAATACACAGAAATACACATTGGAATACCAATTTTAATCATTGGTATGGCAAGGCACTTTGAATTACACACTTTGAAAAAAATATTTTAAAGTGCGTTAAATTTGGACCAAGTTAACCCACTTTGAAAAATGTTTTCAAAGTGCGTTAAGATGGTACATCAACATTTTTTAGTATCGACACTCTTAACGCACTTTGAAAAAATATGTATAAATCACAAATTCTGGAATCGAATTTCTTTGTTGATAGTATGATGATTTGTTTACTTTGGTGAATCTATAATTTACCGTATTTGAGAACGGGGATGGGGGTTGGGTGGGGTTCACCAAAGATACCGGTCAATCAGCAGTGCATCATTTACTTGATTACAGGAAGATGGACCCCTGACCCTCATCACATTATGTTTATTTACAAGCACATGCAATAAGCCAGTTGAAATATGTTATACATTGATCTCTATTATCAATATATACAAATCATATTCGTTCTGGCATAGCTCAATACTCCAGATAAGAAGTTAATTTGCAGCATACTCAAAATAGTAAAATGCAGTTGCTAAGCTATGAAGTGTGTGTCATATTTGGATTATTCAAATCTCCCGAATTATTTTGTGTGTGTAAATTGTCGATATTGTCTTATGAGAAAAAAAAATCTCATATAGAAACTGTTTATCAAGTTAGCTGAGCATTCAATTGGTTAAATTCTTGTTTAAATTAAGCTACACAAGGTTCAAACAATCATTTATTGTATATAAAAATATAAATTATTTTTACTAAACCCTTAACATTTTTTTTTCAAAGTGCGTTGATATCGACGATATCATCGCACTTTAAAAAAAAATATTTTTTTTTTAACTTTACTTCTTACATTGAAATTTTGGTAAATCATTCAAACTGCAAAAAAAAAAGACCAAAAACATTCTGTACATAAAAATCAAATTACTCTGCAATACAATGAGGAGTCCGTTGAGCACACGGACAGTGTCCGAGACTTGCGTTGAGATGTCCGATAGTCCGCTGTTCTTTGTGTGGATGTGTTAAGGCGTACATAGGGCGTGGGTACACTACGGGGCGAGTTCTAGTCAATGATGTAACGTGGCACGGGCTAGACAGGCTTTGGCTTCAGGTGACGGCGCCACCCCGTGCAATAAATACGTCATCCTTGCTGCAGTGGAGAGATAGCATTTTGTTTATCTTTCTGGCCTTAGATTCATTGATATACCTGTATTTATTGCCTGCACTCAGACTGAGGTAACCCAGACTGAATATGATTATGTTTACATAAGATGTTTACATATGATCAGTTTGTTTAATGTTGGTTTGAGGATGTCCACTAATAGCAATATTTAGAGGGTTTAGAATACACAATAAACAAATGTAAAATATTAAGAACTCAATGCACCTATTGTGTATCACAAATCAGAGAAGAAGGGTGCACAACACAATCTACGCTTAGTGATACAAACATTATCGATGGGGGTCCAAATATTGATGTCCCTGCTTTTGCGAAAGGTAACGGAAGATGGCCATTGCCCCCGGCCTTGGTGAGACGTGGGAACCGCAACAGGTCTAGTGAAGCCGAAAATGACCAACTCTCTCCAATTGTGTGTTGATCTTTGTCAATTAGTAAATCCTTCCGTTTAATTCCTTATGCAAATAAATTGAGAGTTATTATCTGCTTAAAAGGCTGGTCCTCTATATGTTGTAATTTGGAAGTAACAAAGGCCCAAATGAACACTTCGTATTGGACGCCGGGGCCTCTTGCAGGTGTGAGAGAACAGTTTTGGAAAAGTCTGATTGAATCCAAACATATGACATCATCACGGCAAAAACCTGGCTTTTCAGGAACGTTTAATTTCAAAGAGTGATAAATTTCCCAGGCCATGGAATGGCTACGTGTTTTGAATTTCATCATTGACATTTTCTGCAATTTCTTTACAAAATAATAATTAAATCATTATCTGTAAAGGGTTAAGCGTTGATGAGTCACTTTGAGAATCTAAGACCAATGGACCGGCTATTACAATATAGTCAACCACTACGGCAAGACATAGTTTTAAGACTAATTCTAAAAAAAAAATAGAGGCACAATTTTTCAATTATTAGACTCTTATTATTTTGTTGTTTTCAATTTTAAATAAAATTTCTATTTTCAGCACAAACACACAGCGCTTTTATTTTCATATGTACATAAAAAAAAAAAGCAATCGGCAAATATTCTATACCGTTCCTAGTATCTGAACCATTAGTGGCACCCATTAGTGATTCTATTCCAGGAAAGGAATTTGAATTGGAAATATTATTGTATTTTCAATGTCAAGTTTTTATGTTATTATCCAGATATTATATTGCTTGTTTCGTGCAATTGTAATGATTGAATTTTCCATATTAAAAAATGCGAGGAGTTTAAAAAATATAATATGGTAGGAGCAACTTGATACTCAAAATTTAAGTGTCGACAGTGCAATTCTTCCATCCAGTACGCGTATATTAATTCCAAACCTTGGAAATAAGTTATAATAAGAGAAAAATAAAAGACTGATTCTTGTCAGTAAGGGTTCAATCTTTCCGGGGGCCAATTTTGACATGTGTTTTGTAGTGCATGGTACAAAGGGGATTAATTCTGGTCGGTCTTTGAACATCGATTGCCGATTTGTCGCTAAATAGTCCTTCTCAATCCGCAGTCAAAATATTGTTGCAAGCATTAAGACTAACTGGTCCAAACCCATTAGCGGGAGGGACATTCCGTTTCAATGTCGAGTGGAAATCGAAGTACATGAATTGACGTTGTAAAAACATATTACGGACAATGAGTATAGATGATGCGGTGCTTTGTGGTCCATTGTGTGCGCGCCGGTAAATCTTGTACTAGGATTAAATATGGGCTAAATTACTTTTAATTAAATCCTGCTTGAAATAAAATCGTCATTTTAATCATTTCTTAGCTTTGTGATATAAGGTACAACTCTGACGTATCTTTTTTACGCCTATATATACATGTATTTATAATATTGCAGTAATGAGTGCTAGACAAGTATTAGACTTTGTATTTACTTACAGTAGAAAATTTGATATTGGTATCAAAGGTATATTTACCCGATTAACAAGACGAATCAAACACCATGTATACTGCAGACAGAAAATTACAATGGATGGGGTGGTATCGAAAATAATCTTAAACATATACGGCGATGAGAAATTTTTCATATTAAATAATAAGTAAACAACTGAAGTTTTCAAGTAATAGTATGCAGATGTGCACACTTCTGAAATCGAGGCGCAATATACACAGTTATGAATGTACATGGTATTTTGTAAACGCCACAAGTCATAACTTTAAAATTCTTTCGAACAGTGATACGGATGGTTCGAGAATTGTGATTAGGTTCAACATCATGTAGGCCTATATCACGAAGCGAGGATTTGATCATACAATAGTTCGAAACCGGAACTATGACATCATGGGTCACTAATTCTATACTGATGCATGTATGGTGGCGCAATATAGTAAATAACACTACGATAGGATATGAGTGGTTACGCAATTATGAATATAAATATTTAAGATATATTTATGAATTGTATCTATATATGAATAGTATATTTTCAAAAACTTCATTGTAACTATCAACGATCGAAAATTCGGGCGTATAACCCAACAATCGAAAATTCTTGCATTTGAGTTTTTTTTCCATATAATTCAAAAAGACTCCAAAATACAATTTAAAAATAGATCAATAATAAGACTTCAGATATTGATCTTAAACAAATAAAAAATTCAAAAACTCATATATATTTTTTATTTTGTTGGAATCCGCGTGGTTTTTAAAAGATCGATTGCTACATAATAATGATGTACCGGAACTTTTCTCAAAAGCTAGCTGCAGTTTGGTTATTTCGTTGTAATTATTTAATAATCCACAAGTTCTAGTTCGTTTTCCGTTTTTATGCCCTGATTACGGGTAGGGTTTTTTTCTTACCTGTACAGATCACCAGAACAATTGAAGAGCAAATAGTTCATGAGATTAAAAATACATATTTTGTAACCAATATTCTGATTTAAATCTATTATTTGGGTGGTTGGGACAATTCAATTTACCAATTTCCAGTATTTTCTCACGGAACACAAAATATGATGTATTACTGAGTTTGCCATTTGTAAGATACAATGCATGTTTACCCCCCCCCCCCCCCCCCAAAAAAAAATAAACTCCTTTTCGATCACCAACTTGAATATAATATATGTCTACCCCAAATGTCTCAAAAAGTGTTTGAAACTTTTATTCTTATTCTTTTAAAAACGCGCCGACCTTTTGTGCAAAATGAAATGGAAAAACTTTGTTAATTTAAGGTATCTCCTTTTTGATTCATAAGATGATATATTATCAAATTAGATAGGTCGAGGTTAGTTTTGAATCTACTGTCAGAAAATTCGTTTATATTTGCTCTTCCATTTTGCGCTAAAGATAGATGGTCATTTTTTTCTAATAAAAACTGGCCAATTCATATCCGGTATTGAAAAAGAGATTATCTCGATTAAATGTGGACAAACCAAAAAGACTTGAGATTCCAGCGAACACCTGGACTATCCAAAGAAAACGCGTTACTTAATATTTAATTGACCTATTGTCCACGTCAAGGCTGATGGCAATCGAGCAGTTCTATCCCTCGAAAGTGCTACCAATTGGTCAGCAACAAACCAAGTCATTATTTTTCTAAGTGTTTATTCCAGTACAGCGAGAAATACCTCTTTAAACCAACATATTTCTGATTAATGGTGAAAATATTTTAACATGGATACATAAAGGCTATGATCACTCACTCTAAATCTTTGAGGAGAAGTGGTTTGGTCAGGACACTTCTGCGATAATGCAAATTTTAAAATCAAACATATAATCGTAAGCCTCTGTTAGTCTTTCGGATTGCTCCGTGATGCTGCCATGAGCAGGAGAGTCCTTCCTGTATACCGGAGACTTTTAATTACGAACTAGAACTGTTTGTAGAGGTGCCCGATGATAGGAATTGAACACCTGGGCACAATACACAGAATACCTCAGGAATGGCCGGACAATTGTGTACAGCTATACTGTCTGTTTGGTTGGTTTGTTAAAATGGCGAGATTAATCAGAGAATAAACAAAACGCTAATCTGTCTCTTGTCGTACTGCATTAGTTACTGTAATAGGTATTTTCGTGTAACGAACTTATGTAATGAAGTTTTAGACTTGTACATGTATAGGAAGTGAACCACTAGTTACCCAGTAAATGAAATTCTGTCATTGCAAATGCATTGGAATGGGCATATGTACATGTATATAAAAACTATATATACGATTGTTTGTTGCTTGCAATACACGATTTCCATGACCCTCATCTCAGCTTCCAGTACCAAGGAACCTATAAATTTTACAATTGACTTGTACAAGATATTTAAAAAAAAAACGCTTGTTACTTTTGGGTGTTTATGAATATGTGGACCCCCCCCCCCCAAAAAAAAAAAAAAATAATAATAATAATAATAATAAATAAATAGATAAGAATGCTCAGTTCCTTTTTTAATGAGAAAACATCTTTGAATTTCTCACAGCCACATCTGAAAAAAGAAATGGATTTAATTTTGGTTTTTTTTTTAATAATTATTTTCGCTATATAATTGATATTTTTCACATTATTATGGCGCTGCTAATCCTCATTATAAAAGCAGCGGTCTTTTTAATGTTAACAACATTTGCATACCTATCTACAGATTATGACCCCACTACGCCGACAAACGACAATAAACAATGCAATATATAGTGTGGGATTAAATTATTTAACAAAAAATTGAAAGAGAGAGTGAATGTTTATTCAGATTCGAATAAACGGTTTAGGGACCTTAAAATCGAGTTTCACTCAATTAATCGATGCTTAATTGGATTAATTACACTTAACGGTTTTACAGGTGACAAAATGCTGGCGGACTCTTTGATCTTGGTCTATCCAATAAAGAGGCGGGCTGATCCACCGTTGTTTTCTTATCTAATACTATTAAAACATAATTGATATCTTATAAGAAATGTCTGAAATTTTATCCACAATCAAGGTTTATCAACTAATGATTATTATTAGTAGTTGTATCTGATTAACGACAGAGAAATCCGTACAAGAATTTTAGGATTTAAGACATTCTGTTTAGATCATTCTGATTTCATTTAAAATATATATATATATTTTTCCCGTATTTTTTGTTCAAGTGACATAGCCATAAAATGACTCAACATACCCGTAATCCCTAAAATTGTCTGATGGTGGGAGAAGATTTGTTTCCTTGTGGCTGCCTGTCAAATTTCACATCTAGCTGCCTTTTTTAATTCGTCTGCCCCGGGGCCGCGTATTGCAAGTAACGCTCGGAAAAATCGCAAAACAGATAATTGAAATCTTTTGGTAACCTGTCAATCTTTGGAAATGATCAGGTGTAGATAACAAAAGACATCATGTAAGTGTTCATTATCCTCGTCAGATGTCATCGTGGCCCGGAATGGTGACCACGCTGACATCTTGTTACGGCTGACATCTTGTTCATCGGTGGCGAAATTCTTCAATTAAAAATATTCTTGTTTTGTGTGCATGATACTTTTATTTAGTTTTTGAAAAATGCGATAAATTGATAGTTTAATGAGAATTTTAGAGAAAAAATATATACATATATTGGGTACTTTCCGAATAGTATACAATTTCTATAAAACACAATATGTACATGTATCTACAGAGTCCAAGGTCCAAAGAAAGGCCGCGGGTTCAAAATATCATTTGGGAAATACCGATCTTTGCCTTAGCTAAGATTTTTTTAAAAATTATACTTTTGACATACTTATGTATTTCACACATGAAACTTTTTTGTAAAAAAAAGTTTTTTAAAAACTCTTACAAGAAATAAATAATTAAAAACAACCAAATCATGAGAGAAAGGAAACGAACGAATGCAAAAGTAGTAGATTATCTGTCTTTCTGTGAAAATAAAGTCAAGAAAATAAACTTCAATAATCGTTAACACAAATAAACACCAACATTCTAATCCCATTATGTATGGTTTTTGTAGGGCTGTTGGGGGAGATAATCCCGTTACGTAGGAACTGCCGTTCTCTTTGAACGGAGCCGACCTTATGAACAAACCAACGGAATCCCACCACCAAATCCCCTCAACAACTTCTCTCAATATTGATGCAGTCTTTAAGACGGTTGTTTCTTGATTAATTCTACCATTGGTTATATAATCTGTGTTGTTAGAAGTGAATGTGATTACGTCTAGTCTTAATTACTAAAACAAACAAGTAATCAGGGACCAGAAAACTAATTTTATTTAACTTTTACATTATTCGATTCATTCGATCTCAATATAAATAAAATTTACCCGTTAATACTAAATTTTAACAAGCTGGGTTTTTTTTTTGGTCCAAAATATAGCAATTATCAGAATTGTTTATAGTAGATGTATAGTTTAGTTTATCAGTTATCGTTATTTAAAGCAATATGAACTGTATTTTTTTTAAAATTTTATTTTGCTGCAAAAACCTGCTAGTACGATAAGTCTCCATGTAACTTAAACTTTTATAATAAATCAGACTTTAAAACATCATTAATTTTTGTCAAAAGAAAGATTTCTTTTCTAGGGAATACCGGTATATGGCAGATCAATTTTTGACCAGGACGACAATAATTCAATTTTGCTCCAATTAAGGCTTCTTGACGGCTTTTCCCACATAAATATGGCTTATAGAAATTTAAAAACTATGATATTTTTTGGTCATTTAAGTGGAAAATAACATTTTTGTAGAAAAAACAAATTCAAAATGATAATTGCAGCTCATAGTATATATAGCTTTGGAATCTTTGGACCTCTAAACATTTGGATATTAGTAACTTGTTTCAATTCATGTAAACAATTACTACTTTACAAACCGCTAGATTTCGCCCACAAACTCAGTAGAAAAAATATTTAAACAGAAGATATGTTTGAATAATGTATATCAGAAAAGTTAATTAAAGATATATTTGAAAGTATGCATGCAGAAATTTACAAATTATATAAACTGACTTGCAAGTCAAAGGGACCGGGTGCAAATTATTAGTTTTCATATAAATTGCATTGCAAATATCATATGTACACAATGTCATTATAATAAACAATTATATTTACTTCATAGAAAATTCGAAATGCTTTGAAACCTCATGTAATGAACGTAAATATGATATGAATATACATGGCACAGAATGTTTTAGTCAGAACAAAACTTTTATGGCTCTGTTTGCATGGTACACATAAAGATGGGTTTTACATGTAGACAAAAATATGTACGTTTTCAATATTAAAATGAGATAAAAAAATAAGAAAAAAGAGAGAGAGATGTGAGCAAGATGAACTGTTGACAAAATAAGTTCACTTTCATCTAAAATAATTACAACAATTTTTGGATGAAATCTTATGATCTGTTTTGGACAATATGTATGATAATAAATATTTTATGGCAAGTGTGTTCTTGTAGCTTCCATGTCGGAAAATTTTCCATACTTTTGTTTACAGACATTTTTATATAGTAGCCGATCCAGATCATATTTTATTATCGAATTTATTATCGAATTTATTATCGAACCTAAGGGATATTCATCTTTTGCTAAGTTATCGAATATTTATTTGATTGTATTAGAATTAACATGAAGACTTATTTGCGTAAAAATAATGCATTAAATCAAGTGTTCCACTTATAATTTATTGTAGAAAATTCGAGTTAAATTCGGACGAGTAAAGTCTGTCGTGGATGTGGTGAATATTGCAGATAAAGATACATGTATAAGTATAGGACTGGAAATCAAAATTCCTCAAGTAAAAATCGTGAATGAATGGAATATAGCTTTGGGTTGAGAATTTATAAAGTGGGATGAGATTTTAATAACATTGGTTTAATTTTTCGTTTATTATTGCTTGTGACTACAAAAACACGCGCCAAACGACAAATACTCACGTCCAAATAATGACACTTAACAAAAACATATCGGTCAAAATTACTAGTCTTAAACATATATTGAAATAAAAACATTAAACATTGAATCTGTTGTTTGCAAACATTTGTATTTCTTGTCATGTATTTTCTCAGCAATTTTCCTTCTTAGTTGCTTCTGTAATCAGTATGCAAACAGTTTAGATCTTGTGGGAGGAGTTAAATCTACTCTTCCTTTCAAAAACAAATTAGTGATTTCACGGAGGGTTGGTTTTCATGTCCTTTTCGTATCCAGGGGCGATTTTTCATTCAACTTTCACTGACCGTTAATCTCTTTACAAAGCACTAGTTAAAGTCAATTAGCTTATAAAAACACGATTGTGGACCAAAACTGACCAATCAGAGCGCGTTCTCGGACCGGCCTTTATATTCTCGGAATACTAAAAAACAGACATGTTCGGCGATAAATCATAGGTTTACGGTAACCTTTCCAGAGAAAACATTGACTTTTCGAATTCTCATATCACAAGTAAAATATTTTCCAACGGAGAGATAATATTAATTTTGATTGAAGCCTGACTTGACGAATACTATGATAGAGAACAACGGTGCAGTTCTAGGCGGCCACGACATGGAGGATAAATCATCGTGTATGATGGCCTCAGCCTCCCACCTGATGCCCACACCCCCGGGGATGTACGGAGCCATGCCGCCCCACAGCATGGCCGAGGACGACCAGGCCAACAGAAACCTAAAGTCTGACCACAGCGACTCGGACATCCCGGACGACGTCAACTCCCCGGAGTCGGACATGGACGAGTATGACATGAAATACTCCGGAACCTCCACGCTTTCTCAGCAGAAGAGGAGATTTGCCGATGTCAAACCGCCGTATTCCTACATCGCTCTAATTACAATGTCCATTGAAAGTTCAACCTCTGGAATGATGACGCTCAATGAGATCTACGCTTTCATAATGAACCGTTTTCCTTATTTCAAAGACAACCAACAGCGGTGGCAGAACTCCATTCGTCACAACCTTTCCTTGAATGATTGTTTTGTGAAAATTCCAAGAGCCCCCGGCCGACCAGGGAAAGGAAATTACTGGGCCCTCCACCCGGGCTGCGGTGACATGTTTGGCAATGGAAGCTTTCTCAGACGAGCAAAGAGATTCAAGATTCAGCGTCAAAAGCGCGAGGACCCGGCTCATGTTCAACATGTGAACTCTTACGGACACTTCAGTCTCTATGGCTCTCCCTCCGGTTACAAGCCCTACCCTCCGTTCAACTCCATGGCTCTATCTGCGTTTTCTCAGGGATTGCCACAACCACAGCAATACGGCTTGCCGTCCAAACCTGACTCGTGGAATACCTCGGCCCCCGGTGGATACAACCCTTACTACAACACGCCAGGTATGAACATGAACATGAACTCCACGCTAGGGTCGTCCTTGGGATCGTCCCTCGGTGGATCCTACCTCCCTGCCTCCCAGGTTCCGTCCGTCCCTCCGTCCTCGGGATCCCTAGCGGGCTACTCCTCCCTGCCCCCACCCTCCACCTACTGTGGATCGCAGTACACGGGTCTCCAGCGACTCCAGACCGCCCAGTGATTTTCGTCTCGAAACATTCATTTGTGATACTTTGTGATATCCATATAGTCATTTCAATGGAGAATGTTGTCTCAAACACTCAGATTTATTTTCGGTGAATATATTGAACGGTCTTTTTGTGTGTATTTTAGTGCTACATGTATGTTAATTAATTCATTTGTAAAAAAAATATTTGTAAATATCAAAATGTACATAACTAGAACAATGTGCACAGATATACGCAATTTGTTGTTATATACTGATGTAAATATGGTATGTGTATGTGTGTGTATGCTTGTTTGTGTGTAAAAAGCTGAAATGGAGACCGAGAATCTCAAGAATAGTGCAATAAAAATAGATTTTTGCAGAAATAAATCAACAAAAAACTATAATGATGTGTTTTCTTAATTTCTCTATTTGATCATATTTAACTCATCGAATCTTGATGGAATACCTAGTATGTTTAATATAACAAAGGAGAGGGGGGGGGGTGCATGTTCGAGGACGGCCATTTCGATCACTTCTCTTTTGATATTGCGTTAAATTCCTCAGATATTTTAATTTACGCAAGCCGTCATTGGTCGCCAATATTTCCACAAAAGAACACCAGAATACACCAATTTACAAATAATACACCCCCAATTCAATTTTAATCAATAATAAAAAAAATGTATTCATTATTCTTTCCGGTGTTGAAAGGGCAATCATTGGTGAATTATCGTGATTATATGGTGAATTCTTTCTTAATAACTTCATCAAAAGAAAACATTGACAGAAGCACAATCAGGACCAGGGCTGTATGTCCGGTGTTGGACGTTTTATTTGCTGGCCAAATAGACAGAAATAGTGGAATGTTTACCCTACCCGAGATACAAAAATGGCACTCAACAGGTGCCAACAAGTAAAAGAAGCGTGGGCCCTCCCTGTATCCGATACTTACTTTTACATATATCATAAAAAATCTCATCGAACCCCCCCCCCCCCCCCCCCGATTTTTTTTTTTCAATTCGCATTTTTTTTAGACTGTGATTTATTTTAGTGTAATAATTTACAAACAAAACGCAGTACACTCACTCTTGGTTAGTATCATTAGTGTATAAAAAAATCGGATCTTTATAATCAATTTGATGGACGGGTGCATAGTATATATGTACTATTTTATTACTGTTAGAGTACCTGATTTACCATTGCTGACTTTCTAGATTCAATATTGGCAAATCGTAAACGATCTCTCTTCCCAGTGGTAAAAATATTGATAGACGACCATACAGAAAGACTGTTCTCCATAAAAATTAGACACAGATTTGTAGCAGTAATATAATCGGTAAAGAAAGAGCAGTTTCAAGCAGACAGTGGCGTGTTTTTCCACAGCCTTTGTCATATTTGTACTGTTTTCCCAGTTCCTACGGCCATTCTTTAAGTCTTTCACTGGATATTTTCCAAAGCTTTGACTAAAAACCCCATGCAGGACTTCATTATGGAATTAAAAATAAAAGATAAAACCATTCCTGTGTCAACAAAATTAAGCATGTAAGTCCCCCTATAAATATTTTATCAAGAGATCGCACTTGAATTCTTTTAAGGCATTTCAGAAAGTGGTGAGTGTCTTAATGTTCTGCAATAGTAATTGAAGTTATAAATTCCGAGACGGATTCTGTTCTGTGTGAAGTGAAAAGGTTCCCTCGCCGCGATCTATGGCGTGCAAATTCCACCCGATATTATTAGTGGATCGAAATTTTACAACAAATAAATTATATAAAACCTCCTGGAAAAAAATTTATATGTATCTTGTTTACATTTTTGATGGACAAAAAAATCACTAAATAAATATTTTTGTGCCAGTAGATAATTAGATCAATAATACGTAATTTGTAGGTAGTTAATCTGTTAATCTGCTGTCGTTGTCTTTCAGTATGTCAGCACAGATTAGATCACAGATCTCCCTGCCCCGCCCGCGGGCACCCTGTCAAGGCATCACCAAAGTTAATTAAAAAATATTTTCGCTCTTTTTTTTTTTAAACAAAAACATTTGGAATGTTAATCTAAAATGCCGCAATATATATACAACACTCTAGCTCATCTAAAAAAATTAAAATTATTCAAATAATAGGACGTATTTACTACCAAATGACGAAAAAAAGAAAAGAAAAAGAAGCAAAAAAAAAAAAAAAAAAAAGAAAGAAATAAAATTGAAATTTCAAACGGCTTTTATTTGGTGTAAATACAGATAACACGATCAAATAAAGTGTGTTTTTACACTATTTTTTTTTTTTTTTACGAAAAATAGATTATATAGTCATGTTCAAAGTTTGATGACTATTTTTGTAAAAAAAAAAAAATTGCATTGACACATAAAATTCGATAAAAATGTATTTACTCAAAACACATATTTGAAAAGGACACCCCGCCACAAATGATCTTTGGACGTCTGGTGGTTTAGTTATGCCTTCACACGACCGATAGTGCGATACTCATGTGTCTTAAACAATAAAATGGTTTTTTTTTGTTTCATGCGGGTATGAAGGTAGTGGCCAGAAATATGCAATATGTCTATAGTATAGCAGTCCATAAATATGAACTTTTTCCTGCAATGTTTTCTACTCTCAATGCTCGAATGATGCACCACAGAAAATATTTCATCATTTATATTTACCTTTAAATCATTTAATAAATTATCCAAAAATTATTTTTTTTTTACATTTACCTATAAATCATTCAATCAATTATTCATAAAAATTTTTTTTTTTAAAGTATACGTAAATTATTGTCGATTAAAACGTTATACAGAAGAAACATCTAATCTTCTATATATGTATTATATTGTTTATAACCAAGAACCATATGATTCATGGGTTTATTATATATACATAAGTAAAGTAGACATTTTTTTTAAAAACATTACAATCTTAGACTAGTCTGCGGGTGCACATAGCAGTGTGCAAAAGTAAACAGGATAATGAAGAGTATATTCTCAAAACAAAAACAATAGTTATATTTTCATCGTAATTTTGACCATTTATAAAGGTATTTGACGAAATTACACAACTCTTTGATATCCTTTGTTGAGAGTAAGTGAATGAGTTTAAAGACAGAATGCTTTTCATAATGATATTTTTTTTTTTGCATACATCTTTCTTATTTCTTTATAAAATGGACAGATTAAAATAAAATGGAACTCATCTTCAATCTGTGATAGTGAACATAGTTTACAAAAGTTTGCCATAATAACTAGTCTACTTGAAAGTCCGTTCTAGTCGTCCATGTATTTCGTGCTTTTGATTGTTTGGTAAGTTTGCAGTAATTGTTGCAACTGGGGGAATATTTCCAATTTTTGCGTTATCCTATTAAATGTCAACCCTCACTTGCATATTTAAAGAATAAGACATCATTCCTTGCGTATTATGGGGTGATCAAATACGGTCGGAGTCATCAAATCCAATAAAGCCCGAAGGGCTGTGATTTGAACATGTATGACCGTATTTAATCACCTCAAACTATTAAAATTTCAATTCAATTCATTTATGCTCTCAAAACCACGTAAACGATACAAGAGGTACTACATAAAATGTGTATAACATATTTACATATATACAAACAGAGAATGGTTCCTTATTACTTATATTGATTAGCCCCCCCCCCCCCCCCCTATTGTTCAATTAAATATTAAATTATTGACATTTTTACGTTATTTTCAATTCGTATAAATATAAAAACCCCGTCTTGTACCCAATCCGCAGCAGTGATTTAAACTTTATATTCTTATCATGTTTTATGTGAAAAGAAAAGAAAAATACTTGGTGGAGTCGATCCAGCGACCGCAAAATCAAAAAGACCTCCGCGTTTACACTAGGCCACGCATATATTATACACAAATGCTCAAATATCCGATTTTTTTTATCGCATGCTAATTATTCCCTAACAAAACCCGACTCCTTTAACCTACAATTGTTGTGTAATTTGCGTTTCTTTACATATGTTAACAAAATATGTGATGTCTAGTAGATAAACTATCTTTATCGAATGACTATAGTTTACGAACAGTAAACAGTAAACTATAGTTAACGATTCGTTAACTAAATTTTTTTTTAATCTGTGAAACCATATTTAACGGTTGTAAACTATAGTTTACGAATGCTAACCTAAGTTTGTCTGCATAAAATTTGTTAATAGATTTTGCTGATAAATATAGATTCACATCTTTAGTTTAAACTATAATTTACATTCGTTAACTATTATAGTTAAGAGTTGTTATCATAACTCCACAATCGTTAAACTATCTTTATCAAATTATGCTTTGCAATCGCAAATGGTTGTTTTCGGTGTTTGTTTTACACCTAGCTCTAAAACACTGATGATCGCGTTAACTATGGTTTACATATGTGAAATATAGATTACCGTCGTTAACTATAGTTTCTCTCCGGAAAGTATAGTTTACAACCGGTAAACCTAGTTTATCGACTGTGAAACTATGTTTAGCTCATTTTTGTCAATTTTGCATGCCATAGCCTCTTTCAGATTAAAGATTGGGAGGTAAAATATTTTGTTGGAAGAGAGATAACTCTTATTAACAAGCCCTGACCTAATCTTCAATGATTTAACGCACTTTGAGATTCTGTGTGTGCGTTGCCACACTACTCTGTACAATCACCATTTACGTCATAACTCATACTGAGATATGTTATGCTCAGCTCACACAAATCGCATCTCACTATTTCTTGTCCATTTTTTAAAGTTTACTGCTTTGCTATCTGTGCGAGTCTGTAAACCTGTAGATTGGAGCACTGCGATTAAGATCATAGAGGCTCATGCATGGCTCATGCTAGCTGTCAACTGCTAATATTGTTCAGAACATTTTCTAGTTCCTTGGAAAACATTGTTTAAGTTCAAAATGTCTAATTTTATTTTATTGATGTGAGATAATATAAGCATGAATTATTCTGTGATTGATAGAAACTTTATTAAATATGAAAATGAATATAAAAAAACAACAACAAAAAACAAAACTAAAACCAGAAAAGTTACTTTCAAATATGATTGAAGTAACTTTAATATACATCTGTACGTAAGAAATAGCTATCCAACAATGTAACCAACTTTTCACAAGAAGAAATGCAAACTTTTTCTAACTTTTAATGATTAATTATAAAGAAATTATCCTTTTTTTATTTCAATTCACAAAATCAAATAAATTGGAATACATACATCATTGTATTGGGAATTTAAAAAATTTTAATTTTCCAGACCCTGTCCATACAACTTTGTTCAGCCATTCAGTTGCAAAATATTCAAAACTTTCTGGGGAATAAATCAAAATCCAGAAGAAAAGCAATGAATGATTTACAAATTAATGTGGAACAATTAGCTTTAATTTTTCACATCTAGACCATTTTCATCAGATTTATTCAATTTGAAGTACTTTTCAATTAGCACTTTTTGGGTGTCGTGCATAAATGATGAAACATAAGGTCTTGCCAGCTTAAGCTCTGGAAAATTACAAGTTTTGACATTTTGAAACTGTAGTTCTTCTTCATATACAGTGATTTTCTTTTTAGCAATGTCAAAAAAATTGCTTTTCAGCATTTTGAACTTTTTATTTAAACCACTACAAAAAAACCGGTAGTTAACTGTTAACCAACAAACTAGAATTGCACAGAAAGAAAATTCACAAGAAAATTCATTCTCAAAGAGGGGTACAGTAGAACTCTCTAGCAAAACATCATGTTCTGAATCATAAAGCATGATAAAAAGCTCTGAACGTCTTACTCCAATGCATGGGGTTAAAAAGTGCTCACGTTCTGGGTGTCTCTTTTTTTGGAGAAAAGAAAAAACTATAGTTTGTGCTGCGATCTGTGGATTTGTTTTCAATGAAGCCTCTAATTTTACTTCTAGGGGAGACTGTTCACTGGGGGTCTCTTTCAACGGTTCCACAGCCAAATCATCATTGATGATGATATCAATGTTCCCATGCCACACCTCTGCATTTCCTGAAACAAGTGATAATAAAGTTTTGACTTGATCGGTGCGAGATAGAACTGACAACATCAACCATGGTCTCACACATCTTGTGTTGAAAGCCTATTCTGAATATTCAAGCTTTAAACCAATATAACACATAAGAGATATTTCGATGTTTATGAATCAACATTTAGTGGGCAAGTTAATGAAGCTAATCTTAAGACCAAGATATGCCTCAGATTTATCTTAGGACACATCCTAGTCTCAAGATAGTTTCTCGAAGCCGTCCCAACTTACGAAACATCTTCAAAATCATCGTCTATACTTTAAGACATCACAACGGTTGTCTTATCCTTTATAAACTCAACAGCAAATATGTAGGTTGTGAACTACCACTTTTTAAAATAAAAAGAAGACACCAATATCTACACCAAGTCAGAGTACTCTGAAATATAAAATCACATGTACTTTACATGTACATACATTTGGATGTTATGAGAGGATAAAGCACTAATTGATGTATTGACTTAATGTACCTACCTATACATTATTGCTTTAGTTTTATTTTTAGTCTTTAAAATAATACAAACAATACATAGATAAATTATTTACGTGCACCGATTTAAAATTTTTTTACCGGGGAGGTAAGTTGTAAGATCTTAAATTAAGATATGTCTAAGATAGCTTCAGTTTGTATCTTATGATAAGTCTTAAGAGTAGTAATACTTGTAAGATATGTCTTAAGATAAATCCTTGGATTTTAAGAAACTTTCATGATTAGATTTCCAAAGACTCCAAGATATCCATAGGCGTTGGAAGCAAATTGAAAGTGGGGGGGGCTAGACTAATCCTCAGAAATATTGAGAGAAAAGTAATTCCCAAAATCATGGAAATCCTAATCCGTGGGGGGGGGGGGGGGGGGGTAAACCTATACTTCCTTACCCAAACTTAAACTTACTGGGGGGGGGGGGGGGGGGGGGGGGCGCTTGTATGCTTCTGAATCCAACTTCTCAATCTCTCAAGGTAAATTTAGGAACAATAATCTTTCCTGTGAGAAAAAGTGGGGGGGGGGGGGGGGGGGCTGAACCCGCTATCATGCTATGTTTCTAATGGTTAGGTATAACTTTGCAAAAAAAGTGGGGGGGGGGGGGGGCTAAGCCCCCCCTAGTCCCCCCTGTTCCGACGCCTATGATATCAAATAATGTACAATACTAGAAAAATTTGTTGAAATAGCTTGTTGGTAGAAATAATTGTTACAGGATAAACAGTAAATGTTATATACAGTAAAGGGTCTTGAAATATAAACAATATTTGGGCTCAAGTCCAAAATATGAGGAGGGCAAGCCTCACCCTTTTTTATGTTTTTTTACCTTTGCTCAAATGCCACTTACATTTCAAGAAAGTGACCACATTTAATATAACAATGTAACAGGTGGTAAAAAGTCAAGTCTCAACTGGGATTTAAACCGTGCATCTCTGGTGTACCGTGCCAGTGCCCTAGCAGTTACAACTGAGCTTTTGAGTCTGATATCATTTCTCACCTATACTGGTATCCCCATACCATCCCGTCATTTCACAAGAATCTTTTCCACATACACAGCGATTCCCTCTGTGTTCATGACCATTTTTGTCAATCAGATAGCAGGATGATGTTGCTAGTTTCCTAAACAGATGATTAACCACTAGTAATGTCAGCTCACGTTCTGAGAGGGACTGAAGTTCTAGAGGATCAGAAAGTTTTAGGCTTCTATCTGTTGTAAAAAAAAATAAATACATGAAATATGAAAGATTATTTAACTTTCCATGTCTAAAGAACACAAAACCTTTAAAGTTTCCAAGTGCACATGTATCAACAATTCTTGATATGGATACAATAATGTTCGTTTTGGTTCTTTATACTTTACTTCATAGTAGTAATTACATTACAAATTAAACTTGACGGTTTTTTTCTAAATGCCAGCTACAACACATCGTCGGAGTTTTGCTTACCCCCATTTACAAAATCCATCAGTTTATTAAACACAAATAACATTTTTCTGTCATTTGGAGTCTTCTTACTCTCTACAAATTCCCTTAAAATCGATATGCCGTAGTGGAACACATCGCCAAATAAGAGGCGAGCGTCGTAGGGCTCTGTATTACAGAATGCCTTAGAAAACGAAGAACTGAGCGACCCGTTACAACATTCAATTATTAACGGAGTTAAATTAATATGTGACTTGTCTAGGTCTGTACAAATTTTCATCATGGCATATAGCAAGTCCTTTTCTGTGTTTTCCTCTGACTTTCTTCTTTTCGGACTTGACGCCATTTTTAGCGGATTCAAGTCAAGTCGTACCCAACCCGACTCGCACCCAAACCATCTCGTACCCAAATATTTGAGTACGACTTCACTAGTCAACTCGTACCCACGGGGAAAATATATTTATACTAAGAAAATAAAATACAATAGTTTTCATTCATATGTTATGTTTTTTGTTTATGTTTTATTTAACTTAAAATTAACTTTGCCTGTTGCCTAATCCATTTGATTACTCAAAAAAATATGTTTATATAAATTATAAAACACTTTTTGAATCGGAAAGGTGATTTCCTTAAAAAGAAAAGTTTTTCTTACTAACGTTATAGGATTTGTTAAAATTCAGTCATTGGATTGGTAACAGACACGATACTGTAAAGTGACTGATGTCGACGTATCCAATGCTACGACACTGAAACTGTAAGGTGACTGATGACATAGCTATGCCATTCAGTCATTGGATAGGTAACAGACACATTACTGTAAGGTGACTGATGACGTAGCTTTGCCATTTAGTCATTGGATTGGCAGAAATATAACTGGCACGTTACTGTAAGGTGAAAGATGATATAGCTATGCCATTCAGTCATTGAATAGGTAACTGACACGTTACTGTAAGGTGAAATATAACATAGCTATATGTCATTCAGTTATTGAATAGGTAAATGACACGTAACTGTAAGGTGACTGATGATATAGCTATGCCATTCAGTTATTGGAAGGTAACTGTAAGGTGACTGATGGCATAGCTATGCTATTCAGTCATTGGAAGGTAATCGACACGTAACTGTAAGGTGACTGATGATCATTGGAAAGGTAACGTTACTGCCATGTTACTGTAAGGTGACTGATGAAATAGCTATGCCATTCAGTCACCTTTCCAGACCTTTCAGTTAATAGTCAATTGACTGAATGATACAGGTCTATCTTAGATGTGTATTCCAGAACAATTGCATGGATTTTGATTATTTTAACCATGGATTTCGGAAGGTTTTAATCATTCAATAGGTTAAAAAAGCACATATTAAGATCCTGATAATTTAATTACAAATGGAAGGTGAACGTAACAATAACTTCGCAAGTATGACACAAGAAACTAATTAATCGATTTCATTAAAAGGCCAGTTTAGGTCCTATTAGTTAAGTGGTTGATGGTAACCATGTGCTAAATATTTGGTCTCTCGAACACTCCAAGGGGACACTTGTAATGACAACTCACCCGTAAAAATAAGTGCATATGTTCTTACTCCATAACAAATAAACATTTTTTAAAACCAGGACGCATACTTCATTCTATATATATGTACATCTTCTATATCCAGCTGGTATCAGAGATTTCATAACTAATACAGGAAGTGGGTATCAGACTGAGACAAACTCAGTTTTGGTTCAGGGTTCACTGTAATCAACTGTCTTGTGTAATTAGAGAGGATATCGCCACCTATATGTCTTCTATAGTGATGATATATGCACATCCTTTATTATTATTTTTTGGTCACATTTTAATTTTTTTTCTAGCCTCCGTGCGGATTCAGCAAGCAGACATGAACAGAATTCTCCACTATGATGAGTTGGGTCTTTATGGCAGACAGCAGATGGGACAGTACCTCTACTCTCTATACTTTTGATGTTTCCCGTCTCTTACCCAGCCTTTATTTATGTATTCATTAGTAGGTATGTTTACAACATCCGGTCAAAGTCAGCCTTTCAATTTGCCTTAACCTTTCTATCTACATGTATTTATTTAATATGAAGAAAACTTTTTCTATTTCTAATATTTGTGTCGGTTCATTGAGTCAAATTATATTCAATAACATTCTTTAATATTCAATTAAATAATAAAAGGCTTTGTTTGGGGATTCATTCGGGTTATGAAGGTGGCCACATTGCAAAAAAATACATAACCTGCGTTAGCTGGTTCTTTTTCTTTAATGATCGCTACCTTCATAACCCGCGTGAATCATAAAAGAAAGCATTTTATTTTTTATATTTACATATTTCTATTAACTTATTAATAAATTGATTATAAAAAGTAAGTGATATTCACTAAACTACTGTTAATGTACATCAGTACGTTAGCTGAAAGAAACAACCAAATCGTCTCCCGTGAGACATTGAGTCTGTCATCGTCATGATTATTTAGTGCAGTCCGTGATTTTTCTTAGGTCGCAGTAGGTTACGACCAATCTATAAACAGGGCGTGTCGATTTCAGTCCTGTCAGTTTCCTGTCAGTTTCAGCCGCTGTAGATTTCGACCAATCGATAAACGGGGCGTGTAGTTTTCAGTCTGGCTGTTTCTATAGAGCCATAAATTGACTATAAGTTTCCTGAAGAAGAATAGGGAATCATACTTGGTAGATGTAAATATTATTCAGATTTCAAGGTTATCTACCGCGGAATTCAAGTGTAAGAATTCTACAGAGAATGCCATGGGCTATGTGGCAGATGCGGATATGTGTCATTGACATTTGGAACAAAACTTCAGATATGTGAAATGTCTTACTTGTCGAATACCCAATGGGTACGGGTTTAACTATCCAAAAACCGCCGTCATAGAGGTAATTTAACATCAATATAATCTAACATTACCTTAATCCACTTGTAATTTTACTGAACTTATCAATATTTTCCAAGAAGCAGTCATTTGATAGCACATTTAAGGCTATGTAAACGTTTCCATTTTTCCTTAATTACATTCGTGTGAAGCACAGACAACAAATTAAACAAAGCAATTATTAAATCTAAAATTATGTTTTTTCAATTGGGTATCGACCCTGGTATCCTTAAAATCTACTAAACACTACAGTTTGATAACAACATACATTAGGCTACAAAACTCTTGTCTTGTCTTGCATTCTACTTATTTCGAGATTTATTCGGCGATTTATAGGTATATGATGAATTTTGGTCAAAATTAAAATCTTTAATGATAAAAGCAATTTGCGTCGTCAATAAAATAAAGTCCTACTAACAAGAATCTTTTGAACCATTGGTGTGGGTTATCATTTCCAGGTCCGTCGTCAGCTCTTCCTACTATGGTATATATACATCATGTCAAGAGTTCTGTGCAAGGTTTCTAAATTTTTTCCTCTACGCGATATCATAAATTCCCAGTCAACTTACTAGTATTCTGTGGTACCTTGTCGAAAGGTAAGATGTTCCTCTAATTCGAACAGCCCAGAGAGATTCAACCGTCTGAGTACGTAAATGTTTTGCTGTATCTTATGATCAGTAGAAGGTACACCACCACTGAATTTGTGGCCTTATCAGGAACATCTAGCAGTAGCACTTATTCTGAAGTTTGCAGGTAAAAAGTCTGGGCTATTTTATTCATATTAAGAAATCAAATTAAACAGTTTTAAAATAGTGTTCAATAGAATTTTCGTGACCAATGATAAATATTTCTTTTTGTTATACTTTCATGTTAAATACTGAAATCTGATTGGTTAAGACGCAGTTAATAATATTTACTATTACCCTCAGCGTTAGCAACGCACTTGGCAACGGGTAACATTAAAAAATGTTACATGCGCGAAAATTATGCGCGTACGGTTCGCTGTAGAATTCACGTTATTCCTATATAAAAGCAGTAAAATTTTCTTAAAAATTTTAAAAAAGACATTCAGTATAACAAAATAAATAGTGCCTGTTTGGGAGGATAACAGTTGAAATTGACACCCCTCGAAAACCATTGTCAACCTCCGCTTCGCGTCGGTTGACAATGGTTTTCTCGGGGTGTCAATTTCAACTGTTACCCTCCCAAACAGGCACTATTTATATAATGGTGCAAACACATGTATGTTGTGTAATAGCAGTCTAAATAAAATAATCCATAGGTATATCGTACGCTTGGCTTATTTAGAGGGTTCAGATACCTGTTGCATTTGGGACAATTAGCAATGTTTGGTATTAGTGGCTGCTTTTCTTGTTTGTTTCTCACTACCCCGGAACTCTACCCAACACTTCTCTTACATAAGCTGATTTTTAAATTTTCAAATTGATGACGGAAGAGTAACACTTTCCTATACTAGTATCGCCCTATTACCGTGAATAGATTTGAACAAATTGAATTATTGAAGATCACGTCATTAGAATACTGAATTTACTGAAAACATATCAGCTTTCATACATGCAACTGTATTATGCATTGCTTAAATTCAGAAAAAAAGTTCACCAAGTCACTGCCCATCAAAGATATTACTAGTTGCATCTATTAAAACAATAATGAGCTGGCATTTGACATTTTTGTGTCAAATAGTTTTATTTAAAAATAGTAATTTAATACGAAGAAAATTCAAAAGCTCACAAAAAATTAAAGCTTATGTATACATTTAAGTCAACTTATATGAAATTCAGTTTGCTATAAAAGTGTATCGGGATATAGTTGAGCTCTATACAGAAGTTTAAAAGTATTCTAATTATTGTAAACTTTAGTTTTTAACGAAATATAAAGAAAGCCAGTTATAAATATGACATTTTCTACGATTTTGTCATTATTATCAAAACCGATTTGGTTTGACTTTTCCTATAGCGTCAAGATCATGCAATGCCAGAGCTGAAGGATTCCTCAGAACAGTTCATTTCCCCCCAATATTATTCATTCAAAATCGACTATCCCCTATGTTTAAATTCTGTGCAAAACTCTCTCTCTCTCTCTCTCTCTCTCTCTCTCTCTCTCTCTCTCTCTGTAAACGGGCGTTAAACCATAGCCTCAACTCAAGCTACGGTCCAGAGTACGGCGTTATAAAAAATATAATATTTAGAAGTTGCATGTGCTAAGCGTTCAATTCATGTAAATACCGTAAATGTGTAATATGCACATGTATTACCTACTAACTTGCCAGTCGAAGTGATAGATATGAATTCCTCGATTTCTACACCTTTCGATCGGCAATCGACAGTCAATAAAAGAATTGAACGATGGTTTGAAAGAACGAGACGGAAGTGGAGAGTGCAAGGGGGTTTGTACATGTGCGTCTTCATTAGACAAGTGTCCGATTCGTTTCTCTTCTGTTGCCCTATCACTTTCGGTGTAATATATATATATACTAAAATATCCACAAACCATTTACTGCAGATTTCTTTAGTTTACCTGCCTCTGAACCGCCGATCACCAGCTCCATACATGAACAATGGTTTGTTTACATACATAAAAAATACAGTTCTTGATCCGCCTTCCGAGTACGGAAGAAGGTTGTTTAATAGGAGAAAGTTTGGGGCAAGTAAGATACAATTATTAACAGTAGTAAACTAAATGAAGAATTATTATTTTTTTCAAAAATAGCGTTATTTTTATATGCGGCAAATTGCCGTAAAGTTTTTTTGTACATGTAAGTATTGTATGCACTGTAGCTTGATTTATATTTTCTAACCCAAAATTTATACATAGAGCTACAGCTATATATATTATGTACCGTATGCATTGTTTTATCACAAGTGTACACTTTCGAAAAATAGCCCAATTTCGACAGTCACGAGTACCCATGTGAATTTTTCATTCTCAGATATGTTGTTGTTCTGTCCGTGCATAATTTAGTCTTAGTTAAACAGCAGCCAATCAGCGGTAAGCTGAATCCACCAATAAAAAAACTGTGGTTAAGGTGCGGGTATTGTTTATGTATGACGTAGCTGAAAGAGTTGAACGCGACGCGATCGGTAAAGTCAAACCACATCGGTTTTAGTAATATATCCAGATTGCCTTACACTTTACAGATTTTTTAAAACCTTTATATTGGTCGTTATAGTATAACGGTTGTTCCTGATTCTTCTGCGAAGGTCGCCTGTTTCCCCAACATTTTGTTCTGGGCAAACCTTACATGCAGATATCATGTTGCCCTATAAATTGTATGTATGACCCGTAAATGGGCTAATAAAACAGTCTGTGTCGGTGATGTGCTTCTAGCATCGGACAAGTTTTAAAGCCACCAATGGGCACAGTATTGTCTAATCTTGCTTTCATTTCTATGTTTTTTGAATTCCCTGAGAGTTTAAACGCAGCCATTGGTGGAACCTTGAAGAGAACTGTCAGTCTTTCGACTGAGCAGATTATTTTTTAGGATGCTGTTAATGTTCTAAAGGACGGGAATTGTTAGTGCCAACTGGAACCCTGCTTATGGCAGTGGCTGCTTTTATCTGCATTCCATATACATGATTGTATACTAGTATATCTAAATCTTTTGTCATAATTAGTCATATGATGTAACATCTTTTATTTTCAAGCAACTATCACGTTATATTTGTACCTAACCTTGAATGGGCTGGATTAAAAGAAATGATTGTCCTCTGGCTGAGATTACAAAAAATGTTGTTGGTAAGGCGTTTTCGGTCAATGATTGCTCTGGCCTAACAATTATGTCTGTGTTTTGTCTTTCTGAAACATAACAGGATTCTGTAATGACTAAAATTTATCGCCACGCACTTTTTAGCAAATGTGATCTATACCCCGAGAATCTTAATAGTGAGATTACTGTTGAAATCAACAGATCCAAAACCTTTTCCAGGAGCCACAGACAGCCAGAACTGCTAGACAATCTATCGTGTTCAAACCAGCATAAATAGAACAATTAAATAGCAATAAAATTGGAGTTTGTTTGCAGTGGAATCTAGTGTGCTCCAGGGAAAGACTGGTGCTTTATCTACGAATGTTGCCATATCAAATGGTCAGATGCGGGGATCCAGTCTATTAACTTCCCTTGCGAATTAGGATGGAGAGCATATAGTAATATAATGGTGACAATCTTCACACGCTCACAGTGTGTCGACTATCCGTGCAGCTACAGACTTATTTTGAAGATTTAAAAATCCGAAAAAATACGAAGGGGGTTCATTGGTGTCCTCTCTATATAAAACCATTTGTTGAGAAAAAGGCCTCAACATATTTACTGCTTTTATATCTTTTGGCAACATTTTGGGCCAGTTTCGGGCAGAAATTAGAGAAGCCAGTTCAAGAAAATTTTATATTCTTATCCTCAAATGTACAAGATGGCCACACATCCCCCTTAAAGAAAGATACATGTATAAAGTCTTATTGGCGTTACTGGAGATGATTTATTAAGATGGGAATTGGAATAAGGATTAGAAAACCACAGTAGGACGTCTGTGGAGCCCCAAAATCTGTGTACATTTTAAAATTGCATCGGTCACATTTAAGGAATGTGTTCGACCACCTTTTATATTTGAGGATTAAAATGTAAATATTTCTTGAACTGGCTTGTTTCTACTCAAAATTGACTAAAACTGTTTTCAAAAGATAAAAAAGCAATAAATATGAGGTTCCACATGTTGTTTTGTATGAAAATTATGCATACAAAGAGCATAACAAAAATTTTAAAAATATGAAAGGAGGTCATTAGTGTCAACCTGCAACCATTTGTTGAGAAAAAGGTCTAAAGTCTAAACTTGCTTCTTTAAGTTCTTACTTTGTCTCAAACGAGATTACCCTATTCTTAAAATGGGTCTAAAAAACCATTAATTCGCTGTTTTTGTTTGTGTCTATAGGAGTACATTGAAGTTTTATTTTCATTGAAAAATATATATGCATAGTCTTCGTTTAAGACAATTATTTTTTATGGACCCTACCCTACTTAAAAAAGTCTTAAATTTAATTCATACTCATATAACTGAAAACCCCCTGGAACTGGTATAGAGATGTCTGTCACATTCTACACAGCTTGTTTTGAATTGACATTTATTTCTTTTTATGAAAATATAACGTCAATTTGCCTCCATAGACACAGGAGTTCTAAGTGTAGATTGACTCTAATTTTCTTGTTCTAAAGATAGATTCCATACCGACTGAAACAAATATAGGGTAGCCTATTATGCGGCAAAGTTATTGAGGTAATGTGCAAAATTCAACATTTTTCTGAACAAATGGTTGAAGATACATGTAGGACGCCAACCCCTTTCTTATTTTTTCAGATTTTTAAACCTTCAAAATAAGTATGCAGTTGCGCAGTTCTACAGCTTTCTAAGTGAATAAAGAGGCATGGTTCAGTATACTTGCATGCGTCAGTTGCATAAAAACAACATATAGAACTTCATATGAATTGCTTTTCCATATTTTGACAACAGTTTTGGTTAGAAACGGGCCAGTTCAAGAAGTGTTTACATTTTATTCTCAAATGTACAAGATGGCCGCACATATCCCTTAATCAAAACCATGCGGCAAAGAAAAAGAACACTAAGTCTAGTCTGGGTCGGTTGGAAGTTCGTAGCTTTTACCTATGTCTACAATCATGAACATCACACAAATCCAATCCTCACATAAAAATTTGCAGCCTTGAATTGTAAGTAGTAACCATGCTTAAAACTAGGCATTAAAATTAACATGTTAGTACTTTTTTCCTCGGTATACTAGAATGAAACCATAGGCGCTTGGAGCAATTAACTTCAAAGTCTTTTCAATTCTATTTTGAAAAAACAAATCTTTGACCGATACACATTCTTCTTATCATGTTTTGATATGAATACTGTTTCATTGATAACAAGCTTATCTTTTAAAAAGATTGGTGAGCTAGCGCTGTAGCCATAATAAAACACAGAAGCAGATTTCTAAAACATTGGTTTATATTTCTGAATCGATTAATTAAATAGGAAGGCATAGTGGTATACTGGAATTGTATTGGATTGGGGTCTCAATTTAGAACTGTGAATCTAGAGGCAGGGCATAGCTCATTGACTGTGCCTTAATCATTATGTATCTATTGTAATTTCAATTTCGAAGTGAAAATTTTCAAGAACCTTTGGTACTGTTCTGTAGCAATCGTATCTTCTCGGGCCTTTCCGTCAAGCTCGGAAAACATATCAGAAGTTGTTTTCCGAGCTTGAAGAAATTTAAGATAAAGCTAGCTATTTATTATAATATTGAAAATAACTTTGCATAATAAGACATAAGCTACTGTTACTTTTTGACATGAACAATAAAACACAAAACTTCATGTGAAAATGATAAAACGAAATTTAAATGGTACAGTTTATCTACAGTAGTACAGTATTCCCAGAATCCCCTACTATGGAGTCGAGCATGCGTATTCCAGTGAAAAAGACTAAGTTAACGCAGTTGCTAGCAATAAAACCTCTATTCTTCATTTTCTTCATCTTTTTTTTTTTTTTTTTTTAGATTGCGTTTCAATCACCGCGTTATTATCTGATAATAAAAGAGTCGTTACAAGAAGCTCGCATGCATCAGTAGCCATCTTCGTTAGCCAAGGGTTTACGATCCACTCCGCTCCTTTACAATGGAGTGAATCGTTAACCCTTGGCTAGCGCCAATGATCAGTCAATGGACCATAAATTCACAACATCGCTTCAAACAACTCTACACGCTCAAAATTGTCGATGTTTTTTTAAGCGGTGACAAAGAAACCTTGCGTCAAAAATGACCTGCAGATGAAAGAGAAACGTCTCACAGAAACAAGACTGCCAACGATGCGAGGGAATTCAAATCGGTTAAGTATGGTGGAATATCAACACAGCATACTACGTCACGTCTAGATAACTATCTCGTCAAGTCAAGATAACCCTCTTGTTGTTTTTTTTCTCCAACAAACTTCGACTTCTATTTTGTCTAGTCAACATAAGCTATTACATTTTGTTGCGATAACTATCTCGACAAGATGAAATAATATTTCTTGTATCTTGACTAAAATTTGTTGCATTTGCAAATGCTGCCATCCACAAAACGGGATAATACTAGTACTTGTATAACAATTAAATGATCGTATTTCGGAACTCATTACCCAAACCCCTTATGTTTATAGAAAAGAACATGTGCGTAATCAAAATGATATATACCGAATCGCCCGTCAATTAGTGTGATTAATTATCTTTTAATATCTGATATTCAGTTGCAAATTCATATCTGAATCTGCAATTAACATGAATATATAAATATTCTGACTTGTAGACCTTTAGACGCCTTGAATAAAAGACGGGTGACGCGAGGTTGATATTGAACTACATGGCAAATAGATTAAATCATACGATTAAAGATAGAAAATAATACTTAAAAAAAATATCCAGAAAACCATTTATAATGTTTTAATTAGGAATGAAAACAAACAAATATACTGAGATAAAATAGAATTCACCAAAATAGAACCAAAGGTAAAAACATAATTTTGCTATTCTTAGCACAACACTTTCAATCTCATGGAGTTTAAGTAGTTAAGAAGTGCAGCTTTATAAAATATGATGAAAACGCGCAAAATACAGTGTGTTTTAAAAGGAAAAATAAAAACCAGCCTATCTATATATTTTGAGTACGGCCTTAATTATAATTTTCACTAATGATCTTCTATGCAGATCAAAGGAGTCCTGGAAATGATTTCCGATATGCAAAAAATTAGATATCTATTGATAATTTATCTTGATTTGTGAATGGCAGTATTTGCAAATGCCACGAATTTAGTCAAGATACAGGATATGAATTATCAAATAGCTATCCCAACAAAAAGTCGGTCTTGATCGAGAAACTAGAAAGTTATCTTGGCTTGACGAGATAGATCTTCACTTTACTTGATATGCTATGTTGACCAAAAACAACGTGGATGGCAAAATATGCCACCATAGGTCACGCCTAGTACTAAAATGGTAGAGAGGAAAAAAAATGTTAAACAGTATTCCATATTATGTCAATCTTCCAATGGTACAGTCACGTAAAGCCAGTTCAAGACAACCCTGGACGAGCATGCCTTCTCTCTTTTGATGAGTCGGTCAAAAAAGTAATTTTTTATAAATATTTCGATAAATTGCAATTTAGAAAATATATAGGAAGACAGTATATGTAGCTGTAACCCTTGAATCGATGGGGGAAAGCACGTCTTTATACGCAAAAATATAAATAGTTACGTTTACAAGTTAATAGTGCATGTTTATACTTTAAAAGTCCTAGGACTGTTTTTAATATTCCTATTGATTTTGAAGTGAAATTTAAACATCTTTGACATCCCCTAAATGTTCATAAACTATGGTAGAATCATCATTGTTCGTGGGGGACTAATGTTCGTGGCTCTCTTGGGTAATCCTTGTCAACGAATTTACATCCCCACGAACCTATACTGCGAAGAAGGCTTACATGGCTATTGCCTGCTGCCTAATCCATTTATGTAAATAAATATTTGCATTAAAATGTTTTTTTTTAAAAACCTATACAAAATCATTTAATCTATTAAAATTATCCTGATTACACTACCAACGAAATTAAGTCCCAACGAACCAAGAACATTTTGTCTACCCATGAAAAATTGACCCCCACGAATAAAAATGTTTCTACAGTAGGCCTATTCAAAATCATAATAATATAATAAACCTGCCAATTTCAGATCCTCAAGAGTCGTTCTGTCGTTCAATGTTCGTGTCATTCGTATTTAAAGGTGCATTCAGTTGTATCACGAAAATACTCTCTCACAGTAATTCGTCTAGCATTATCCAAACAATTTAATCAAACATCTAAACGCAGATGCTTTTGCAGTTTTCAGGATCGACTGACTTTTCAAAGGGTCGGTTTTAAAAGCCATTAACACTTTGCAGAAGTTTTAAATTCACCAACTATCAGATTTACTTCTTTATAACTCGAGTGATAAAATCGGAAATCGCCGCGGGGTGTCCCGGAACGTTGGCTCTTGCTTCATCAGCCGAAACTTATCGATTTGACATTATTGCTTCGTTGATGAGCCTAACCGATTTTCAAATTAATACGTATTTGATTAAAATATTGATTAAATAAGAGTTCATTGGATTTCGATTAGAATCTTAAGTTGTTAAAAGAGATGCACTTAATTGTAAGCTTAGTATTAAAAAAAACCCATTAATATCGAAAGGTAGCGGAAAACGTTGATGTTTTAATTATTATTTTTTTCAATATTCCAACATGCAATTGACACTACCTCATAAACCTTTTTGCCTTTATTTTGTCATCTGTAAAGTAACAACGTATCAAATGAAGCACGCTTATTTTTTGTAATAATTGCAAGAAACTGAATAAAAGCATTAGCATAGTATAACTTTTGATCCAAATTCGTGATAAACTTTGCCCTTCGTTTTCTTGATTCTGGGCTATAACACATCATGACTATACACTGCAATAAATCAAATCAAATAAAAAGTTATATTGGTGCCGAAATTTTGTTTTTTAAATGTTGAAGAATCTTGAAGAATATGTGAATGATACTGTTCGTGGGGACCAATGTTCGTGGTTAATCCTTTCCAACGAATATACATCCCCCACGAACCTATACAATGGAGAAGCCTTGCATAGGCATTGCCTGCTGCCTAATCCATTTATGTAAATATATATTTGCATAATAAAATATGTTTTAAAAAAAACAAACAATACACAATCATTTGTTTTATATCTATCAAAATTATCCTGTTACACTACCAACGAAATTACGCCCCAACGAACCAAGAAAATTTTGGCTACCCATGAAAAATTGAACCACACGAATGAAAATGATTCTACAGTACAACTTTTGATTGATATAAGGGTGGTTACCGATCATGACTTCTACGTTTGGTCGTTATAATCAGTGAAGGGCGAGGTGAAAATCCGCAAAATGCATGCAAACAACAATTCAAAACACATTGTCCGATTGTTAAATGTATGAAGAAGAATCATTGAAAACCCCAAGTCAATGTTGCCTAATGTCTACAGAAATATTGATGTTTTCCAAAGCCCTAAAACGGCTCTAGAAAATGTGATTGCGTTTAAGAGCTAAATACAATTATGAGCAATAATACTGTAAAGCTTTTTTTTCAAATTTCCGTGTACCATTATATAAATGTAAATAGTGCCTGTTTGGGAGGGTAACTGTTGAAATTGACAACCCGAGAAAACTATTGTCAACCGACGCGAAGCGGAGGTTGACAATGGTTTTCGAGGGGTGTCAATTTCAACAGTTACCCTCCCAAACAGGCACTATTTATTTTATTATGCTGAATGTCTTATTTTTAAAGAAAATTTTACTGCTTTTATATAGAAATAAAGTGAATTCTACGATGATCCGTACGCGCATAATTTACGCGCATGTAACAATTCGTTGTGTTACCCATTGCCAAGTGTGTTGCTAACGCTGAGGGAAATAGAACGGATAGCCAACTGCGTCTTAACCAATCAGATTTCAGTATTTAACATGAAAGTATAATAATGCAATTTGACAAACATAAATGTACGAAATGGCTAAAAAAAGGTGCATATATTCCAGAAACTAATCAATTGCTTTGGGTATATTTTCAGCTAACACAGTTGTGTAGATGCTAGCTGTTCTCATAAATGGTTCAACAACAAGTATACCAAGTACATAAACATGTAATGCAGTTTGTGTAGGAAGAAGGACAGTTTTTCTTTTATTAGATTGTTTACTTTTCTGTCCTGAATAACGAAGATCGGAGGGGACGTGTTCCATTTTTACGAGTATTTGACGATCAGCAGAAGACATTAGGGTTGGATGGCATGCTGTCTCCATTTTCTACGTCTCAAATAAAAAATAATCGATTAAAGTACACTTTCTGTAAATTTTTATGACTCAGATTAGGTCTTGAAAGATATCTTTCAAATTCAACATATGTACGCAAAATAGCAGGCTATAACTGCTGGTCTAATTCATTACTTGCGAAATTAGTCAAACATACATTTCTTTATATATTTTAAACTATTAATTATGCCCTTTACAAAAGTTTAGTTAATTGAGAATCAAAAACTTTAAAATTTATAAAGGACATAGCTTATTCTGCTGTCAACACTAGTATTTTATATGCTACAATTTAAGATCAATACGTCAAACAAATAATATGAATGCTTGAGTTACACCCATGACGTCATTTCCTAAGTTTATTTATCAGCACGATACAAAACTGTGTACACTGTCCTTTATATTCGTCATTTTACGTCATTAGTTCATCTCAAAACGTATTCACCCGGATTCAGACAGAGTTTAATAAGGAAATCCAGACTACATCAATATACATTGTTTTAAATCACACAAAAGCCAATATACAGGCAATTTTTCATTTTGAAAAGTTCGGTATTTGTTAACGTCTTTGAAAGGAGCCCCACCTGAATGACTTATGAAGGTTTATCGGGAACTATACTTAATCTTAGCAAACAACAAACTTATGGACCTCTAAGAGGCGTGACAATCATGGGTTTTAATTAATATCGAAGACGTACACCCCGTCAATAAACTTGAATACATGCTTACAGGTGGATTCTACAATTACTTCACATAAAGTCAAGAATTCCAATCAAAGGTACTTGTAAGAGGTGAAAATGACTGGCTGGAGGAAGAATTTTGCGTTTAGAATTACAGGTACCTACCTGTATATTGAATGGGCTGAGAAAGATTTCCAGGCTTAGGAAATGATAGAAATATGTCATCCAGTTTCCTTTAAATTGTTCTGGAATGAAATGCCTTTGTCCTTTAATCAACAGACTATTTAGCACGTGAAGACCCTTATGTCAAAGTAACCATCGACCTTTTCCGAAACAAGGTGGATGGTGTGGGTGCAGAGAGGGAAGTCAGGGACCATTTCTAAGTCTGATCCATTAGAGCTAAATCAGAATTCATTGAATTCATTGAAATAATATCGCACTCGTTTTATGACATTTTAGGTTTTGTCCCCGGGCAGGAGAGACATTTAAAATATGAATCTATGAAATCGCTAGTAGAAAGGCTGGGACTGGCGATGTTGCAGATGCAAAGCGCGATGCCATTTCTGTAGGTTTATAATTACACTTTGAAAAAAAGTGCGGAGTAAATAAGCCCGTATAACAGCAGCTATTTCTGCATCCTACGATACCCACCTTTGTCTGTGCGATTATGATCTGAATTGGAGAAAAATAGATATCAAAACAACGTTCGTGGCCGTACCTTTTATGATGAATAAATCTCAGTAGCTTTTCTTGCGCGCATATTGATTGGCCGCGGATTGGGGACCGTCAATTTCATTTTATTCTCCTGTGATCCGGGAGCCCTCTCTCCAGCGCTGTGTCACCAGATTCACACACCTGGTACTAAAGCTTTACACTGTGCTTATCCGGCTTGGAAGATACTCAACATTGTTAGGTATGTTCGATGTTTATATTCATAAAAACAAACATTATTATGTCTATCAAAATATCGCTTGCCTATTGTGTTCTAGTACATGTAGTTTATTTAAACTAAATAAAGGGTCTTTAAAGGAGTCTTCATAGGTAAAAACTTTTTTTTTTTAAAACCTGTAGATTGTCACAAATTAGTATTGGAAAAAAGGTATTGAAGGAAAAAGTAAAGAAAAATATTACAATAGAGTGCAATTTGAAATCATTTATATGTATAAAGATAGAGAGAAAGAATGATTTTTTTTTCTAATAAGAAACTAATCATTAGTGTGTCACTTTCTCAGCATTGATAACAGCATAGCATATTAAATGGGAATTTAAAAAAATGCGTCTTGTGACTATTGTAGTGAAATTAGTTGTATTGATGTTGAAACCATACGTTTAGCATATCGCTGTATAAACATACATGTACAAGTACCAGCATGATCCGTATTCTACGGCATTTGGTTCATCAGCGACAGTATCCCCTGGCGGAGAAAGTCGTTTGAAACGGAATTGTCAATAATAGTTTTATAATTGTTACAGTACTGTTTAAGAACTAGCTGGAAATAGATTCTTTTCATTAAACAAGATAATGGCGGCAAAAAGCTAAGTAACACAAACCCATTAAAAATCGACTTAACGACTTTTTTTTTTTTTTTTTTTTAGACAAAACTGATGTTCATATGTACACACCCACCTTTATGAAATAAAAATACCATTGTTCCCATTTTATCTGGTTATAGATATTTATTCCGATTTCAACGGGCAACAGACTAGTTTTACTTCGATTGAGAAAAATTGATATATTCATGAATTTTTTAAGTCAATGTAATTCCTCCGTAAGATTGAAGGAAAACCGTTCATTTACGCTTGTTTTTCTGTTTGTTTGTCTGTCTGCCAAAACTGTATTTTCTGGCAATGAATTTTGCAACTCTTTAAGTTCTGACGCGCATCACCAATTGTTTATACCCCATAAAATGTACATGTACTTATATGAGGGGTGGTACTTTTTTGTTTATCATTGACTTCTATTGGTGTCTTAAACACCCCATAGAGGTCTCACAGACTCAACTAGCAATGTTTTTTTTTTTTAATTCTGTTTAGTGAAACTGTATACGCTTTTCATACGTTGACAGAACTTATTTTTGCTGCAGAGCTACAGTTATATTAGAGTGTGAAAACTGCTTGGATCAAGAAACTATCTGAAAATAAACCAGTTTTATCCTCACATGTAATATACATTATATATTTTTTCAGGTGTTCCCAGTACGGGTTGTATAAAGGTTTATATATTTACATCTACGCTTACGTTAATGAATCTATCGATATCTGTTTGATGCAAATTTAGGCATTACAAACTCTTTTCATGCCTTTTTATTTAAATATATTAAGTTGTTTTGGACGCTGAGCACATCAGGTGATTTTACGTGTAAGTAAAGGCATACAAGCAGCAGACGATGACGGTCTGAATTAGTTTTTTTTATTTCTTTTCTTAAAAGCATTCTACCGTATTAATTTTGCAATTATTAAAAGTAAACTTTTGAATTAATATCTGACTTGAACGTTGTTTACACTTAAAACCCATACAATAGCTCACTCCAATTTGATCATTTAATACTCTTTTTTATTTGACTTTATTTTTTTCGCATGAAACATTACAGTTCAATATTTTATTATTAAAAACGCACAGCTTATTACTGCGGGTAGGTATTGATATTTCGCATGAAATTGTGATGTTAGATCAAACGATCGAGCCATGGACGAAATCTTACAACATTCGTCGTTAATTTACATGTAACGATCCTTCCCCAGTCTTCTTCATCATCAATTATAAACAGTGGTGCGCCGGTCCCTCTCACCTACGCATCCTCCCTCACAAAAGGACGTGTAATCTCAACTCTATATTCCTGTATAAACATTAAAACCATAAAATGTTCACTTTAAGGGGTAAACGGGAATAGCATAGTCATGTAATTTTTTCCGTATTGTGTACATTTATCATTTTCATAACACGTATGAAGTACCAAAAAAGGGATTTTATGTTGATATTTACACTTCTCTTTGAACCGTTCATAAATCATTCATGCACAGTTAGAACAAGTCCTTAAAAATCTTATATTAACATCCAGGTATATACACGCAGGAGCCAAACAGTCATTCCGTCGGTTTCAATGTCGTTTTATTCGTTTCGAAGGAATAAACCTCAAATAAGACGTAGAAAATTATACGATGATAGGTGTTTGAATAAATAACGAGCATGCAAGAAACGAGTAAATATGCATGTATATTCAAAACGGATGTCAACAAGTTTTATTATGCCATTTTGGCAATTTTAATATGCTGTTGATTGGGTCTGTTATCACTGGTTGAATCTTCATCACATCCCAAATTTTATGAATAATGATATTCATATTCATCTAACAAATAAAGTTTAGATTTCCATATAATTTGTTTGGTGCTGCATCAAGAAGTTCACAACATTAGTACATGTACTATATTAGTTAATTTTGGCTCGCTTACGTGTTTTTCTTTAAGTGTAAAAATTAAAAAAATCATTCATTTGATAATTGTTTAAAATTCAACGCTGTAATGATATGATTCGTATATGGTACCATATATTTTGGGATACCTTTTATGAATATACACTGTTCGTGCATGACACAGATCTCTTATAATGGTTGGTATGACTGAATCTGGTGACCCAGCTACAGGAAACATAAATCACGCCAGTGTTATCAGACATGAATTTGGATGCACTTGTGGTGTTGTAGATAATCTAACCCCCCTTGGGGCCCATTTAATACACGACGTGTTATGAAACCGTGATCAAGTTTTTTTTTTACATCAAAATTTAAATCTTACTTTTACATTAAAAAAAAATCCGCGAATCTATATTATGGAGTACACAGGTTAATAGTGGAATGATTTAAATTGGGCAGCTGTTGGCAGCAGGAAGTCTTGACGACAAGTCTCTTATTACATGTGATCTATTTCTGTCATTTTTACTCGCTGTTATTTCATTACGAATACGAAAATTGCCAATTAGCGTAGAATATCGGCATTTTATTGCTAGCAGAGGTTCTTCTGCAGCTTTTTAAAAAGACTTTAATTATCATGCTTAGAGTTTGATTCGTCCATCTGCGTCACAGGTCATATGAAGTCCAAAAGTTTTTTGCGCGATTAAATACGATACTCATGAATTGACGTGAGTACGAGGGTCAATCAAAAAATACGAAGACATTGTGGCTGTCTATCAGATATTTTTCATGAAAGTCATACTTAACAGATTAATCTGTGCACCAACACTTATGTCATTGATATGCGAAGTTTTAGTCCATTTGATGAAACGGTATTTTTGTTATCCCTTTTTAAAAACAACATGCTTTGTCACCACGGCGCACGGTAACGTTCAAAACATGACGTCAATATTAAACACGCACAGTTTATAGATATACCCCATCTTTATATCACGCTTAGTCTCTTGTGCCTTTATCCTTACAATTTAAAATTGCACTGAACCACTTAACATCTTATTTGCACACATTTGTTCCAGAATCATAAGTTAGTTCTTCAAAGTTTTCATTTTCTAACCGTGTATCTCTTGGTTTACAGTAAGGATGACCCTGAACGTCGGTTGCCGTTACTTATTTTTTGACCAAATATTTACAGATATTCTACTCTCTTTCGGACTGTTTTATATTCAAAATACAATTACCACCACCCCCACAAAATTTATTACAGTTAAACACAAACTTGCAAATAATTGTTGACTTTTTTTTGCACCATTGAGCATTTTCACAGCTTGTGTCGGCTTTTTCCTAAGTTAAATCCATTTTGTTTGTACCTCTCATTGCGCCGTGACGTCCGGCGACGTCGATGTTTTAAGGCAATTCTAAAGAGGACTATCTGTCTTTAGGTACTAATATCTGCTCGACAAAACAATATATCCCGTCATTATGTGCACTGCTTTTACCAATTTTAATTGAATGTTGAATAGCTTGCGTAAGAACATTTCTGTTTTTCGGTGCCCTTAACGAAATTTCAGTGATTGAAATGTTAACGATCGAGTATCTCGGCGCTAAACAGGTCAATAAAGGTCTGGTAACTCAGCGCCAAACAGGTTACTAGTAACTAATGCGCAGGTGACTCAGTGCCAAACAGGTTACTAGTAACTAATGGGCAGGTAACTCAGCGCCAAACATGTTACTAGTAACTAAAAGGAATGTAACTCGGCGCCAAACAGATTGATTAATGGTCTGGTAATTAAGCTCCAGATGGTTATCTAATGATGAGGTAACAGCGCCAAACAGGTTAACCAATGGTAAAGTGGTTTCTTTAAATTAAAAGTGTAAGTTCTTATATTGAGGCGAGATAACACAAAGTTTCTGAATTCAAATCTACAGAAGGAGAGAGTGGAGATGCGGCATATACTATATGTAGCACTTGTCAAAATAACACAGCTCACTGTTTTGCCTCAGTTGGACTTAGTTATGACCAGTATATATTCCAAATATTATCAACACAGTTTTTTTCTTTTTTTTCCAGGTCAATCTTGTGTTATTCCGTGTGGTATGTAGTGGGTATGGAATCCATGCTGGATATCAAAGGCTGGTTAATTACCAAATGTAAGGCAAACTCTTCCACTGTTCAGAGGAACCCCAAAGACCCTTGCACTGTAGGCGGTGCTTTAACGCCCGATTCCATCCCAGAATTTGTAATTCCGAGGTCAAACGATTCCTCTAGAAGAGGAAGTTATGACGCAGAGAATTCGAACAGCGACCACTACGTTTCGGTGTCCCGCCGAAGCAGCCTGTGTTCTACCAGGACCAGCCCAGGAATCTCCCCAAGCGCCTCAGCGATTGCCTTGGAGACGAGATATACCTCCTCTGCTCCCGGATCACCGAGACACGAAATGAAGGGCCTTATTACTGGACACAAAACTTCGAAATCAATGAACTGTATTGGAGACACTAATTCTGACCCCCTCTCAATGGCAGCTATGTCACTTCCCCACTTCCGGTCGAGAACCACATATGGATTTAGTACCCTATCACAAAGTCCTCACACCCGGCGGAAGGAGTCCCTGTTTCACATCCAAGGGAATGGGTTATCTTCTCAGCGCTTAAAATCATTGGAGGCTTTGTCTATCAGAGGCCGACCAGACATGATGGACGACATCATCAGATTCTCCGACCCGGAAATTTCTACCAAGAAGCACACTCCGTCTGTTATCGTGACTCCCTCCGCATCCCCCGTGTGTACGTCAGTGATGCTGTCACCAGAGCGACAGCCTAATCACCTGCTGGCCACCTCACGTCTCTTTATGAAAAATGGGAACCCAACACATAGGAACTTTAAAAAGAACAACTTGTATTACAGACGACGTTCTTCTTTGCTCGGCTTGGACGCAGACGACTCCAACACATCCTCCCAGGATTCCCTCGTCACGGACAGTCCACCAGTACAGCGAAGTAAAACTAAAGTCACGCGTCAACGAACGGAAGACAACGACAAGCATTTAGTCACACTCAAACGTCACTCCTCTCCCCAGTTACGCGACTCTGAAATCATGGAGGCATGCGAAGCTCACAGGTCCGCCTCGTGTTCCGTCATTAGCAATCCATCTCCACAGGATATATCCGAACACGGAGAACTCAAATTTGCTTTTCAATATTTGGCCGCAACAAAACAACTCAAATTGACATTAATTAAAGCAGACAACCTTGGTGGCTCCGACAAAACTGATTCCAATCTAAACCCGTACGTGAAAGTTTATCTTATGCCAGGTAAACTGCAAAAACAGACCTCCGAACTATTCAAACATACAAGAAAACCAGAGTTTGACCAAAATTTCTACTTCCAAGGAATGTCATTAGAGCAATTGCATGCTATGACCCTGAAAATTACAATTTATCACAAATCTCATAATCTACGCCCTCCGGAATTGGTGGGGAAAACCTCGCTAGAGTTGGAAGACTTTGACCTGATGACGGAGAACAGGATGTGGAGGGATTTAGATGGTGGTAATGATAACGAGGTAATCAGTACATGTGTACTCAAGTGCTAGAAGGTCTCACACTGTCTCCTATAAGTAGCAATAGGGTACTGTGGAATCATTAGATTTCGTGGTGGCTCAATTTTCGTGGAATTCGTGGGTTCCTCTCATCCACGAATTAACATCCTCCACGAATCAATAAATCAGTGCAATAAAGTCATATTTCCTTTTGTATGTATAAGATAATACACGAAATTACGCCCCCACGAACCTGTAAAATTTAAGCAATCCACGAAAATTGGCCCCCATGAATTTTTAATGATTCCACAGTATACCGAGCAGGTCATTTTAACTTTAAAATAGTATCAAGTCGAATACGGTATACTTAAATGCAACCTAAGGGATAAGTTATAATTTTCAAAAGGTTTGATTCAGTAAATATAAACAAAAACCTTAGGATTTGAACTCGGGATTTAACATTCACGACCACTGAGCTTAGCCATCATGTGACGTATCATAAAAAAAAGGATGTCTTCATGAAGAGTTGTGGTTCCTGACCACTAGACAAGTGTTATTTGAGGTACGACACATTTCTACCTGTTGCTTAATGAAAAAAAAAATCCAAAATGCCAACTATAAGTTCGATTTTTAAGATTATTATCAAAACCGATTTGGTTTGACTTTTCCTATAGCGTCACGATCGTTTCTGTCAGCTACGTCATGCATAAATTATACACGCCGCCGGTGTGAAAACTATATGATTGGTTAACTCCTATTTTTAGGGAATATTCATTTTTAGGCCGAGTTATCAGTATACGCTTATGCAATGCCAGAGCTGAAGGATTTCTCAGAACAGTTTATTTCCCCCCAATATTATTCATTCAAAATCGACTATCCCGTATGTCTAAATTCTGTGCTAAACTCTCTCTCTCTCTCTCTCTCTCTCTCTCTCTCTCTCTCTCTCTCTCTGTGTAAACGGGCGTTAAACCATAGCCTCAAGCTACGGTCCAGAGTACGGCGTTATAAAAAATATAATACTTTATTTAAAAGTTGCATGTGCTAAGCGTTCATTTCATGTAAATACCGTAAATGTATAATGCACATGTATTACCTACTAACTTGCCAGTCAAAGTGATAGGTATGAATTCCTCGATTTCTACACATTTCGATCGGCAATCGACAGTCAATTAAAGTATTGAACGATGGTGTGAAAGAACGAGACGGAAGTGGAGAATGCAAGGAGGTTTGTACATGTGCGTCTTCATTAGGCAAGTGTCCGATTCGTTTCTCTTCTGTTGCCCTATCACTTTCGGTGTAAATATATATACTAAAATATCCACAAACCATTTACTGCAAAATTCTTTATTTTACCTGTCTCTGAACATCCGATCACCCGCTCCATACATGAACACTGGTTTGTTTACATACATAAAAAATACAGTTCTTGATCCGCTTTCCGAGTACGGTTAAAGGTTGTTTAATAGGAGAAAGTTTGGGGCGGGTAAAGCTACAATTATTAACAGTAGTAAACTAAATGAAGAATTATTTAAATGGATTATTTGCACAAAATGTGGTATGGTATGATGTAAATATTTTTTAAAAATAGTGTTATTTTTATACGCGGCAAATTGCCGTAAAGTTTTTTTGTACATGTAAGTATTGTATGCACTGTAGCTTTATATTTTCTAACCCAAAATTTATACACAGAGCTACAGCTATATATGTTATGTACCGTATGTATTTTTTTACACAAGTGTACACTTTCGAAAAATAGATATGTTGTTGTTCTGTCCGTGCATAATTTAGTTTTAGTTAACCAGCAGCCTATCAGCGGTAAGCTGAATCCACCAATAAAAAAACTGTGGTTAAGGTGCGGGTATTGTTTTTGTATGACGTAGCTGAAAAAGTTGAACGCGACGCGATCGGAAAAGTCAAACCAAATCGGTTTTAGTAATAATATTAAATTTCCGAAATGCCAACTTGCTTTTCCAACTTTAATATTGAAAATGCCAACTGTAATGTTGGAAATTCCAACTTACATCTTGGAAGTTAAAAATTTCAACCTATTGCAACATCTGAAATCTTTCCGGCCGAAAATCAACCTGAATTTATTAGATAGTCTTTCATTACATACCCCCCCCCCCCCCCCAAATTTGTAAAACGAGATATAAATCCAACATTTTATAATCTGTTGAGATGTGAGCTCGTTTTGATGACATATCTTATATTACACCCCAGAAGAAATATGAGGCTAGCCGTTGCTTGAATTGATGGTACGCGACTTCATTTTGTTAAAATTTTAACATCCGGTGATGTTAATACATTTTTCGCTCTACCGGAAAGGCCCGAGAAATTGATTATTAGAATCACTATTATAACGATTCTTCTGCTCTGTATTTTTGAACCAGGGTGCTCATTGTTTCTTTATTTTTGGATTCATTATTTGTTTTTGATATGATCTGAATATGAAAATCTACTGTATTGATGGACAGACTTAACGGACGGGAAAGCTCATGCCATCATAAGGCAAGTCAAAATACGGGCGTATCCATTGACACAATGCTCATTTATACATATGGAAAGTACTTTTTTTTCAATTTTGTTTGCAACCAAACATTGTTCTAAAGGAACCAAGGCCTCCTTTTCGCGGGGCGTTTAGCATATGTTGTCCACCTATTTGCTCTGAGCAGTGTGTACAACTGTAACGCAGATAGCTTTTCTTAAAATCCAGAACCAAAACGAATACATCATCAGACTTTCGTAAATCAAGCATAATTTTCTATACATTGCGTTTACAATGTATATATACAAGACGTGTCTGCATTCACAGTTAAGTGTATTTGGCAATATCGATACATGCCACGATTTCTGTTATAAGATATATCCTGTTATCTTAGAAGTGTATGTGAAGCAAGTAGGGTCAATACAAGATGATAAATCTTCCTATATTACTAGTCGCTGTATATAACATATAGTAATAGGGGCATGGGCACGAAATATAAGCATTTATTTGAATCATAATCAGAATGATAGGTCAATCAAATTCAATGAATACCACACTTCCTATTAAAGAGAGAGAGAGAGAGAGAGAGAGAGAGAGAGAGAGAGAGAGAGAGAGAACAACAAATGTATTCAAAGTGTAAGGGATAAGGATTCCGACCATCCTACTGCATCAGGTCTTTAGGTAGAAAGTATGCCTCTTTGTACAAAATAAAACTGACATATCTACTTTACGTGGGATGTATCAATGCTATTACCCCATTACCTGTTACCCGACTATCTGATAAGTCCTTGTCTTCACTAAATGTCATTTTCGTGTTTAGCATCAATTTGAGGCTTTGATTTCATTGATTCTCACTGGTATTCGAAAGAGTACATGTCATTTGGAGACATTATTGAACGATTATGGTGAAATTCTCTCCCTCTTAAAATTACTTTAACATAATCAAATTACACAAAGCCCGGTATGCAGAATAAGTATATTTTTGTTAACATTTTATTTGCACTAAGATTGGTCCTAAAAAAAAAAAAAAAAAAAAAAAAAAGATTGGTCCTAATCTCTGTTACCATTTATTCCAACATCATGTAAGTTGTGGTTGATTAACTGATTACTAGCCAAGCTTACCAAAGGACGAGACCCCAGAATTCTTTTTCTTTTAGTCAATATAGAATTTTATAAAGAAGAAACCGTTAAGAAACGGTCTTGTCTCGTTGTACCTACATATTTCATAACGAGGTTTGCAAATATAAACAATCTGTTATGTACATGTATATATAAATGTATACATTTGTCAATCTGATTAAAAAAAATATCTACATTAACGCAATTGGAAAGATGTGAATTTTGATCAGGTTGAGACAAGTACATTTGTAATAGTGAAATCAACGTTAGGATAATTCAATGCCTTCTATTAACCATAATCGATTTCTTCATGTAAACCGACGTATTTATCAGTTGTACAGACATTGGTATTTCACAGGAGGTGATATAATCGACATCTCAGTCCCCACAGGCCGGCCTCTCTGTACATCCAGACACCTACAAAATATCGCCTCTCCCTCTCTTTCTTTCTTTGATATAAAGGACATTTTCGACATTCCCTAAGAAAATTGGACACCGTCATAATAACCTTGATCTTTGAAGCTAGAAAATGAGTCATTAATTACTTGTTCGATTTCAGTGTCATGGGAAAAAAACCTCTTTACAAGAAGTCGAAAGCATAGGCTCTCATTGATGGAAAAGCTGGTTTCTATCAATTTCTTAATTTTTTAAGGACCTGGGATCACTAGAAATTAGTATGAAGTTCGAACCAAAAGAGGGCTGTCTTGTTATTGCTGTACAGAGGGGGATTGGACTTCCGGAGCATCAGATTAAGGGGCCACCAGGTGAGCTAAAAAGACTTAAATTTTATCTTTGTAAAGATTCATAGTTGTTCACTGCATATATTTAAATCCACAAAGTATTTTCTCTCTTTTTTTTACGCAAACCAATTGCGATTCATAGCTCATCGACCGGTCGAAATCTTCAGAAATCACAGACTGCATGAAATAATGATGATAGCAGACTCATGCTCATATTCTTAGATAATAAGAGTTCGCTATTTCTTGACTACTATCTAACGAACCGATGAACATTAACAATTAACTAGTTAATTTACTTAAACAAAAAAATCCTATCTTTGATGATTCATACAGGCTATGGGGTTTATGTATATTTTCTGCAATGCTCGCTTCCTTTATACCTGCATCAATCAATAAAGAAAGTATTTTAATTGTTTAATAAATTAAAGAATTATGTATATCTTCTGGATATTTTCTTCACGAGAATTTCAGTATGAACTGTATACCGTTCTTCATAGCTATCCTTCCCTCGGAACATTGATCCTTCAGGTGTATATTACATGTAGACAGAAGAGCCAATTCATACACAACTCCCTCCCCGAAAACTCTTTAAATGCAGAAATAGGGCCATGGTGTCCCCTGACAAACAATTTTTTTCTCGGATTCCCACCTCCTCTCCGGAAAAAACCCTCGAATTCGCGCATGTTAACCGCTGGACACATGAACAACAGTCGAGAAAAAATACCCAGAAATTTAGATCCACTTGTACATTCAAGTTTCTAATATTTAACGTTACATTTGCAAGTATGTTTGTTTATATGAACCTATAAAATAGCGTAAACATTAAATTCTGTGTGAACTTTTTCATGACGTTACAATGATAATGGCACGCGCTTATCGCTTGTCGGTTGGATATAATATCTCGGTAATTTTAGAAATTCTGAACTATTCGCCTTTTTCAAATTTATATATAAGTAATAAACAGCAATGTTAAAAAAGTTCATCTGGATGTAAACTTGGTTGGAATGTGATCAAATCTTTTGAGAAGCCCATAGGACTTCCAAGGATTTGATCACGTGACCAACCAAGTTCATGTCCCGGTGAACTTTTTAAATTGCTGTTTATTTCTTAAATAAAAGAGTTTACATTAAAACATTGTAGATCCATATGTGAAAGTAGAAGTCATTCAGCCAGGGAAACCTCCACAGAAAAAGGTCACAAAAACCAAGAAATGTACGACAGACCCGGTGTTCGGTGAGAGCTATAATTTTCCGGTGTCGTTCAAAATGGAGGACATAAGCTTCACGTACGTAACGTTCACCGTGTACAATCATGAACGCATCAAGAGTGACGAGGTTATTGGACAAATGGGTCTTGGTTACGTGGCCACGCAGACGTCAGAAGTCAGTCATTGGCGGGAAATGATGCAGAATCCAGGTCATGATATTTCCAAAATCCACAGTCTACAGGATGTTGACGACGACCAAAAGCTAAAGCTGTAGAAGGAGGTTACTTCTTCTATCTCAAATCTGTCCTTGAACTTTTTTTGGCTGTTTTATCTTAACAAACATCGATTTAAATTCGTTGACTACTCAGTAATTTAGGACATGTCCCAATCTGAAACGAATTTTTAGAAGCATTTTGTTTTACTATTGAGCAACAAATGTTGTTTTAAGAGAGAGAGAGAGAGAGAGAGATTTACACGATATGCGATGGGAAATCTATTTATCTTTTGTATAAATGAATAAAGCACAGGTATTACGCAGTTTGAAATTAAATATCTCTATCGCTATGCACCTATTCGTCACGTGAAGTGGGGTCTATGAACAAGCGAGATTAGCCATTTTGTGACTGTCTGCTTTTTACTGTGTACACACTATGGATTACCTACCAATAACTTACCAGAACCGGGAGTCGGGGTCCCCGCATAACCCCATGCCGATGAGAGACTTGTTAAAATCTTTGCTACACGAGGAATTAAGTAACAATCACGTGGTTAAACAAGAACCGCTTAAGTGGACCCAGTCCTTCCAACTTCACCATCATTTCCATCCAGGAGAGGTCAAAGTGTTCATCAAAGATGGGAAATTGCGACTGCACGCCAAGCATGCGCGAGGGGAGGACGAGGAAAATTGTGATATTCGTGAAAGTAAGCGCAGTGTGACACTTCCTGCCGACATAGACAGATCTCGGATACACTGCTACAGTCATGGGCATCTACTGGTTGTAGAAGCCCCCTTCCTTGCTAAAGGTCAAAACGAAGGGGAGGAGATTGAAATAGAGGAAACTGATGACGAAACAGCAGACGATACGTCTTCGTGTTTCAGACAAGACATGGACCTGTCGACTTTTACACCGGATCATATAAGAGTGCAGCGCTGTGGGCCTGACGTCATAGTCAGGGCTGACCATTGCCTGGATGAGGACGGCATTAAAGTATCCCGGTCTTTCCACCGGGAATTCAAAATCCCACCGAACGTTCCCTTTGAGAAATTACGCTGTCGTCGAAATAATAAAGGAATGTTGATGTTTTGGGCACCCTTTCAAGCCGAGAGGAAATAAAGGGACCAATGTAGACTCGGTGCTGCTTACAACAATTAGTTTTATAGGCAAAAGTTTTCGTAAGGTTTTTCATAAACATTAATCACTTTTTGATTCAGTATCTTAGCTTCGTTATCATTGCTTGAGGTTAATCAGTTTACCACTGTAATAATTAACATTGACAAAAACTGGTGCTGTATAATTCCAATTCATTATATTGTGAATCATTTCAATTATAATGATGTTCACAGGCGTCCATGTATTTAGCTTATACTGTTTCGATACAAGAAAAAAGGAGTCATAAATGAATAAAGTTGATTTTTTTTAATTAAAAAAATACATACAAAAACGTGATCAACATAATGTAAAAGTATATCATTTAATCAAAATAAATACACACGTTCAGTTTATTATTTTATGACCGTTATTAGTTTTATTTCAGTCTTAACTTTTTAATAACTTGACTACAGCTGGTAAAAGAGGTCGTGAGTGGAGTTGTGCCGTTTGCCCTCAAGTCGGATTGAGCGACACAGTGTTAGCAAAGTATCACCTTTGACGAGTGAATCTGTTAATGCTTTTGGGAATAAACGTCATAGCCAACAGTGTTACAACGCACTTTGAAATTTTTTTCAAAGTGCGTTAATTTTGGGACCAAGTCAACACACTTTGAAAAAAATAATTTTTTTCTTTGAAAAAAATAGTTTTTTTTTCAAAGTGCGTTGATCAGTGTTGATATCGTCACCAGCTATTCCATGTGCTTATAAACAAACATGATGTGAAAAAAGGATACGTTAATTATTGTTATCAAAAACAATATGATCTGTTAGCAATGTCTAATGAATGAGTTTGTGTCACCATGTCACTCTTTCATAATCTAGTGAGTTAAACCATTATAAGGAAAAATGTGTATATTTCATATGCACTGTACTATTGTATCAGACTCTGATATGAATGAGTCTAACTGTGAAAGGTATTCCTCAAAATAAACAGAATTAAGTTTTGGTAAGAAATACACAGTCATTTAACACTACTACACAAATCCTCTGCAAACGGATTCGATGTACACGTATTTGGGGCACCATTAATCAGCTGATGAGAAGTATCCAATCAGTGACATCGTATCACTGGAGTCTGGGTGCTAGGATTCCTGTAGCCAGCTGTGAACCACTTTCTGTATCATCTGTAAGAATCATTCATCTGTTAGATTGGCACAAGGAAAGATGTTGTAAAATGCAGGAAGCAAATCACATGATATTAAATTGATATACACATGTAGCTAATACATACTGCTATTTTCGGGGTTTACTAGAGTAATGACTGCTAGAGAGACCAAGAGTAAACATAGATTAAACCCAAATCAGAAGTACACTCCTAAAAGCAGACGCTACATGTGTAGGGGCAGGAATTACATGCAGTAAGATGGTAAGATAAAAACGGGTCTGTTTTACACTTAAGTGCATACAGTTGACCCCAAAAGCAAATCCCAAGTACATGTATACCCAAAGTACCCCACAAGTGGACACAAATTTTCAAAGAGCAGACCCAGAGTAAACCCAAAGTAAACCCAGGGTTTAGTTGGGGTTTACTCTGGTGTTAGATTGGGTCTGATTGGTACTGTATGGAATATCTGTTGATTATAATTAGAACACTTTCACCGGTTCAGAATTTTCAAATTTTACAATATATAACAAAAAAAGCTTTTGAAAATATTTTGAGAGGTAGAAAATGTAAAACCTCTAGCGGGATTCGAACTTATGACTTACGGATTTGTAGTAAACCCTCTAACTGTTAGGTGACAATATTGGGAAAGAAACTACTTACAGTTGAACTTCGATATCTCGAACATTGATATCTCGAATACAATGGATATGTCAAAGTGATTTGTAACTTCCAAACACTTATTTTTTAAAGTATTTTACCCTCAATATCTCGATTACTCTGATATCTTAAAGTTTTTAAACAGTCCCATCGAGTTCGAGGTAACGAAGTTTGATGGGGTAATCATAATCAGTAATCGTAATCAGCTGTAATCGATTACAGGTTGCTGAGTAATCATGAGTAATCAGTAATCATCCATTTTTCTGATTACAAGTAATCGTAATTTTATCGATTACTCTGTGAAAAAGCCCTGTAATCATGATTAATTTTTGATTACTTTTATGATTACAATGGCAAAATTCAATAGGTTGAAATCATTATTCATTGGAATAACTTTGTTTGCTTCTGAAACCTTTTGAAGATGCCACATTGATGGAGCAGCAAGAAAAAATGTTTCTGGGAGTCTAGCTATTCCTGTGACACTGGGTATTGAGCACAAGCTTGCCGAACTATCAACAACCTATAACAACACGATGGTATCAATGTTGATGTCTTCAATGTCAAAAAGACTCTCAATTTACAAAGATGATGATGTTTACCAACTATCAGCAGTTTTAGATCCAAGATTTTAAACTAGGTGGTAAAAATCTCCTGCTAATATAGAAGAAAAACTACTAGTGTATGCTAGGAGGCAAGACTTGACCTGTGAAAATTCCAGTGACGATGGATCTCCTCCAAGGATGTGTCACAACATGAAAGTATCCCATACAAACTTAAGTTCTGCTGACTAACCAATACTTGCAGCATACCAGCTACTGGACTTTGTATTTCTTTGTCTCAAATCGACTTATTATTTCTTTAAAAAAAAAAATCAGTGTGTTGCCTATGCAATGACCAATAGACCTGTTTTATGACAACAAATTCATTTTAGCTTTCCATGGGTTTTAGATATGTGTATTTCATGTAATGCTACACATCCACGACTCTAACTCACAACCGTAATCATTATTCAACATAGTGTGCGGAATTAAATTTGTAAAAATGTTATGGATAGTAATTAAGATGTTTTGTGTGTCTGAAGTCTGCAAAAATATACATAGAGGATAAAAATAATAAAAAGACAGTTAAGAAATGGACTTACCAGTCTGGCATCTTTGAGGGATTGTGGGTCGGTTGACCTGTCACTAGCCATGTCAGCACAGTGCGCGGTTCCATTTATAAAGACAGCAGTCTCATTCAGAGATATGTCTGATTTCAGGACACTCAGAAAATGCCAGGGATCTATTGAGCCTAGCAAGAACATGTAGCACACTTCTTAATTACGTTAATAAATGAATATTAATATACAAAGCAAAGTGCCAAAGATTCTGATAACTTTGAAAGCATACTACTATATTTTACCATTGACAAAGAGAACCCTGGTTCCTTTTGGCTGGTTGGCACCATAATATTCATTTGTAAACTCTACAAAGTTTGGCACCGAGGACGGGGAGATTTTGTAGATGTCCCTACAGATGACAAGGTTTGATTCCAGGGTCAGGAGTCTGGAGAACGGACAGCTGGTGCCTTCATCACAGGTCTGATCTACAGGATTAAAGTTCACTTTTAATATTGAATTGTGGTACATTTTTGTATCATTCAAATTCTTGAGGCTCATTGTCTGTGGTCAGTCAAAGATGAAATTTTGCAATCTATTGGGTTGAATGCGAGAATAAAATCATATATATAGTAAAAAAAAATCTATCAAGTAATGATTCTTTGACATTTGTTGTGTATGTTTTACTAATTCTGACAGTGCCTTAAGATTATGGAATACAATATGGGATGAATCAACAAATTTATTTTCTATGTACCATTGATACTCTATTGACGCGAATTGTTCCGCCATGTCTGCAAATGATATTGTTGTGGTTAGTCTCAAGTACAGTGGTATTATTCGTTTCTTAAACTTGAATCAATATAAATTGTTAGCAATACATGTACCGGTATATACACTGTATATTATTTTGAATGAAATTAAAAGTATCTTTGACACCGTTGAAGTGCATGTTTTTGTGCATATTACATTGCAAGGTTAATTCACTGGCGTCGGAAGCAAATTGAAAGTGGGGGGGCTAGACTAATCCTCAGAAATATTGAGAAAAAAGTAATTCCCAAAATCATGGAAATCCTAATCCGTGGGGGGGGGGGGGGGGGGGGGGGGAGAGATACCTATACTTCCACCAAAAAAACTTTCCCAATTTTTTTTTTCAAAAATCATCAAATTGCTATTCCGTGGGGGGGGGGGGGGGGGGGTTGGATGCTTCTGAATCCAAGTTCTCAATCTTTCAAGGTAAATTTAGGAACAATAATCTTTCCGGCAAGAAAAAGTGGGGGGGGGGGGAGGGGGGGGGGCTGAACCCTCTATCATGCTATGTTTCTAATGGTTAGGTATAACTTTGCAAAAAAAGTGGGGGGCTAAGCCCCCCCGGTTCCGACGCCTATGTAATTAGAATGCATGTAACTGTAGCTTTTGGGTTTGTCAAGTTCAAAATTTTTACAGAGACCTTAACCTTTTAAATTTTAAAAAAACTGACTCTAAGATAAAAAGTACAAAATTTTAACAGCTAATTTAAAAGAGTAATTAATTGAAAAATGATCACTTGCTATCAGAAAAAAGACAATACATGTACTAAATTATATACATTGTATCACTGCTTGTTACTGATGTTACCCAAACCCTGGTCAAAAGCTAAGTTTGAGGGGGGATCTTACAATAACCAAACTGTGAGCAGGTCTGCCACGTCCATTGTCTGATTTGAAACCCACGGGCCGCCCGGTCCACCGTCTGGTTGTTGAACTGGGACAGGAAGTTGGAATAAGAGTTGTCCACACAACTTAGATTGAATAGTTTCATCGCCATCTAAAAAGGAAGAAAATATTATATATACATGTTCTCATAAAATAATGAAAAGATTAATCTTCATGTAGTTAGTTCTCAGGCATTTCTTAAAGAGGTTCGTTCCTCAGGTTTTGGGTAGCCATTTTAGGTCACTTCAAGTCTGAAAATTTTGCATCACATATTAATTCTAGTAGTACCATATTTTTATAATTTACAAATGCCAAATAAACTTTTTTGAATAAAATTGTTTTTTAAAAAATACATTTTTACAGAGTTTAGTGAAGGACTATATTTTGTGGCGGAAGAATAAACAATTTTCATAACTCAACAGTGTAAGAGTATTTTTACTTTAGCTTCATAATTTTCAGCACAGACCAAACTTCTAGATAGTTTGTGTATTACAATACATATAAGATGTTCTGAAAAACATATTTATGTAATATTTCTTTCAATATATTTTAGCATATTTAGTTCATATTTTATAGAATTTAGGAAAAAATAAACTCCAATTTCGGCATCAAATTAGTTTGTTTCATGCTATATCTCAAATTTTTGAGATATGACCTCTATTTTCTTTTACTTTTAACGAGACATTAAACGTATGTCTGTTTGTATGCAAAGTTTACATGACATTACTAAATATTTTCTTTATTCTTTATTTCTTTATTTTGATTACTCTAAAATTTGGTAACAATCTTAAACGTCTTTTGTTACATTCATTATGTACTGTTTTTTAAACTTTGACTTAGATATTACTTTTATAGTCATGTATTTAACCTCAATCTGTATTACAATCATAATTAAATAATAGTTCAAACTATTAATATTTGTTTGATTTCTTTAAATAATCAATTTCCATGCCAAATTTTAGCAAAAATTTCAGGAAAATTATCATTTCTGTTTGGGGCACTTTATTCACAAATCACAGATTACAAAGCTCACTGAGACGAGGCATCACTTTTATGAGGCATCACCTTTATGAGACCACCTTTATCATATTATATGAAAATCATACTTTATGATCTTGGATATTCATGGATTCTGTTATGACACAATATCCTATTTCATCTGTTAAAAAATTGTTGGATAATCATATGTTCATTTCATATGGCATTGTAAGATACAATGTTTATCAATACAATAATATAAAATACAATATTGCATCCTATCATACTTACAATATATATCATATAATACAATAAAATACTGTAATAAACAATGATGAGATATAATATTGTAACATATGATTTGACATTGTATTGTGTTATAAGTAGTTGTATTTTATCACATAATACAATTTATAATATATAATATAACATTTTTGTATAAGTTTTCTCGTTATGTCACAAATGAGATAATTTTATTACTATGCCCTGAAAATTGCTGAATCACACCGGAAACAGTTATATTGCCCTCCCGGAAACAGTTATATTTCACAGGAAATAGTTATATTGCCCTCCCGAAACTGTAATATCACCATCGCGTGTAAGAAATCTGCATATTAATTACGTCGGGTTCGAAATTCGACGAGCCAGTTGCTAAGCAACGTAAACAGATCCGCGAATTTTAAACATGTCAGGCCAACGTCTGCAGTTTGTTCATCTAAATTCAGATAAACTCGATAGTTTAATTGATGAAAAAAATTCGGTAAATACGACAAAAGTGATAAACTCAAGCGTGAGTGTTTTAAAAACATTTGCCTCTGCCATGTGAATTAAATAAATATGTTGATAACCGGAGTTTAATTTGTTTAAAAATGTTATATAACATATATTACATGTCTTCTCGGGCGACAATACCAGAATATTTGTCCCTCGGTGACAGGAAAGCCCTGGAGTGTTATGTCGCCCGATGCCGCCTGACAGCTCTCGGGCTGATATACCGCGACCTCGGGCTAATATAGGATGCGATATAAAAATTGCCATGTAATAATCTATATATATATAATATAAACCAATATCATATTATACAATATAGTATGATACTATATATAAAAAATATAAAATATCATATCATACAATTTCATGTGATATAATACTATATTATAAAACCAATATCATATTAAACAATATTGTATGATATACAATATCGTATCATATGATACAATATTTTATATTGAAATATCATATGTCACAGTATTATGTGATAATATAATAAATAATTTATACAGTATCATATTATACAATACTGTATCATAATATACAATAACAATATCATGATACATAGGCGTCGGGACCGGGGGGCTGGGGGGGGGGGGCTTAGCCCCCCCCCCCCACTTTTTTTTCAAAGTTATACCTAACCATTAAACCCCCCCCCCCCCCCCCCCCCCACCACCACGGATTAGGAATTTCATGATTTTGGAAGAAAAAAAATTTGGGTAAGTAATTTTTTTTGCTTTTGGAAGTATAGGTATACTCCCCTGCGTTTCATTTATAACATAGTTAAATCAACTATGCAAGGTATTATCTATAAAACATGTAGCCTGTTCCAAAAAACTAAACCTCATCCAGCATCCGAAACCTAAGGCTCAGATTCAGCATTCAAGCCTGTCAGGTGCATCAGTATCATAAGACGCATCATCCATGCAAGTTTGGTGAACTTAGGATCAGTAATAACTGAGATATCATCATCAGAGGCACCTGTTTGAAAAACTTTAACCAGCTATTAAAACCTTAACCTCCCCCAGCATCCAAAACTTATGGCTCGGATTTAGAATTAATATTCAAGCCTGGTGAAGTTAGGACCAGTAATGAATAAGATATACTTTTTAGCATCCTTGATAATGGAGATCAAGCTCTGCATCTGAAGATACCTCTGCAAATCATTCATATTATAGTTTAATCAACTATGCAAGGTTGAAAAAATACTATTATCTATTAAACATGTGACCTCTTCCAAAATACTTAACCTTATCCAGCATCCAAAACCTATAGCTCAGATTCAGCATTCAAGCTTGTCTGGTGCATCAGTATCATAAGACTCAATGCAAGTTTGGTGAAGTTAGGACAAGTAATATAACTAAGATATCATCATCAGAGTGCACCAGTTTCAAAAACTTTAACCAGCTCTAAAAACCTTAACCTCCTCCAGCATCTAAAACCTTTGGCTCAGATTCCGCATTCAAGCTGTCTGGTGCATCAGTATCATAAGACACACCATCCATGCAAGTTTGGTGAAGTTAGGACCAGCAGTTACTTAGATATTGCTATCAAAGGGCACCTGCAACAAAAACTTTTACCTGCTCCAAAAACCTTAACTTTACCCAGCATCTGAAATTTAGGACCTAGATTCAGTATCCAAGTCTTTCAAGTCCATAAGTAGGTCCAAATGCATCATCCATGCAAGTTTGGTGAAGATAGGACAAGTAATAACTTAGATACAGGACCTGCAACAAAAACTTTAACCAGGTCCGGACGCCGACGCCTGGGGTATAGCATAAGCACCCCTTGACTTCGCCTCGGTGAGCTAAAAATGGAATGTGACATTGGTCACAAATAAAACAAATGAACATTGTAGGTCCCAATCTTTATATCCAAGTGGTTTTTGGATGATTACTAGTATTTGAGGTGCCAATCTCCATAAAAACAAGAGGCCCATGGGCCACATTGCTCACCTAAGAAACAAGAGGTATGATAAAATCAGCTTAATGGATCCATAATGAAAACTATCTGGACAATGTAGTATTATACATGTAGATCCTGTATAAATAAAAAAAATATATATAAATAAAACAATTTTCCCCTGGGATAGTCTTTTGTTTATTATCAAATCCCTTTTCACTCAGGACTGTTCAAACCATATATCATAAAATTTCAGTTTTTGTGATTAATTAAAATATTTTCCTTTGTGAAACTGGATCACCAATGTGGCCTCATCCTACTCTTCAGGATTTTGATTTAAATGGATTTGAATCTACATTATCTGAGGTTGCTTTCACTAAAGTTACAGCTTTTATAGGCAAATGGTTTTTTAAAAGTATATTTTCTTTAAAAAATTCTCTATACATTCCTATAAGAATTTTTGTTCCCCCTCCACGTTGTGACCAGCCACATATTACCCCCGGGGAATAAGATTTGAAAAAATTTGAATCGACCCTTCCTGAGGATGCTTTCACACAAGTTTCAGCTTTCCTGGCCATTTGGTTTCCAAAAAAAAGATTGTTGAAGATTTTTCTCTATACATTCCTATGCAAAAATTCGACACCCCATTGTGGCCCCAACCTTTCCCCAGAGGTCATGACTTTCATAATTTTGAATTTACACTACCTGAGAATGCTTCCATCTAAGTTTCAGCTTTCCTGGCTGATTAATTTATGAGAAAATGCATTTTAAAGATTGGCTCTCTATAATCCTATGTAAAAAATAAGATGCTTCCATCCAAGTTTCAGCTTTCCTGGCTGATTTTCAATATTTCCTAATTATCTTCCCTTTAAAAAAAGGTGTGGTCTTTCATTTTCACAACTTTGAATTCCCTTTGCCTAAAGATGCTTTGTGCTAAGTTTGGTTGAAATTGGCCTAGTAGTTCTGGAGAAGAAGTTAAAAATGTAAAAAGCTATCAAACAGATAGACGGACAGACGTATGGACAAAATGTGATCAGAAAAGCTCACTTAAGCTTTCAGCTCAGGTGAGCTTATAAAATGAAAGCATAGCATAATTAATTGATATAAACATATTTTCTTTAATGAATTTTTATATTATCAATTAACAAATAATTATAACATGAATATACATATATGTCCAGCTTTGTTTTCATGCTTCTTCATGATATCATTGGTATTGTTTTAACTTAACAATTAATGCAATACTTCTGACCTTATAAACCATCTGCAGGTTTTTATATGAATCGTCTGACTTTGTCATCTGTTTACACAGGTACTGAATGTTGAGTCCAGGAACCTCGTTATTATATTGCACTACTCCCTTAAAAATATTAGCTAAGTTGGTGACAAAAACCATTTGGTCATTTTTCTCACTTAAGGATCCACAGGAAAGGAAGTCCTTCTCCAGCTGTACGGTCTGATTGGCTTGGATCATGCTGTCGACTCTCTGGAAGGCTTCCACAATTTGTTTAATGCACTGAGTAAAGAATCCATGATAGAAACAAATGAATAGTTACCAAATCTATCTATGTACAAGTATTTGGTGGCTTGACACACCAGTATATTTTTTGATAGATCGATTGGTATGTGTGCCACCTTAAAATAGTTTCAGCAGTATATATACTCTAAAAACTGTGAAGCAGTTAAAAATAATAATCATGGAATAATAATAATAAATACATGTATGCTTAAACTGTTTCAAACCAGTTTACATTTTAAGTATAAATCTGTCACCTATTGAAAATTCAATTATGAGCCATACTGGGCATAGAGGAGAGAGAATATGATCCAGACAAGTGATGTTGGATAGACAGAGGGACAAGCTCAAGGGTATACCGGTATTACCTGTTGACTTCCGCCAACTGTGGAGTCAGTTAAACTTTGAGCTACCACCTCATTATAACCTTCAAAGTTGGTCTGTGCCTGTACAGGGGCTGATGATGCAACTGCTCCAAATACAAGGTGAGGGTACTGCAAGAAAAACAATAACATGAGACCCAAAAGCAACATCACTTACATATTTTAGGTAAACCTTCTATCCCTATCTTGCTTAAAAATAGGGCAAAATTTTGATCCATTGAGTGTACACAACATGTTACAGTTTTACAAAGTTGAATTTTGCAACCTTCATAAATTAGCCTCTTAATAGTCCAGTTGTCACAATTTGAACAAATTTTTGTGGATATCTCAGGATAACTGAATTATTTTCTAACCTAATAACAGCTAGCTCAGAGTTCCTGTTTATTATCATATTATAGAGAGGCAAAGTTATGCAACAATGTAGACAGCTGTTCATAGTACCTTTAAAGGTTTGTTGTTATACCAAGCAGAAGCAAGCAAACCCCACCTTTTGAACCGTGGCTTATTGGTTAATACATGTATAAGAAAATCGGGTAAAATTGAAAGTTGAATAAGGGGTACAAACAGCTAAATGATTTTCTTCTAGCCTATGGTCGACGCCATATTGGCAGCCATTTTGTTCAATAAACTTAACTTGATCATTAAATGACTGGCACTTTTCGATGTTTATTGCCTCCAGACTCTATTTAAAACTTTCCAATATTTCAATTTTTGGTACTGGTAATTGAAATTAAAAAAAATTTAAAATGCTAATTATTTACCATATATGTTACAAAAGAGGTATTCATAATTATCAAGACATACAACTTGTTTCATGTATGTCTTATCAAAACATTTAAAGAAAAAATCAACACAAAGCATCAAGGAAACAACTTTTTTGATACTGAATAAAGGGGCCAATTTAGATTCATAAACAATTGAAACTTATATGTATTGAAAATAAAGAAAAAATCTCAGGATCACTCGGATGTTTCCGAAGACAAACTTGACGTATGAAATATGATGTCAAAATTGTAGACTGAGCATGCATAGTTTTACCTTCAAATTGGATTGTGATTTGGGATGGTAGGCAGATCCAAATTTGTACATTTCATACACATATATGCCAAGCCTGTTTTAACATTAATTTCAATATGTAACCATAAACTTTCCTTAAAACTACATATTTATAAGGCTTTTGAAGCAAGCTTGTAGTTTTTATCTAGGTCAGAGTTTGACCCCTATTTTTATGGTTACAATGAAATTATTTCTAAAATGGGCTAGGCCCCCGTGATTTCATTTTTATTTTGCAATTTCTTTTAGTGATCAAAAAGTTCATCGAGTAGACTCAGGTGATCTAAATATAATCCACATATGTTTCAAGTTTCTATACATTTATTTTTCTATGATTTTGTCATCAAGGTATAAACGTTCTACAGCTTGTCTACAAGCTATTCAAGATTAATTATGAATGTACCTTTAAGCGAAACCATGCAGATAAAGCCCCTGGATAACTTCCACCAAAAGAAATCCACTTGTTGCTGGTCAGTTCATACCTGTCTGTGATGTACTTGTGGACTCTTGTCAAATCAGCCAATCTAGCTCAAATATAAAGACAGAATTTAGTTATATACTGTATACAGGGAAATATTCGTCCCCGTTTAATTTTCGCCCCTTTCGTCCTTGATGTCATCGGGCGAATTCAAAACTAGGCGAATTTCGATGCCTTCAATTATTTTTCATTAAACACAACTGTGTCTGGGCGAATTCAATAGGGGGCGAAACTGTTTGCAAGTGTAGAAGGTGGGTGCCAGACAAAAGAAGCTTTAATGAGCTAAAAGGTTATAATAAAGTGACATAAGTTGATTCAGATCATTCAGAAATGTCTTTCTTATATTAATCTTATTTCTCAGTTAAAATCAAACCAATTATCCCCTTTTGCACTTTTCTAACCACTTGCAGCACAATGCTGTTAAACTGCCATATTATTTCCCCTCAAAGAAAATCTGATATGCCAAAGAAATAAGCTTATACAACTAGCTCCACACTTCTGTCTGGCCTGAAAGCTCCAAAATTTACACCGTTATTTCACTGATTAAGTCTTAATACAGAACCCCAAATAATATCACCTGACAGGTTTTTTTGGTCAAACTTGATGACAGTTAAAAAGAAAAAAATAATCTATCATAATGATAATTGGGCTTTAATACCAACCCTTGTTGACTGGACAGATGTTTCAACTGATCTAGATGTAAGCCATTGTCATTGATGCTGCTACCATAGAATCGATGCTCGGCGGCTACTACCATCGCACCATACCGCTTAGCCATTTCAACATGGTGACCTATACAACATACAACTCATAAAATCTAATGTACATGAAACAAGAAGCCCACAGGCCTTGATGGTCACCTGAGTATCAAAGCCATTAGATTGACGTGTCAAATTCTCATGTTTGCATTTTTAGCTTCATTTAGAAGGTCCTGCCCTAGCTAGGGCCTAAAACCCTGACCCAGGTGCCAAAAATTCCACAATTTTGGTAGAAGGCTTCATGGAATTTAAAATCATACAAATAGTTTTTCTCAAATAGTATTACCAAAAATTAAGTTTTTCCCCCATATGTGTTAGAGTAGCTCAAGAAGAAGATTTTTTAAAATTTGGCTTTTAAAAAAAATATTTCACACCCCCTCCCCTCATGAAGCCCATAGGGTGGTTATGGGTCATGAATTTCACAATTAAGATTCCTCTTATCCTTGAGATGCTTCACACCAAAAATGGTGACATTTCAAGAAGATAAAAATGTCAAATTCTAACGAACGATGGACGATGACGGACGAAGACCAATTACAATAGGTCATTTGAGTGACTCATGTGATTTAAAACTATTGGATAGAACTTAATTAAAAAATTTCTATGCTTTATTTACCGGAATAAGCAGATCTATTGGAGAGAGCCATCTCTCCTCCTATGTATAAGAAAATAGGACCACTAGGTTTAATCCAGTTCTCTGTATTGATGTATACCTTCTGATTGTACATTTCCTACAAAATATTTACATAAAAGAAGCAGAATTCATAAAATATTTATTAAATTGTAGAATTATACATTCAACCTCCAGTTACAAACCCCTTCATACATCACAAGCTTGTCTTCAACTATTTCTTATTAGGCTGTCCAAAGTTTATTCAATATTACCAGTAAATGTCACCCATGGGTAGGTTAAGGATATATTGTATTTTAAAAAACTCCAAACAAACCTCTTTTCAATTTTATCTTTTCCAGTTTTATTTTACTTTTTGCAACTAAATTTTAAAAACTGCAATCTATAGGAATTCAAAATGTTTTGTGAACATTATGGGCTATATATAGGATACAGAATGGGATTGTCAGGAAAGATCATTATTAAAGAGGTAGCCAATGGGTAACTTTTAAAAATACTTACTGTATTTGTATGAAAATCATAACATTTGTTAAATTTTTTCACCCTACCTCGTATGTTTGGTATTTTGAAGATAACGTTAAATGTAGAATTAACTTTAGGAGGCCTTAAAACAAATCTTGCTCTTCGGATATGATTTGTACATGTATAAGATATTTATCTCCATGATAAACATTGAAAACTTTTAAATTTGTGTCTCTTTTCTCTCTATCGGTCACGGCTCAAATCTACTCGAAAACAGTTTTTTTTACACCTGGCTATTTGCATGTGTCTTCCCTTGAAAGGAGTATAGTCCTTTTTTAAACATACATTAAACCTTGAAATCTCTTCGACCAGAAATACTACAGTTGGCAGGTGTGTAGCTGCCAAAGCGCAAGTGCATACACATCATAATCATTCTAAAAAAAATGGAAACATAGACTCAGAGAGAGAGAGAGAGAGAGAGAGAGAGAGAGAGAGAGAGAAGGGATCCAGCCACTGTTTGCGTACACTTCTTTCCATTCTAACTATGCACTTGGTTGAAATAATGCCATGCAGAGTAGCAATCTAATTAAAATTAGACATCTACTGGAGCAGACCATAGGATCTAATTCTATATATCAGATTGGCAGAGATGAAAATTCTAAAATGTATAAATAAAGAAACAAGAGGCCCAGGGGCCACATCGCTCACCTGAGCAACAATTGTCTTAATTCTGATCAAATTAGCATTACAGTATCAAAATATTTTGACAACTGAGTACAGTAGATCTTGCTAAAAAAAAAATTGAAAATCTGCCAATTTTTATCCACCTCTTATTTTTTGGTAAATACCAAGCCCCTTTTGTTGTTGTACCTCTAAGATTTTTCTATATTCCTATATACCCCCCCCCCATTTCGTGGCCCCACTATTCTCTAGAGAATCATGGTTTCATCAAACTTAAATCTACCTTTAATCTCATAACCTGTGCTTTCACACTAAGTACTGAGTTTTGGACCAAAAACTTTCCCAGAATATTTTCTCTATATATTCCTATGTAAAAATTCAAACCGCCATCACGGTCCCGCCCTACCACTAGGGACTGTGATTTTGCAAACTTGAATTTACACTACCCGAGGATGCCTCTACACAGGTTTAAGCTTTTCTGGCCAAATAGTCTTTAAAAAGAAGATTTTGAAAGAATTTCTCTATATATTCCTAAGTAAAATTTCATCCCCCATTGTGGCCTCACCCTACCCCTGCACTATTATTTAAACAAACTTGAATCTATATGATCTGGGGATGCCTCCACTCAAATTTGGGCTTTCCTGGCCTAATACTTTTCAGAAGAAGACTTTTAAAGATGTTCTCTATATATAAAAATGTATCCCCCATTGTGGCCCCGCCCTACACCCAGGGACCATGATTTGAACAAACTTGAATCTACATTATATGAGGATGGTTACACGCCAATTTGAGATTTCTTGGCCAAATAGTTATTAAAAGAAATGTTTTAAAAGATTATCTCTGTATACTCTTATGTAAAAATTGATCCCCCAATTGTGGCCCCACCCTACCCCGGGGACTATGATTTGGAGAAACGTGAATCTACACTACCTGAGGATGCTTCCATTTTAATTTGAGCTTATCTGGCCTAATAGATTTTGAGAATAAGATTTTTAAAGATTTTCTCTATATATATTCCTATGTAAAACTTGATCCCCCAATTGTGGCCCCACCCTACCCCCGGGGATAATGATTTGAACAGACTTAAATCTACACTACCTGAGGATGCTTCCATTTTAATTTGAGCTTTTCTGGCCAAATCGTTTTTGAGAAGAGGATTTTTAAAGATTTTCTCTATATATTCCTATTTAAAACACGATCCCCCTATTGTGGCCCCACCCTACCCCTGGGGACTATGATTTAAACAAACTTGAATCTACACTACCTGAGGATGCTTCCACTCAAAGTTGAGCTTTCCTGGCCTAATAGTTTTTGAGAATAAGATTTTCAAAGATTTTCTCTATATATTCCTATGTAAAACTTGATCCCCCAATTGTGGCCCCATCCTACCCCCGGGGACCATGATTTGAACAAAGTTAAATCTTCACTTCCTGAGCATGCTTCCAATTTAATTTGAGCTTTTCTGGCCTATTAGTTTTTGAGAAGAAGATTCTTAAAGATTTTCTCTATATATTCCTATGTAAAACTTGATCCCCCAATTGTGGCCCCACCCTACCCCCGGGGACCATGATTTGAACAATTTTGAATCTACACTTCCTGAGGATGCTTCCACTTAAATTTGAGCTTTTCTGGCCTAATAGTTTTTGAGAAGAAGATTTAAAAGATTTTTTCTATATATTCCTATGTAAAACTTGATCCCCCAATTGTGGCCCCACCCTACCCCCGGGGACCATGATTTGAACAATTTTGAATCTACACTTCCTGAGGATGCTTCCAGTTAAATTTGAGCTTTTCTAGCCTAATAGTTTTTGAGAAGAAGATTTTAAAAGATTTTCTCCATATATTCCTATGTAAAACTTGATCCCCCTCTTGTGGCCCCTCCCTACCTCCGGGGACCATGATTTGAACATATGTGAATCTACACTACCGGAGAATGCCTCCACACAAGTTTAAGCTTTTCCGGCTGAATACTTTTTGAGAGGAAGATTTTTGAAAAATACCAACAAATTTTTAATAATTATCAATTATCTCCCCTTTAAAAAGGGCGTGGCACTTCATTTGAACAAACTTGAATCCCCTTCACCTAGTGGTGCTTTGTGCCAAATTTGGTTGAAATCTGTCCAGTGGTTCTTGAGAAGAAGATGAAAATGTGAAAAGTTTACAACGACGACGACGACGGCGACAACGACAACGACAGACAACGGACAAATTGTGATCAGAAAAGCTCACTTGAGCCTTTGGCTCAGGTGAGCTAAAAATATGCATATAGCATACAAATATCATTGACTGTACCTGAATCCTATGTTTAAGAGACCAAGTTAGATGCTGAATTTACATTTTTTATTAATTACAGACTTACTGAGTTAAGTGCATCAAAATGGTCTATAGGTTGAGGCAATAGAACTTCTTCCACAATTTGAGAACTACCATATAATTTCTTTTGTTCAAATACTGCATCCTCTTCTCTCTGACTTTCGACAAGTTCTCGAATTTTTAAGAAGCTGTTTCCTGTCAACATTTAAAAAAGATTAAATCTGACTGGCATGCATTACATCATGATAACATTTGAATTAAGATATAATTTATCATGTGTTCTTAAAATGCTTTATTTCATTGGCTAATTAAAACATAGGTAATCACAAATTACAAAGCTCACCAATACAAGGCATCACCTTTATGAGGCATCACCTTTATGAGACCACCTTCATCATTATGATATTATATGAAAATCATAGTAAATGATCTTGGTTGTACATGGACACTGTTTTGACACAATATCGTATAACAATATCATATGTTAAAAAACTGTATGATAAAACTATAAAATATAAAAAACTATATGTATATGATATAAATATATATAAAAACTATATGTTCATTTCATACAGTTTTATTAGATACAATGTATATCAATACAATAACATAAAATACGATATTGCATCCTATGATACTTACAATAAACATCAAATAATACAATAAAATACTGTAATAAATAATGATGCAATATCATATTGTTACATATGATATGACATTGTATCGTGTTTAACTTATTCATGTACATTATTGTATTTGATCACATAAATTAATACAATATCATAATATATAATAAATGATACAACATAGTAGTATATGATACAATATCATATCACATAATACATCACAATATCATATCATATTGTATAATACATGTTTATGGAATTCATATTTTTGATAGAGGTCTTCCAGGTCTACAAAACTAATAATTCAGTTTTTCTTAGAGATGTGTGGGAGTAGAGAAGATAATTTTAAACATTATATGGATTAACACTATACATCCACTTTGGCCCTGTCCTAGAATCAAAACCAATACTCCAGGGGACATGAAAGTTACAATTTTAGTAGAGGACTTCCTGGTTAACATAATTATGAAGTCAGCCTTTCTTACAGATGTGAGAGAGTAGAGAAGAAGATTATATATGCATTAACACCATGCGGCTATATTGCCCCCTCCCCTTACAGCCTGAACTCCTGACCCAGGGGCCATGAATTTTACAATTTTAGTAGAGGGCTTCATGGACATCATAACCATAAATTCAGTTTTTTCCTCACATATGTGGGAGTATAGAAGAATATTTTTGAAATTTTGGCTTTTTTTTGCATATTTGGCCTCGCCCATGGCTCCCTTCGGGGTGGTAGAGTCATGAATTTCATAATTTAGATTCTTCTTACCATAGAGATGCTTCACAACAAAGATGGTAACAATTGGACTTGTAGTTTTCAAGAAAAAGTTAAAAATGTAAAATTGTTAACGCAGAACGCACGACTCATGACGCACGAGGACGGACAAAGACCAATATATGAATAGAGCCTGTTTGGGAAGGTAACAGTTGAAATTGACACCCCGAGAAAACCATTGTCAACCGACGCGAAGTGGAAGTTGACAATGGTTTTCGATGGGTGTCAAAATTGACACCCCTTGAAAACCATTGTCAACCGACGCGAAGCAACAGGCACTATTTACTTTTTTAAACTGAATGTCTTAATTTTAGAGAAATTTTTACTGCTTTTGTATAGAAATGACGTGAATTCTACGGCGAACCTACACCATAATTTACGCGCATGTAACAATTTGTTGTGTTACCCGTTGCCAAGTTTAATAGAACGGATTATCAACTGCGTCTAAACCAATCAGATTTCAGTATTTAACATGAAAGTATAAAATTGCAAATGGTCACCTGAATGACTCAGGTGACCTTAAAGGGACTTTGACACGATTTGAGATCAAAAACTTTTTTTTTATATTTTTTATGTATAAAATAGTTTACTAGTGCATTTTAAATGATTGACCAAAATGTTGAATGTTAAAGTCAAGTTACAAGCGAGATACAGAGGTAAGAATTGGTTGTTATGTAAACAAAGCTCGAGTCTTATAGTTGTTTACAAAATATGTAATGTAGAGATTTACCATTTCTAAGACAAAGTGACATTAAAAAACAATTTAAACTAACTCAATATCTTCATAAATACTAGTATCAACAAAGAAAGATACATTTGATTGAATCGTAACCAATACAACACATATGTAAAAAATGAAAATATTCGAGCTTTAATTGTTTACAAAGCAAAGAATTATGAACTCTGTATCTTGCTTATTATTTGATATTTGACTTTCAAATTTTGATATAGCATTAAAAACGTCTATATTTATCAATATAAACATTGAAAATGGAAAAATAAAATTCGAAAATTCTAAGTCAAATCGTGTCCAAGTCCCTTTAAAACTGAACATATTAAACAGAGTATTATTTGAATTTGGAAATTTTTTGAATCTTGGAATTTCAGGCTTTTAAGTAATTTGCCCTTAGTTAGACTAACTTAGACAACTAACATGAATTTTTCTTATGAATAGTCTAACTGAGGGCAATTTTCTTAAAAGCCCAAAATTCCAATAATCAAAATAATTCGAAATTCAAATAATACTCTGATATAATGATATTATTTATATAGGTCTGATAAATTTTGGTTCAAATTATCCATCTCGTATTTTTAATTGTGAAGGCTGTGCACATTAATTAATTAGAGCTTGTACTTCCTCTTCCGTGATTCAATTGACTAAAGTTAGACGTAACAAACGTTCATGTTTTCAAGTCCTTAGAGAGATTTCTTCCATGTGCAAGTGAAGAATATAGCCTTTTATGTACTTATTATTAAGTGCTTGTATGAAAAAAGAGATGTGTGTGAGAGTGAGAAAATAAAAACTTAATTAGGAACTAAGGAAGTAATTATGATGATACTAAAAAAAGATTAAGTCAGCTGAGTTGGAATATTTGGATTGTAACATCGTCTGATCAAAATCTCCAAGACATTTAAGAATTCAAATTCATATATAACTGATTAACTTTGTACAAAAACTGTTCTGCAGCTTCCTTCTCTCCTTTATGGTGCGACCATTTGGGAGAGCACCGCATATTAATTTGAATTAAAATGGTATTTTTAAAATTTCACAATATTTAACAAAAAATATGTTTAAAATTTTTTTGGAAAGACAAAAATTTTAAAATCCCCATTGAGATTTGAACTCATGACTTAAAGATACTTAGTGAACCCTCTTACCCACTGCGCTTCTCTGTTAGGTGACAATTTTGGGAAAGAAACTATTCATAAAATTACACTTGATTTGTTTGTTTATTTCGATAAATATAGTAGGTCACAACATGGCAGTGTCCCATACCACCTTAAATACCAATTAAGGATACATATTGGCAACTCCACCATTAGCGTTTTTTGTTGTTGAAAAATGGTACGGGACCAACCTGATACTTTGAGAACTACATTTTAGTTAACTGAGATTATGATATTAAATCAAAAGTGTATTGCTTTAATGAAAAGTGTGCATAGGTTTTAGACATTTTTGAAACAAAAAATTGAAAAATAAGATTAATATTAATATCAAAAATATATTGGCCAGCTATAAAACATCGGCGAAATCTCGGACAACGGGCCAACTGCCTCCTAAAACTTGATATCCTCTTTCAATATTGTTTATATGACAAACACATGAAAATATAATATTTTGAATGTTTTTGTAATAGGTTTTAGCTGTTTATATTTTGATGTAATTGTTTATTGGAAAGATATACTGAATTAAACTGTGAACACTTTACAGTAAGGACCGCGAGATTTCGATCAGTTGCCAATCTCTGTTATTTATGTCTCTGATATATGTTTAAGGTAAATACCGGTAATTAATTAAAGCTGAATTTACCTTTCGTGTGGATTAATGTGATAAAAAATTATTAAAAATATTTTAGCTTCCAAATTTAAATGACAATAACACCCGCAGGGGTGTAAATGTTAACTTGACGTTCCACAGTTCCGACGCACTTGCATAAATATCATGGCTAAAACACCGAAATTTTTATTTAAGGAATGAATTCAATATTTATTTGTTTTATACGATATAAAATGGTTTGGAAGCGGTTTATAAAAAAGAGTAAACTGTTTCAAACCATTTTATGTCGTATAAAACTAATAAATATTGAATTCGTTGCTTATAATATAATTCTTTACTCTTCATTAAGATAAAAACGGTCATTTGACCTTTGAAATGACGAAAAAATGTACAAAATTAAAACGTAACGTCAGGCGTATTGATACGTTTTTGACGTTAGTCTTACTATGACGTAGGCAACATTCTTTATACAATATAAAATAATTTTTTAGCCAAACAGAAAGCGCGTTACAACCAGAATTAAATTATTGCCTATTAAAAATGCCTTACTGAAGCATTGTAAACATTTAATCATGTTAATTTAAAATCGAAAAAATAATTTTTGACCAAAATCGTGACCATGTTCCATTAAATTATTAAAAGAGAAATCTTTTTTTCATTTATAGTGAATATCATTCGAACCCTGAGGCCTGACGAATTTAATAAATAAATAATATGAATACTTGATTAATTTTGGAAAATGTCTTGCAACCTATTCTGCATATAAGCGGGTGTGATGCATTTGTTAACCCGCGGAATTACATGCGTGTTGAGATATTTGCCTGTATTTATTCCATAGTTTAATATGATGTATAATATTTGTACAACACTTACCTGGCAATGCAGAAATATCATGGAATAAGATGATAAACAAGATGCCTTTTAGATTCGACATGATCATAATCACTGGGCCTAATGACTGTCTGTCAAAGTGAAACTTGTGATGTTTACCAAGAGCCGGAAGCCGCACGTGATATTAACAAATAGCCTAGGGTTATTAATTGTGGTCATTACAGTTATTAATTGTGAATTGATTTGTTCTATCTCCCCGAGAAAACTCTTCTATTCATAAAGACACAGTACAGATTCGTTGCTAATAGGAGGATCCGACATAAAGAAAAAATTTGACTGGTTTGTTTGATGTTATTTTAGTGTATACATACACAGTAACGTAACATGACGAATGAAATAATTACTATACTGTTATATATGTCTCTATAATAATGCAAGTGTTGGAATGAGAACGAGTGTTGTAGGTATATAGGCCTATATAGAGAGGGCATGTCTTTCCCTTCCCCTTTTTTCCATGCCCCCCCCCCCCCCTTCCACCAATATAAAAATGAAAGTACTGAAAGTACTGAAAGACGGAGGCACTACTACTGGTAGTGTACCTGGGTTATCGGCTAAGACCAGGCCCCAGGGCCTTAAAACTTTGAAACATTGAAACCCAAAACATAATTCAATGTTGATTCCACGTTAAAGACCCAACTTATTTTCAACGTTGAAAACATCAACCACTTTTCTACGTTGAAACAACATTTAAATACATGTAAATGAAACTGAACACATATTTTCAAATTTGAATTTTATTATTATACCAGTTTTTACTGAGAGCAATTAAAATAAACTAGGCTCAAGGGCTATTATACATGTTTATATATAAAATATTTATAAAATACAAGCCGGATATTATATAGGATGCGATATAAAAATTGCCATGTAATAATCTATATATATTTTACTCCTCCAGGAACTAGCTGTTCAGGGATGGACTGGTTCTCGGGAATCCTCATCTTTTTTTTTTTACATGTTTGGTTGTTCAATTTGCGCGATTAATTTTATCTGACTCTGACCTACAACTGCAATGGGCCGAAATATTTGGAAATTCAACAGGTTTATATGATTATTTTATGGTCTTTTAACTGTATAATTCTTATTAGACTTGATCTTTATAATTGGTATTCTAAATGAATTATTTATAACTTCATGATAAACATCATGGATATATTAAAAAAGTTAGACTGAGATCAAAAGTTTAAGCATGCAGTCAAGGTTTTATGACCTAGGAGCTTTATAGATGTTGCAGATAAATATTAAAGCAAGCTAGATCATCATATTTTTTCATGAATCAAAAGCTTAAGATTTACTATAATTGCATTTCAAATATTTTCTCAAGTTATAAAGTTCTGGTACTAGATGTCTTGTTTATGACTAATTTAAAATTAAAACAAAATATAATGATAATTTTATTAGATTTCACCTAATCAAGGAAGATAACTAATTAAAATTTATCTGTTACACTAGGTACCTTGAAAGGTTAAGTTGTTTGGATAACGGGGGCATCCAGTGGTATAGGAGAGTCGCTAGCTTACAGGTTAGCAGCTGATGGGTGCCGGCTTGTGTTGTCAGCCAGAAGAGAGGGAAGACTGCAGCAAATTAAACAGACCATCATAGGTAAACCTTAGATCATAGCAGTACAGGCAACTTAAAGAACTCATAATCATTATAGTACTTTGTTATAACAACATTTACGTCACATTAACAGATGGTGGATATTCTACACAGGAGGATATTTTAATTGTCCCAATAGATTTGCTTCAATTCAACTCACATCCAAGTACAGTGCAGAGAGTGTTACAACATTTTGAGAAGGTAACCTCATGCAGGTCTCTTAATTAAAGCAATAGATTTATTTCAGGAATATGAAGTCAATATATGATATTTTGAGATGATCAAATAGGGTTGGGAGGGATCAAATCCCAACCGTGTTTTATTACCTCATAATATTTAAAGAATGATTCCTTATTATTTATATTTATAAAATTTTACAAATTGTGCTTAAAATTACAAAGACTTTCATTTGACATCAAGAAAAACGGCTAACCCTTCCAATTAGAGGCCATTGGGGGGCCAAAATCTTTCATCCATTATAAGCTCTTTCACTTGACAAAAGAGATTTTACCTCTCTAATGAAGACTCCGCCCCTATTTGAGATCATTCACTATCTCTCTAAAGAGGACCCCACCCCTACCTGAGATTTTTTACTGTTGAATATCTCAGTTAATGTCTTGCTCATCTTCTTCCTGAAAATTGAATGGATTTTAGACCTTAATTCTCATTATTGCTAGGAGATCATGATCATGTCTATTGTAATCTTTTTCTAGATTGATATCCTAGTTAACAATGCTGGAAGATCTCAGAGGTCTCTCATAGAAAAATGTCCAATGGAAGTGGATCGAGAAGTCTTGGAGATAAACACACTTAGTCCAATATCCCTCACCAAAGCTGTTCTTCCCCATTTCATAGAGAGGAAGGCAGGCCATGTTGTTTACACTAGCAGTGTTGCTGGAAAAATTGGTAAAGGAATTTATTTACATTTACATTTGCTTTATTTACTGGTATACTCTTGGCTAGCTAACTGGGCTATTGGAAAAATTGGTAAAGGAAATTTAGACTAACAATTACTTTATTTACCAGTATACTCTTGGCTAGCTAAAAATTGCCAATGGATTTTTTTAATATACTTCAAACTGCATTTCATAAGCAGAGTAACTGGGTAAGGGATTCATAATGTATATAAAATACATGTATCATTTGTTTTCAACTCATTGTAAATTTTTAGCTCATCTGAGCTGAAAGCTCAAGTGAACTTTTCTGATCACTTTTTGTCTGACGTCCGTCGTCTGTCAGTAAACTTTTTACATTCTCGACTTCTTCACCAGAGCCACTGGGCCAAATTTAACCTAACTTGGCACAAAGCATCCTTGGGTAAAGGGGATTCAAGTTTGTTAAAATAAAGGTCCAAATCATGATTCCCAGGGATAGGGTGGGGCCACAATGGGGGGGGGGTCTAATTTTTACATATCAATATATATAGTACCGGTAAATCTTTTTCTTTGAAACTGATCAGCCAAAAAAGCTGTAACTTGTGTAAAAGCATCCGCGGGTAGTGTAGATTGAAGTTTGTTCAAATCATGATCCCCAGGGGTAGGGTGGGCCAACATGGAGAGTCAAATTTTTACATTGGAATATAGAGAGTAAATCTTTAAAAAATCTCCCCCCCCCCAAAAAAAAAAACCCCATATATAATCAGTTGTTTAAGACTGATCATCTTCTTGAAAACTGCAATGCTCAATGTGATATGACAGTCAGATTTACACGACATGCGATGGGTAATCTATTTATCTTTTGTATAAATGTATAAAGAACAGGTATTACGCAGTTTGAAATTAAATATCTCTATCGCTATGCACCTATTCGTCACGTGAAGTGGGGTTTATGAACAAGCGAGACTAGCCATTTTGTGACTGTCTGCTTTTTACTGTGTACACACTATGGATTACCTACCAATAACTTACCAGAACCGGGAGTCGGGGTCCCCGCATAACCCCATGCCGATGAGAGACTTGTTAAAATCTTTGCTACACGAGGAATTAAGTAACAATCACGTGGTTAAACAAGGGCCGCTAAAGTAGACCCAGTCCTTCCAACTTCACCATCATTTCCATCCAGGAGAGGTCAAAGTGTTCATCAAAGATGGGAAATTGCGACTGCACGCCAAGCATGCGCGAGGGGAGGACGATGAAAATTGCGATATTCGTGAAAGTAAGCGCAGTGTGACACTTCCTGCCGACATAGACAGATCTCGGCTACACTGCTACAGCCATGGTCATCAACTGGTTGTAGAAGCCTCCTTCCTAGCTAAAAGTCAAAACGAAGGGGAGGAGATTGCGATAGAGGAAACTGATGACGAAACAGCAGACGATACATCTTCGTGTTTCAGACAAGATATGGACCTGTCGACCTTTACACCGGATCATATAATAGTGCAGCGCTGTGGGCCTGACGTCATAGTCAGGGCTGACCATTGCCTGGATGAAGACGGCATTAAAGTATCCCGGTCTTTCCACCGGGAATTCAAAATCCCACCGAACGTTTCCTCCGAGAAATTACGCTGTCGTCGAAATAATAAAGGAATGTTGATGTTTTGGGCACCCTTTCAAGCTGAGAGGAAATAGAGGGACCGGATGCACACTCGGTGCTGCTTACAACAATTAGTTTTATGGGCAAAAGTTTTCGTATAAGGTTTTTCTTAAATATTAATCACTTTTTGATTCAGTGTCTTAGCTTCATTATCATTGCTTGAGGTTAATCAGTTTACTACTGTAATAACATTGACTAAAACTGGTGCGGTATAATTCAAATTGATTATATTGTGAATCATTTCAATTAAAATGATGTTAACAGGCGTCCATGTATTTAGCTCATAAGGTTTCGATACAAGAAAAAAGGAGTCATAAATGAATAAAGTTGATTTTATTTGATTAAAAAAATACATACAAAAACGTGATCAACATAAAGTAAAAGTATATCATTTAATCAAAATAAATACACACGTACAGTTTATTATTTTATGACCGGTATTGGTTTTCATTTCAGTCAGAACTTTTTAATAACTTGACCACAGCTGGTAAAAGAGGTCGTGAGTGGAGTTGTGCCGTTTTCCCTTAAATTGAGTTGAGCAACATAGTCTTATGAAACACGTTAGCAAAGCATCACTTTTGACGAGTGGCACTGTCAATGCTTTTGGGAATAATTTAATTCTGGTTGTAACGCGCTATCTGATTGGCTAAAAAATTATTTTATATCGTATAAAGAATGTTGCCTACGTCATAGTAGGAATAACGTCAAAAACGTATCAATACGCCTGACGTTACGTTTGAATTTTGTACAATTTTACGTCATTTTAAATGTCAAATGACCGTTTTCATCTACAATGCAGAGAAAAAAAAATTAAATCATGAGCAATAAATTCAATATTTATTAGTTTTATACGATATAAAATGGTTTGAAACAGTTAACGCTTTTTTATAAACCGCTTCGCGGTTTATAAAGCGTTAACTGCCCCAAACCATTTTATATCGTATAAAACAAATAAATATTGAATTCATTCCTTAATTAAACGTCATAGCAAGCAGTGTTACAAAGCACTTTGAAAAAATTTTTCACTTGAAAAGTGTGTTAATTTTGGAACCAAGTCAACACACCTTGAAATTTTTTTTTTCAAAGTGCGTTGATATCGTCACCGGCTATTCCACGTGCTTATAAACAAACATGATGTGAAAAAAGGATACGTTAATTATTGTTATCAAAAACAATATGATCTGTTAGCAATGTCTAATGAATGAGTTTGTGTCACAATGTCACTTTCTTTCATATTCTAGTCAGTTCAACCGTTATAAGGAAAAAATGTGTATTTCATATGCACTATACTATTGTATCAGACTCTGATATGAATGAGTCTAACTGTAAGGGTATTTTTCAAAAATAAAAAAAACAGCCTTAAGTTTTGGTAAGAAATACACAATCATTTAACACTACTACACAAATCGTCTGCAAATTGATTCGATGTACACGTATTTTGGGCACCATTTATCAGCTGATGAGAAGTATCCAATCAGTGACGTCGTATCACTGAAGTCTGGATGCTAGGATTCCTGTAGCCAACCGTGGACCACTTTCTGTATCATCTGAAAGAATCGTTCATCTGTTAGAATGGCACAAGGAAAGATGTTGTTAATGCAAGAAGCAAATCACATGATATTAAATTGATATACACATGTAACTAATACATAGTGCTATTTTCGGGGTTTACTCTAGGTTTACTAGAGTAAAGACTGCTAGAGAGACCAAGAGTAAACCCTGAATGGACACAGAGAGTAAACCCCAATCCAGAAGTACACTTCTGAAAGCAGACGCTACATGTGTAGGGGCAGTAATTACATGCAGTAAGATGGTAAGATAAAAGGCGGGTCTGTTTTACACTTAAGTGCATACAGTTGACCCCAAAAGCAAATCCCAAGTATACCCAAAGTAAACCACAAGTGGACAAAAATTTCCAAAAAGCAGACCCAGAGTAAACCTAAACCTAAAGTAAACCCGGGGTTTAGTTGCATGGGGTTTACTCTGGTGTTAGATTGGGTCTGATTGGTACTGTATGGAATATCTGTTGATTATAATTAGAATACTTTGAACGGTTTAGAATTTTCAAATTTTACAATATATAACAAAAAAAAGCTTTTGAAAATATTTGGAGAGGTAGAAAATGCAAAACCTCCAGCGGGATTCGAACTCATGACTTCCAGATTTGTAGTAAACCCTCTAACTGTTAGGTGACAATATTGGGAAAGAAACTACTTACGGTTGAACTTTGATATCTCGAACATTGATATCTCAAATACAGTGGATATGTCGAAGTGATTTGTAACTCCCAAACACTTATTTTTTTAAGTATTTTACCCTCAATATCTTGAAGTTTTTAAACAGTCCCATTGAGTTCGAGGTAACGAAGTTTGACTGTATATAATTACACTTCAGTTTGTTGTTTATTTCAATAAACAATACGTCACAACATGGATGTGTCCCATACCACCTTAAGTTTTGCTGACTAAACAATACTTGCAGTGTACCACCTACTGGACTTTGTATTGCTTTGTCTCAAAACGACTTAGTATTTCTTTAAAAAAAAATTAAGTCTTGCCTATGCAATGACCAACAGACTTGTTTTATGACAATAAACTTATGGGTTTTAATTATGTTGATTTCAAGTAATGCTATGCAGATACTCTGAGTCACAACCGTAATCATAATTCAACATAGCGATTGGGGAATTTATAAGTTTGTAAAAATGTTATAAATAGTAATTAAGATGTTTTGCGTGTCTGAAGTCTGCAAAAATATACAAAGAGGATAAAAATAATAAAAAGACAGTTAAGAAATGGACTTACCAGTCTGGCATCTTTGAGGGATTGTGGGTCGGTTGACCTGTCACTAGCCATGTCAGCACAGTGCGCGGTTCCATTTATAAAGACAGCAGTCTCATTCAGAGATACGTCTGATTTCAGGACACTCAGAAAATGCCAGGGATCTATTGAGCCTAGCAAGAACATGTAGCACACTTGTTAATTATGTGATTTTCTTAATAAATGAATATTAATATACAAAGCAAAGTGCCAAAGATTCTGATAACTTTGAAAGCATACTACTATATTTTACCATTGACAAAGAGAACCCTGGTTCCTTTTGGCCGGTTGGCACCATAATATTCATTTGTAAACTCTACAAAGTTTGGCACTGAGGACGGGGAGATTTTGTAGATGTCCCTACAGATGACAAGGTTTGATTCCAGGGTCAGGAGTCTGGAGAACGGACAGCTGGTGCCTTCATCACAGGTCTGATCTACAGGATTAAAGTTCACTTTTAATATTGAATTGTGGTATCATTCAAAGATGAAATTTTGCAATCTATTGGGTTGAATGTGAGAATAAAATCATAGTAGAAAAAATCTATCAAGTTATGATTCTATGACATTTGTTGTGTATATTTTACTTATTCTGACAGTGCCTTAAGATTATGAAATACAATATGGGATGAATCAACAAATTGATTTCCTATGTACCATTGATACTCTTTTGACGCGAATTGTTCCGCCATGTCTGCAAATGATATTGTTGCGGTTAGTCTCAAGTACAGTGGTATTAATCGTTTCTTAAACTTGAATCAATATAAATTGTTAGCAATACATGTATATACACTGTACCGGTATATTATTTTGAATGAAATTAAAAGTATCTTTGACACCGTTGAAGTACATGTTTTTGTGCATATTACATTGCAAGGTTAATTAGCATGCACGTAACTGTAGCTCTTGGGTTTGTCAAGTTCAAAATTTTCACGGAGACCTTAACCTTTTACTTTTTAAAAAACTGACTCTGTGATAAAAAGTACAAAATTTTAACAGCTAAGGAGTAATTAATTGAAGAACGATCACTTGCTATCAGAAAAAAGACAATACACGTGCTAAATTATATACATTGTATCACTGCTTGTTACTGATGTAACCCAAACCCTGGTCAAAAGCTAAGTTTGAGGGGGGATCTTACAATAACCAAACTGTGAGCAGGTCTGCCAGATCCATTGTCTGATTCCAGCCCCACTGGCGGCCCGGTCCACCGTCTGGTTGTTGAACTGGGACAGGAATTTGGAATAAGAGTTGTCCACACAACTCTGATTGAATAGATTCATCGCCATCTAAAAAGGAAGAAAATTATATATACTTACATGTACATGTACTCATAAAATTATAAAAAGATTAATCCTCATGTAGTTGGTTCTCAGGCAATTCTTAAAGAGGTTCACTCCTCAGGTTTCATGAAGCCATTTTGGGTCATCTAAAGTCTGAAAATTCTGCACCACATATTAATTCTAGTAGTACCGTATATTTATATTTTACAATGTCAAATAAACTTTATTGAATAAAATTGTTTTTAAAAAAATACATTTTTACAGAGTTTAGTAAGGGACTATATTTTGTAGCGGGAAAATAAACAATTTTTATAACTCAATAGTTTAAGAGTACTGTTACCTTAGCTTCATAATTATCAGTGCAGACCAAACTTCTAGAAAGTTTGTGTATTCCAATACATATGATGTTATGAAAAATATATTTGAATAATATTTTAATATTTCTATTGATATATTTTGGCATATTTACCTTATATTTCATAGAAGTTAGGAAAAAACTAACTCCAATTTTGGCATCAAATTAGCTTATTTCATGCTAAATCTCAAATTTTTGAGATGTGACCTCTACTTTTTTTTAACTTTTACCCGAGACATTAAACATAATTATGTCTATTTGTATGCAAAGTTTTGGAAAGATGACTTTAATAAAAAAAATTTATTTTGCATTATAATTTGATTACTCCAAAATTTGGTGACAATCTTAAACCTCTTTTGTTGTGTTCATTATGTACTGGCATTTGAAGCCACAAGTAAAGCAAGACTTTTTAAACGTTGACTGAGATATAGTTATTACTTTAATAGTCACTACACATGTTTAACTTCAAAATGTATTAAAATCATAATAAAAAAATAGTTTCAACTATAAATATTTGTTTGATTTCTTCAAATAATCAATTCCCATGCCAAATTTTAATAAAAATTTAAGGAAAATTAACATTTCTGTTTGGGGCCCTTATTACCAAAAAATGGCATGTGACATGTGTCACAAATGAACATTTTAGGTCCCTTTCTTTATATCCAAGTGGTTTTTGGATGATTGACATTACTAGTATTTGAGGTGCCAACATCCTTAAAAAAAGAGGACCATGGGCCACATTGCTCACGAGGAACAAGAGAGAATACATTCCTATATAAATTTTTGTCCCCCTCCACATTGTGACCACATCCTACCCCTGGGGAATATGATTTGAACAAACTTGAATCTATCCTTCCTGAGGATGCTTTCACACAAGTTTCAGCTTTCCTGGCCAATTAGTTTTTAAAAAGAAGATTATTAAAGATTTTTCTCTATATAGACCCTCAAAAATCCTATGAAAAAAATCGGATCCTTCCATCCAAGTTTCAGCTTTCCTGGCTGATTAGTTTGTGAAAAGATTTTTGAAAATTTCTAAAAAATTTTTAATAATTTTGAATTACATTCCCTTACAATTTTGAATCCCCTTTGCCTAAAGATGCTTTATGCTAAGCTTGGTTAAAATTGGCCTAGTAGTTCTGGAGAAGAAGTTGAAAATGTAAAAAGTTTATAGACAGACAGACAGATAGACAGACAGACAAATGGACAGAAAAAACTAAAAAAAAAAAATATCAGCTCAGGTGAGCTTATAAAATGAAAGCATAGTATAAATTGATTGATATACACAGTCATAATTTTCTTTAATGTATTATCAATTAACAAATAATTTTAACATGAATATTCATATGTCCAGCTTCATTTTCAAGCTTCTCCATTATATCATTCATTGGTATTGTTTTAACTTAACAATTAATGCAATACTTCTGACCTTATAAACCATCTGCAGGTTTTTATATGAATCGTCTGACTTTGTCATCTGTTTACACAGGTACTGAATGTTGAGTCCAGGAACCTCGTTATTATATTGCACTGCTCCCATAAAAATTCCAGCTAAGTTGTTGACAAAAACCATTTGGTCATTTTTCTCACTCAAGGGTCCACAGGAAAGGAAGTCCTTCTCCAGCTGTACGGTCTGATTGGCTTGGATCATGCTGTCGATTCTCTGGAAGGCCTCCACAATTTGTTTGATGCACTGAGTAAAGAATCCATGATAGAAACAAACTGAATAGTTATACCAAATCTATACATGTACAAGTTTATGGTGGCTTGATCCACCAGTATATTTTTTGATAGATCGATTGGTATGTGTGCCACCTTAAAATAGTTTCAGAAGTATAAACTCTAAAAACAAAAAAATAATAATCATCGAATAATAATAATAAATACATGTATGCTTAAACTGTTTCAAACCAGTTTATATTTTAAGTATAAATCTGTTACCTATTGGAAATTCAATTATGAGCCATATTGGGCAAAGAGGAGAGATAATATGATCCAGACAACTTGAGACAAGTGATGTTGGATAGACAGAGGGACAGACTCAAGGGTATATTACCTGTTGACTTCCGCCAACTGTGGAGTCAGTTAAACTTTGAGCTACCACCTCATTATAACCTTCAAAGTTGGTCTGTGCCTGTACAGGGGCTGATGATGCAACTGCTCCATATACAAGGTGAGGGTACTGCAGGAAAAAAAAACCATGAGACCCAAAAGCCACATCACTCACCTAAGTAACAGATCTTAGCTGAACCTTCTATCCCTATCTTGCTTAAAAATAGGGCAAAATTTTGATCCATTTAGTGTGCACAACATGTTACAGTTTTACAAAGTTGAACTGTGTAACCTTCATAAAGCCTCTTAATTGGACAAATTTTTGTGGGTATCTCAGGATTACTGCCTGAAAATGATAACAATTATTTTCTAATCTAATAACAGCTCAGAGTTTCTGTTTATTATTTTCTCTAAAGAGAGGCAAAGTACTGCATTGAAACAGCTGTTCCTAGTGACTTTAAAGGTTTGTTGTTGTAACGTGCGCAGCAGAAGCAAGCCAAAGCCCACCTTTTGATGTGAGGCTAAAATAATAATAAATATAAGAAAATCAGCTAAAATTGAAAGATGAATAAGGGTATTAACAGCTCTTACTTATTCTAGGAACATGGTGTACAAATGTGATACATGTACAGTAAAATTTGCATAATTTGTTTTATCCGTATAACAAATTCGTTATAATAAGTACATATAGCCAATTCCCTATATACATAATTTCTTGTACAAGACTTCTTGTCCTTATATTGGTGAAATGGATTTTTTCTAAATAATAAAAAATTTACACCACATAAAGCAGCTTTATTGTAAATTTGGGGATTTTTGGTGCAATGGTTATGCAGAACTAGGATGGATGGCAAACGGACAAATAGTGATCAGAAAAGTTCACTGAGTAAGCTCAGGTGATCTAAATATAATCCACATAAGTTTTATAGTCACTACTGTGGAATCATTAAAATTCGTGGGGGCCAAGTTTCGTGGATTGCTTAAATTTTACAGGTTCGTGAGGACGACATTTCATGTATTATCTTATACCTGGAAAAGGGAAAATGATTTTATAATCCTTGTTTATTAATTCGTGGAGGATTTTAATTCATGGACAATAGGAACCCATGAATTCCACAAAAATTGAGCCACCACGAATTCTAATGATTCCACAGTATACATTTATTTTCTATGATTTTGTCATCAAGGTATAAACGTCCTACAGCTTGTCTACAAGCTATTCAAGATTAATCATGAATGTACCTTTAAGCGAAACCATGCAGATAAAGCCCCTGGATAACTTCCACCAAAAGAAATCCACTTGTTGCTGGTCAGTTCATACCTGTCTGTGATGTACTTGTGGACTCTTGTCAAATCAGCCAATCTAGCTCAAATATAAAGACAGATATTAGTTATAATGGAACTCAAAACATTTATTCATTTATTTCTGTCTTTTTATAAAAACTGATTTTATAATAATATTAATAGGTTAATACCATATTCTCCCTATTTAAGTGCCCACACCCCTATACCTATAGGTGCCTCGATCCATTGACATTTTCCATTTATATAATAGATATTAAATGGTCCATCTTTTATAACCCTATAGCAAAAAATATAATGAATATGAGGCCACATCGTTCCCCAGGGAAATAATTGCCAACTGCATGACTTCACTGAACTTAATTCACATTCAGCCAAGTACATGTAAGTTTACCAATGAAAGCAAATTCCAAATAAACTAAATTTCATTTTTCAAACTTGGACCCAATGGTGTCTCTATTTTCAATTCAATTTCCTTTCATGCCATGTTTAGAATAATAAAGAAATTTTTTATTCTTTTTGGCTGGAGAAGCAGTAATTAAAAGGTAGCATACAGATGGGTGCCAGACAAAATGTGATAAAAGAAGCTTTATTAAGCTAAAAGGTTATAATAAAGTGACATAACTTGATTCAGATCATTCAGAAATGTCTCTGCTACATAAATCTTATTTCACAGATTAAAATCAAACCAATTATCCCCTTTTGCACTTTTCTAACCACTAGCAGCACAATTCTGTAAACTGCCATGAACTGGAGATTTCCCCTTACAGATAATCTGATATGCCAAAGAAATCAGCTTATACATCTCAAACTCCATACTTTCATCTGGCCTGAAAGCTCCAAAATTTACACCGTTATTTCACCAATCAAGTCCTAATACAGAACCCCAAATATCACCTGACAGGTTTATTTTTTATTTTTGTCAAACTAGACGACAGGTAAAATGCAAAAAATAATCTAGCTATCATAATAATAATCTGGCTTTAATACCAACCCCTGTTGACTGGACAGATGTTCCAACTGGTCTAGATGTAAGCCATTGTCATTGATGCTGCTACCATAGAATCGATGCTCGGCGGCTACTACCATCGCACCATACCGCTTAGCCATTTCAACATGGTGACCTATAAAACATACAACTCATAAAATATAATGTACATAAAACAAGAGGCCTACAGGCCTTGATGGTCACCTGAGTATCACAGCCATTAGATTGACGTGTCAAAGTGTCATGTTTGCATTTTTTGCTTCATTTAGAAAGTCCTGCCCTAGTTCTAAAAAAAATTCCCCAATTTTGGTAGAGGGCTTCATGGAATTTAAAATCATACAATTAGTTTTTCTCAAATAGTATTACCATAAATTAATTTTTTTCCCCATATGTGTTAGAGAAGCTCGAGAAGAAGATTAAAAAATTTTTTTTTGAAATATTTCACACACCCCACCTCCCCTCATAGTGGTAGGGTCATAAATTTCACAATTAAGATTCCTCTTATCATAGAGATGCTTCACACCAAAAAATTGGCCTTAATTTCAAGAAGTTAAAAATGTCAAATTTTAACGAACGACGGACGATGACGTACGAAGACCAATTACAATAGGTTACTTGAGTGACTCATATGATTTAAAACTATTGGATAGAACTTAACTTAAAATTGTCTACGCTTTATTTACCGGAATAAGCAGATCTATTGGGGAGAGTCCCCTCTCCTCCTATGAATAAGAAAATAGGACCACTAGGTTTAATCCAGCTCTCTGTATTGATGTATACCTTCTGATTGTACATTTCCTACAAAATATTTACATAAAAGAAACAGAATTCATAAAATATTTACTAAATCGTAGAATTATACATTCAACATCAAAATTACAGTTACAAACCCCTTGACACATCACAAGCTTGTCTTCAACTACTGTATTTCTTCTTAGGCTGTCCAAAGTCAATTCAATATTACCAGTAAATGTCACCCAGGGGTAGGTTTAGGAGAAATTGTATTTTTTAAAAACCCAAACGAAACTCTTTTTAATTTTATGAATTTATCTTTTCCAGTTTGATTTCACTTTTTGCAACTAAAAAACTGCAATCTGTAGAAATTCAAAATGTTTTGTGCACATTATGGGCTATATATAGGATACAGAATGGGATTGTCAGGAAAGATCATTATTAAAGAGGTAGCCAATAAGCAACTTAAATACTTACTGTATTTGTATGAAAATCATTTGTTAAATTTTTTCACCCTACCTCGTATGTTTGGTATTTGGAAGACAACGTTAAATGTAGAATTAACTTTAGGAGGCCTTAAAACTTGCTCTTTGGATATGATTTGTACATGTATAAGATATTTATCTCTATTGAGAACTTTTAAATTTGTGTCTTTTTACTCTCTATGGGTCATGGCTCAAATCTACTTGAAAACATATGCAATTTGTTTTTACACCTGGCTATTTGCATGTGTCTTCCCTTGAAAGGTCCAAGTCTAGTCCTTTTTTAAATAAACAACCTTGAAATCTCTTCAACCAGAAATACTACACTTGACAGGTGTGTAGCTGCCTATGCACAAGTGCATACACATCATAATCATTCTAAAAAAAAAGAAACATACTCAGGGAGAGAGAGAGAGAGAGAGAGAGAGAGAGCCAGCCACTGTTTGTGTACACTTCATATCCATTCTAACTATGCGCATGGTTGAAATAATTTCATGCAGAGAAGCAATCTAATTAAAATTAGATATCTACTGGAGCAGACCAAAAAATCTAATTCTATCAGATTGGCATAGAAATAAAAATTCAAAAATGTATAAATAAAGAAAAAATATGCATATAGCATACAAATATGATTGACTGTACCTGAATCGTATGATTAATAGACCAAGTTTGATGCAGACTCTACATTTTTTATTAATTACAGACTTACTGAGTTAAGTGCATCAAAATGGTCTATAGGTTGAGGCAATAGAACTTCTTCCACAATCTGAGAGCTGCCATATAATTTCTTTTGTTCAAATACTGCATCCTCCTCTCTCTGACTTTCGACAAGTTCTCGAATTTTTAAGAAGCTGTTTCCTGTCAACATTTAAAAAAGAATAAATCTAACTGGCATGCATTAACATCATGATAACATTTGAATTAATATATAATTTATCATATGTTCTTAAAATGCTCTATTTCATTGGCTAATTAAAACATAGGTAATCACAAATTAAAAAACTCATCGAGACAAGGCATCACCTTTATGTGACCATAACCTGATTGACTCAAGCGACCTTAAAACTAAACATATTTAATAATGATATAATTTATATAGGTCTGATAAATTTTGGTTCAAACTATCCATCTCGTTTTTTTTAATTGTGGAGGCTGTGCACATTAATTAATTAGAGCTTAAATTGTATTTCCTCTTCCGTAATTCAATTTACTAAAGTGAAAGGTAATTAACAAATGTTCATGCTTTAAAGTCCTTGGAGAGATTTCTTCCATATGTAAGGGAAGATTAAAGCCTTTTATGTACTTATTAATGAGTGCTTGTATGAAAAGAGATGTGTGTGAGAGTAAGAAAATAAAAACTTAATTAGGAACTAAGGAAGTAATTATGATGATATTCAAAAAAGATTAAGTCAGCTGAGCTGGAATATTTGGATTGTAACATCGTCTGATCAAAATCTCCAAGACATTTAAGAATTCAAATTCATATAACTGAATAACTTTGTACAAAAACTGTTCTGCATGCAGCTTCCTTCCCTCCTTTGATTGTATATATATGTCATAACTCTATTTTATAACTCATACGTAATAAATCTGTATATGCTCTAAATTATGAGTTTCTGTTCCAAAATCCTTAAGAAAATCCTGAGTCTGAATTTAATATAAGGATAGTGCAAGTTGGTGCATAAGTTCTCATTTCATATCATGAGATACTGTGTGAAGATGTATTAAATACTATGAAATGTCGAAATGAGTAAGGGAAGTGTCGGCCAATGACGGCCATATTAATTGCCTCATATTATTTCTCACCGAACAAATATAGAGATATATGAGGCAATCAAGTGCTATGTCTAAACCAATGAAAGTGTGACATTTCAGTCCAAGGGAAAACAATGTATCATATTTGATACATAATATGATATTGTATGATATGATACAATACAATTCGAAACAGCATTCATTTGCATTTGACAATTGATTGGAAGTTTAAGTACAAATAGATCATATCCACAAAGGATTTGAAGATACATACCATTCAAAAATACCTACTAGGTTCAATTTGTTTTGTGTTATTGAAAATAATGAATGCTCCCTCACAGATTTGAACATGGAGGGAAATGCAGAGAGCATGCAGAATGCAAATAGCTTTTAAATTAATAGGTCAATTTAAAATATATTGTTTTATGGTGCGACCATTGGGGAGAGCACCGCATATTAATTTGAATTAAGGTGGTATTTTTAAAATTTCACAATATTTAACAAAAAATATGTTTAAAATTTTTTTGGAAAGACAAAAATTTTAAAATCCCCATTGAAATTTGAACTCATGACTTACAGATACTTAGTGAACCCTCTTACCCACTGCGCTTCTCTGTTAGTTGACAATTTTGGGAAAGAAACTATTCATAAAATTACACTTGATTTGTTTGTTCATTTCGATAAATAAAGTAGGTCACAACAAGGCAGTGTCCCATACCACCTTAAATACCAAGGATACATATTGGCAACTACGCCATTAGCGTTTTTTGTTGTTGAAAAATGGTACGGGACCAACCTAATACTTCGAGAACTACATTTTAGTTAACTGAGATTATGATATTAAATCAAAAGTATATTGCTTTAATGAAAATTGTGCATAGGTTTTAGACATTTTTTAAACAAAAAATTGAAAAATAAGATTAATATATTAAAAATATATTGGCCAGCTATAAAACATCGATGAAATCTCGGAAGACGAGTAGCCAACTGCCTCCTAAAACTCGATATCCTCTTTTAATATTGTTTATATGACAAACACATGAAAATATAATATTTTGAATGTTTTTGTAATAGGTTTTAGCTGTTTATATTTCGATATAATTGTTTATTAGAAAGATATACTGAATTAAACTGTGAACACTTTACAGTAAGGACCGCGAGATTTCGATCAGTTGCCAATCTCTGTTATTTATGTCTCCGATATATGTTTAAGGTAAATACCGGTAATTAATTAAAGCTTAATTTTACCTTTCGTGTGGATTAATGTGATAAAAAATTATTAAAAATATTTTAGCTTCCAAATTTAAGTGACAATAACACCCGCATGGGTGTAAAGGTTAATTTGGCGCTCCACAGTTCCGACGCACTTGCATCAATATCATGGCTAAAACACCAAAATTTTTATTTAAGGAATGAATTCAATATTTATTTGTTTTATACGATATAAAACGGTTTGGGTCAGTTTACACTTTATAAACCGCAAAGCGGTTTATAAAAAAGAGTAAACTGTTTCAAACAAAAAATCGAAAAAATAATTTTTGACCAAAATCGTGACCATGTCCCTTTAAATTATTAAAAGAGAAATCTTTTTTTCCATTTTTAGTGAATTTCATTCGAACCCTGAGGCCTGACGAATTTAATAATAATATGAATACTTGATTAATTTTGGGAAATGTCTTGCAGCCTATTAAATTCTGCATAAGCGGGTGTGATCGATGCATTTGTTAACACAAGGAATTACACGAGATATTTGCCTGTATTTATTCCATAGTTTAATGTTATACTATAGAATCTATATTATGATGATGTATAATATTTGTATAACACTTACCTGGCAATGCAGAAATATCATGGAATAAGATGATAAACAATATGCCTTTTAGATTCGACATGATCATAATAATCACTGGGCCTAATGACTGTCTGTCAAAGTGAAACTTGTGATGTTTACCAAGAGCCGGAAGTCGCACGTGATATTAACAAATAGGGTTATTAATTGTGGTTATTGCAGTTATTAATTGTGAATTGATTTGTTCTATCTCCCCGAGAAAACTCTTCTATTCATAAAGACACAGTACAGATTCGTTGCTAATAGGAGGATCCGACATAAAGAAAAAATTTGACTGGTTTGTTTGATGTTATTTTAGTGTATACATACACAGTAACGTAACATGACGAATGAAATAATTACTATACTGTTATATATGTCTCTATAATAATGCAAGTGTCGGAATGAGAACAAGTGTTGTAGGTATATATGTATACATACATGTATAATTATATAGAGAGAGCAGGTCTTTCCCCTCCCCTTTTTTCCATGCGCCCCCCCCCCCCCCCAATATAAAAATTAAAGTACTGAAAGTATTGAAAGACGGAGGCACTACTACTGGTAGTGTATCTGGGTTATCGGCTAAGACCAGGCCCCAGGGCCTTAAAACTTTGAAACATTGAAACCCAAACCATAATTCAATGTTGATTCCATGTTAAAGACCCAACTTATTTTCAACGTTGAAGACATCAACCACTTTTACATGTAAATGAAACTGAACCCATATTTTCAAATTTGAATTTTATTATCATATCAGTTTTTTACTGAGAGCCATTAAAATAAACTAGGCTCAAGGGTTTATATAAAATATTTATAAAATACGAGCCCGATATTATATAGGATGCGATATAAAAATTTGCCATGTAATAATCTATATATATTTTACTCCTCCAGGAACTAGCTGCTGTTCAGGGATGGACTGGTTCTCGGGAATCCTCATCTTTTTTGTTACATGTTTGGTTGTTCAATTTGTGCGATTATTTTTATCTGACTCTGACCTACAACTGCAATGGGCCGAAATATTTGGAAATTCAACGGGTTTATATGATTATTTTATGGTCTTTAAACTGTATAATTCTTATTAGACTTGATCTTTATTATTAGTATTCTAAAAGTATTATTTATAACCTCATGATAAACATCATGGATGATCAACATATGAATTACTTTTTTAATATATATATTAAAGTTAGACTGAGATCAAAAGTTTTAGAATGCAGTCAAGGTTTTATGACCTAGGAGCTTTATAGATGTTGCAGATAAATATTAAAGCAAGCTAGATCATCAAATTTGTTCATGGATCAAAAGCTGACAATTTATTATAACTGCATTTCAAATATTTTCACAAGTTATAAAGTTCTGATACTAGTTGTCTTGTTTATGACTGATTTAAAATTAAAACAAAATATAATGATACTTTTATTAGATTTATTAAATTTCAGCTAAATCAAGGAATATAACTTATTAAAATTTATCTATTACACTAGGTACGTTGAAGGGTAAAGTTGTTTGGATAACGGGGGCATCGAGTGGTATAGGAGAGTCGCTAGCATACAGGTTAGCAGCTGATGGGTGCCGGCTTGTGCTGTCAGCCAGAAGAGAGGGAAGACTGCAGCAAATTAAACAGACCATCATAGGTAAACAGTAGATAATAGTAGTACAGGCAACTTAAAGAACTCATAATCATTATAGTACTTTGTTATAACAACATTTACATCACATTAACAGATGGTGGATATTCTACACAGGAGGATATTTTAATTGTCCCAATAGATTTGCTTCAATTCAGCTCACATCCAAGTACAGTGCAGAGAGTGTTACAACATTTTGAGAAGGTAACTTCATGCAGGTCTCTTAATTAAAGCAATTGGTTTATTTAGGAATATGAAGTCAATATATGATATTTTAAGATGATCAAAAAGGGTTGGGAGTGATCAAATCCCAACCGTGTTTTATTACCTCATAATATTTAAAGAATGATTCCTATTATTTATATTTATAAAATTTTACAAATTGTGCTTAAAATTACAACAACTTTCATTTGACATGAAGAAAAACTGCTAACCCTTCCAATTAGAGGCCATTGGAGGCCAAAATCTTTCATCCATTATAAGCTCTTTCACTTGACAAAAGAGAATATTACCTCTCTAATGAAGACTCCACCCCTACTTGAGATCATTCACTTTCTCTCTAATGAAGACTCCACCCTCATTTGAAACCATTCACTGTTGAATATCTCAGTTAATGTCTTGCTTATCTTACTGAAAATTGAATGGATTTTAGACCTTAATTCTCATTATTGCTAGGAGATCATGATCATGTCTGTTGTAATCTTTTTCTAGATTGATATTCTAGTTAACAATGCTGGAAGATCTCAGAGGTCTCTCATAGAAAAATGTCCAATGGAAGTGGATCGAGAAGTCTTGGAGATAAACACACTTAGTCCAATATCCCTGACCAAAGCTGTTCTTCCCCATTTCATAGAGAGGAAGGCAGGCCATGTTGTTTACACTAGCAGTGTTGCTGGAAAAATTGGTAAAGGAAATTTAGATTTACATTTGCTTTATTTACTGGTATACTCTTGGCTAGCTAGCTGGGCTATTGAAAAATTGGTAAAGGAAATTTAGATTTACATTTGCTTTATTTACTGGTATACTCTTGGCTAGCTAGCTGGGCTATTGAAAAATTGGTAAAGGAAATTTAGATTAACATTTACTTTATTTACCGGTAAAGTCTTGGCTAGGTTGCCAATGGATTTTTTAATATACTTCAAATTGCATTTCATAAGCAGAGTAACTGGGTAAGGGATTCATAATGTATAACTTAAAATACATGTATCATTTGCTTTCTACTCATTGTAGATTTTTAGCTCACCTGAGCTGAAAATTCTCGACTTCTTCAGCAGAACCATTGGGCCAATTTTAACCTAACTTGGCACAAAGCATCCTTGGGTAAAGGGGATTCAAGTTTGTTAAAATGAAGGTCCAAATCATGATCCTTGGGGGTAGGGTGGGGCCACAATGGGGGGGGGGGGTCTAATTTTTACATATTAATATATATATATAGTAAGTCTTCAAAAATCTTTTTCTCTGAAACTGATCAGCCAGAAAAGCTGTAACTTGTGTAAAAGCATCCTCAGGTAGTGTAGATTGAGGTTTGTTCAAATCATGATCCCCATGGGTAGGGTGGGCCACAATGGGGGGTCAAATTTTTATATAGGAATATAGAGAATAAAACTTTAAAAATATTCCCCTCAAAAAACTATATACCAGTATAATCCATATATAAACAGTTGTTTAAGTCTGATCATCTTCTTGAGAACTGCAATGCTCAATATGTGATACGACAGTCATCCTGTTACAAATGGGCTCAATGATAAACATAAGAATATGCAGAGGATTTTTTTTGAGACAGGATATATTTCACAATATTGTTCAGATATTTTGTATATGACTCCATAGAGCTGATTTTATGATGTCTATTGTTGCTCAGTTGAGCTAAGTGGCCCATGGGCCTCTTGTTTAACTCCTTTTCACCTATCAATATCATTGATAATTTCATTTCCATTAGTTACTAGTAAAGCGTAAATCACCAAGGATGTTAGAAGTGAATGCCTATAACCCAAGTTTTTCTCCAACTGTGACAAGATTTAGGCAGTGTAGGCAGAACTGACTGAAGCCAAGTTCATTTTTCCACATGCCCAGCTAAAAAGCTCAACATCATGCAAACAGTTATTCAACAGATAAATGAAAATCTAACACAGTTGAAATAATTGTCTGCAGGGTCACCAGGGTTAGGATCCTATGCCTGCTCCAAGCATGCCATGCAGGTAAGAAATAAGTTTTACTTGCTAGAATGGTTATATTCTCTAGCATTCATAATTTGTCATGGGTTATGTATAGTATTTCTGTGTTTTAGGGCTGGCTTGATTCTCTGAGGATAGAGATGTATACCCACAACATACATGTGACGTCTGTGTGTCCTGGTCCAGTGTTCTCAGAGGCTCTGGTCCACGCTTTCACAGATAGTGCAGATCAAGTGGGTTATCATGAAATACATGAATTTTAAGTTATTTATGGTTCACTGGTCATTTTTCCACCCACAGTTCTGCAGGTCAGAAAAATGGATGATACATGTACATGTACTTTCCAAGTATCAGGGTATATTAAACTCGTTAAGAAAAGCCAGGAAAATGGCAGATTTCAGGTACTATACTGTACTGTACAATGTATTAGTTGTGGGAGATAAAGTCGTGCATTGTTAATCTAAATTTCTAATTAAATGCGAGGAATTCATATCCATGTAAATTGGAAAGAAGCACATCCCGCAAATTTTGAAGTCTAATTAAATGCGAGGAATTCATATCCATGTAAATTGGAAAGAAGCACATCCCGCAAATTTTGAAGTCTCAACAGTGTAAACTATTTGGAATCATGATAAAAATTCAGCTTTCGTGATTTTATATTCTCGCAATATGATGCAGAACCATTTAATCATGAAATAAAGTACTCGCTTAAAATGAGGAATCTACAGTATCATATGATTAATCATTGTTAGCTCAAGATCATTTTTTCTTTCTTTCTAGTCTTTGGGGGTCATTATGGATCCCAGTGAGAGGAGAATGACATCTGAGAGATGCGCCTCTCTGATAGCTGTTGCTATAGCAAACAGACTGGATGAAGTATGGGTATCACCCCATCCAGAGCTACTGTATTTATACCTCTTTCAATACTTTCCATCAGTCGCCAAAAGGTAAGTACAGAAAAAAAAGATTGTAGACGTAAATTGTCTTTGGCTTATGCTGTTTTATTTGCTGCACACAGTGCAAATCAAATAAAATTTGTTTGTTAGAAGGAACTGATTCTGTTTTTTAACATTGCTTTTTATCAAAAAAACAAGTAAGGTCCTGAAATTAATTAATTACTAGCAATTCAAAGATACTGAAACTGCATGAATATCGCAAATAAAACCTGTTTCGGAAGATTGATCAATTGTTTTTGTGTTTCAGAATTGCCAATATATTTGGACAAGACAGAGTTTCTAAAGTACGAAGAGGAATTAAATCTTTACATAAAACTTCATAAACTTTAATGTTTGTTAGTAATGCATGTTTTCAAAACATTTTGATTACACAAAATTTCAATAAAACAAAATACAGATATGCTGTACATGCTCTAGTCCTTCTTTCTTTCGATTACTTTAATACGACGGCAATAGCATTCTTATCAAGACCTTAATGAATACACTTTTCAATCAATAAAATAGAAAGTTCAACTGTTTTCCAATTTGTGCAGTTTTTATTTGGGGTTTTTATACCCCCGCTCCGAAGGAGAGGGGGTATACTGTTTTACCCTTGTGTGTCTGTCTGTCCGTCCGTCTGTCCGTCCGTCCGTCTGTCTGTCTGTCTGTCCGTCTGTCTGTCTGTCCGTCCGTAACAAAAATTTCTGTCGCATTTATCTCAACAACTATTTATCGCAGATGCTTGAAATTTTAACACAGTGTTTGTTAAGGCATGCCATATCGTGGGATATATTTTTGTACCAATCGGACGTCAACTTCCTGTTAAATGACGACTTTGCTTATTTTTTAACCAAAATTTTCAAACAAATTTTCGTCAAAGATTTCTCAGCAACTGTTTATCACAGATGCTTGAAATTTTTACACAGTATTTGTATAGGCATGCTATATCGTGGGATGTATTTTTGTACCAATCAAACGTCAACTTCCTGTTAAATGACGACTTCGTTTATTTTTTGCCAAAATTTTCAAACAAATTTCCGTCAAAGAATTCTCAGCAGCTATTTATCGCAGATGCTTGAAATTTTAACACACTATTTGTTTAGGCATGCCATATTGTGGGATATATTTTTGTATCAATCGGACGTCAACTTCCTGTTAAATGACGACTTTGCTTATTTTTTAACCAAAATTTTCAAACAAATTTTCGTCAAAGATTTCTCAGCAACTATTTATCGCAGATGCTTGAAATTTTTACACAATATTTGTATAGGCATGCCATATCGTGGGATATATTTCTGTACCAATCGAGTGTCAACTTCCTGTTAAATGACGACCTTGTTTATTTTTAGCCAAAATTGTCAAACAAATTTTCGTCAAAGATTTCTCAGCAACTGTTTATCGCAGATGCTTGAAATTTTTACACAGTATTTGTATAGGCATGCTATATTGTGGGATGTATTTTTGTACCAATCAAACGTCAACTTCCTGTTAAATGACGACTTCGTTTATTTTTTGCCAAAATTTTCAAACAAATTTTCGTCAAAGATTTCTCAGCAGCTATTTTTCGCAGATGCTTGAAATTTTAACACACTATTTGTTTTGGCATGCCATATCGTGGGATATATTTTTGTATCTATCGGACGTCAACTTCCTGTTAAATAATGACTTTGTTTATTTTTTGCCAAAATTTTCAAACAAATTTTTGTCAAAGATTTCTCTGCAGCTATTTATCGCAGATGCTTGAAATTTTTACACAATATTTGTATAGGCATGCCATATCGTGGGATATATTTCTGTACCAATCGGGTGTCAACTTCCTGTTAAATGACGACTTTGTTTATTTTTAGCCAAAATTTTCAAACAAATTTTTGTCAAAGATTTCACATCAGCTATTTTTCGCAGATGCTTGAAATTTTAACACACTATTTGTTTTGGCATGCCATATCATGGGATATATTTTTGTATCTATCGGACGTCAACATCCTGTTAAATAATGACTTTGTTTATTTTTTGCCAAAATTTTCAAACAAATTTTCGTCAAAGATTTCTCTGCAGCTATTTATCGGAGATACTTGAAATTTTTACACAGTGTTTGTTAAGGCATGCCATATTGTGGGATATATTTCTGTACCAATCGGACGTCATCTTCCTGTTAAATGAGTACTTTGTTTATTTTAGCCAAAATTTTCAAACAAATTTTCCTCAAAGATTTCTCAGCAGCTGTTTATCGCAGATGCTTGAAATTTTAACACACTATTTGTTTAGGCATGCCATATTGTTGGATATATTTCTGTACCAATCGGATGCCAGCTTTCTGTTAAATGTCGACTTTGCTTATTTTGCATATTCACATCAGAGCGGGGGTATCACTAGTGAGCATTGGCTCACAGATATCTTGTTGCATTTGCATGCATTTTTCAACATACAATCAATATATAACACATATAATGAAATGAATGATATGAATCACACAGGTGTCAGAGAATGGAAGAGTAGAAGCTGTTCCTAAATCTAAACTGGTCCTCAATCTTCACTGAATCGGAAAAACAAAATGGATGGCAACTGTAACACTCTGTGACTTGTCTCCTGTTCTCTAATCCAACACACTGTCTAGCCAATCTTCCAATTCATCAGCTGTAAATAGATTGTAAAATTATTGCTAAAAGTTCACCATCTTTGCAAGACAAAGATTTACAGTCCAGTCCACTATAGCTCAATTATCTTATTTTGGAGAATGTATTAAATCTAAAACCCTTGGCTAGGGGAGATGTCAGTTCACTAGTTTTAGCAGTTTTAGTTGATGTAATAACTGCAACAATGTATCCTTTTCCAAATTGTTCTTGTCTGAATACATGAATAACTTTTTCAAGGAAATAAATGAGGAAAGAATATATTATTGCAGCATTATAGTACTGCCTATCTTCACCTGTGTCATCTGCAGCTTCTGAATGCTTTAGGTTTGGTGATTTTTCCACTGTTTCCACAGACAATAAAGAATCAAGGTCTTTGTCATTGATAGAGCTGTGTGGTGAGTCATTGTTTGAGGAAGCTAACATATCAAGGGACTGTTCAGATGTGATTATTTCTCTGGTTAAACATTGATTTAGTTGATTTCCTTCTGTCTTCGCTGGAGTCACTGAATTTGAATTCTCCCTTTGATTTAGTTTTATTTGAGAGGATCCAGATACACCTTTAGAGCATTCCTCTGTCTCCACTTTCATGACTTTTAACTGATCATCCTGCAAAAGAGGTTCAAATCTATATTGTTTATAGCTTACCTGAGCTGACAGCACAAGTGAGCTTTTCTGATCACCTTTTTTTTGGCATTTATCTGTCCATCTGTCTGTCTGAAAATTGTTGGCCCTATTCTCTAGAACCACTAGGCAGATTTTAACCAAATATGGCACACAGTATTACTTAGATAAAGGGGAATCAAATTTGTTCAAATGAAAGGTAATGCCCTCTTTCAAAAGGAGATAATTACATGTAAGAATTATTGTAATATTTTTTACATGAAAATGAATAGAAAAAGTTTTTAAAAATCTTTTTCTCATAAACCATTTAGCCAGGAAAGCTAAAACATGTATGGAAGCATCCACAGGTAGTGTAAATTCAAGTTTGCATGTTCAAATTATGACACTGAGGATAGGTGGTGCCACTATTGGGAGTTGAAATTTATGAATAAATGGAGAAAAAAAGTTTTAAAAATCCTCTTCTCAATAACCATTCCACCAGAAAAAACTAAATCAATGTGTGGAAGCAATTTAGATTCAAGTTTGTTTAACTGTGACCCCAAATAGTAGAATGGGACCACAATAAGGGGGTTATTTTGACAGAGGATTAATTGGAGAAAAATATTTGAAAATTGTCTTCTTAAAAACCATTAAGCCAGAAAGGCTGAAACTTCTGTGAAAGCATCTTCAAGTATGTAAATTGATTTAAGTTTGTTTAAATTAATATCTCCAGGGGAGGGATGTGGCCACAGTGGGGAGTTGAATTTTCACATTAGAATAAATAAAAAAATATATTTTAAAATCTTTTTTAAAAAAAACTAGAGATACTGTGAGCAAGCTCACAATTGATACCCCCCGCTAAGAAAAAAATCATATCGCGTGTATTTTTTGCTATTATAGAAAATATTGGATGAATCTATTTCACTGTCCATTTTCTATAAATAACAACTTCTTTATTTTTGAAAACTGTTAATTTTTAGCTTCTAATATTTCCATTAATACAAGACATGACACAGACAGAATTTAGCTTTTTTGAAACAATGACCTTGAACTTTCTCAATTGACCTTGGGTCAAGGTCATGACACACCCTTTAATCATAAGCAATCTTTGTGTGAAGTAAGAACTTCCAATGTTTCCCCATAAGAAAGATATGGACCGGACACGAATTTTGCACTTTTTCTGCCAGTGACCTTGACCTTGCCCGAATGACCTTGGGTCAAGGTCATGACACACCCTTAGGTCATAAGCAATCTTTGTGTGAAGTAAGAACTTCCAAAGTTTCCCCATAAGAAAGATATGGACCGGACACGAATTTTGCACTTTTTCTGCCAGTGACCTTGACCTTGCCCGAATGACCTTTGGTCAAGGTCATGACACACCCTTAGGTCATAAGCAATCTTTGTGTGAAGTAAGAACTTCCAATGTTTCTCCATAAGAAAGATATGGACTGGACACGAATTTTGCACTTTTTCTGCCAGTGACCTTGACCTTGCCCGAATGACCTTGGGTCAAGGTCATGACACACCCTTAGGTCATAAGCAATCTTTGTGTGAAGTAAGAACTTCCAATGTTTCTCCATAAGAAAGATATGGACTGGACACGAATTTTGCACTTTTTCTGCCAGTGACCTTGACCTTGCCCGAATGACCTTGGGTCAAGGTCATGACACACCCTTAGGTCATAAGCAATCTTTGTGTGAAGTAAGAACTTCCAATGTTTCTCCATAAGAAAGATATGGACTGGACACGAATTTTGCACTTTTTCTGCCAGTGACCTTGACCTTGCCCGAATGACCTTGGGTCAAGGTCATGACACACCCTTAGGTCATAAGCAATCTTTGTGTGAAGTAAGAACTTCCAATGTTTCTCCATAAGAAAGATATGGACCGGACACGATTGCACAGACAGACGGACAGACAGACGGACAGACGGACGGACGGACAAGGTGATTCCTATACACCCCCCCAAACTTTGTTTGCGGGGGGTATAATTAAAACAAAAAATGGATTTGAATTTTGGGGTAAGAGAATGTGGAGAAAAATTTTAAGAGCTTTTTTTCAAAACATTTAATCTACTAAGATGTCATTGACAAGATATTTTGTAAGGATGTCAATTTTAATCATGTGACTTTGTTGATTAATTGGGGATTTAGTCGAGTGATAGGTGAGTAATCGTTTATTTATTTGGCACTTTGTTTCCTTATCGAATAAAAAATGCTACTGTCACATACAACATATCTTTGATATAGCGACTGTGATAAAACCAGAGAAGTTCATAGACTAAATGCAAGAGATATTGAATTCCACTAGTGATTTGGCATAAATTATCAATACCACATAAACAAGTAAGATGGGCAGGTTTTAAAACATCCAGTGAAAATGCTTGTTTCATAAACTCTAACTCACAATCCCAATAGTGTCGTCACTTAACACTAAGCCCATCGGTCTCAGCATGTACATTCGTGCTAAATTTGCAATAAGTATCTGGAGATGCATGTTTTATAAGCAATACAATGAAAACTAGAAAACTGACCAGTCAGGAAGGGCCCCGCTATGACAATTAATATAGAGAAGTGAAAAAAACTTTGAATTCCATCCTCTTTATATTAACAATGATGAAAAATAAATGCCCGGCAGAAGATGTAAAGAACTGGAATATATAGGATCTCGTGATTTGTAGTTGGATATGATTTTCATCCAACAATTAAAGTGTTTTTTTCTTGAGCCTTAGTGAGGGGATAAAACACACAAGTTGGATAAAAATCATATTATACTACAAATCATGAGATTCTATTTATCCCATATTTTATACACCGCAATCAATGTTTACACTGTTTATAAAACTCTACATTATTTTTACTTCATTATGCCTAGGCAAATCCCATTGGAAAGTCACAACTGTGGAATATCAAAAAAATATCCAATGAGTCATATCCACGGGATAAAGTGGGTTAACATGGGATGAAATAAAATTTGTTAAAAAAACAAAGAATTGATACCAATGCAATGATACCTAGGCTTTGCCTCTATTCAATAAAACTATCATAAATCATTGTGTACGGTATTTTAACCAAAAAAAATATGAATATTATATTTCAAATCCATATTTCAAAGAATGTACACAATACTACACATCATTCAAAATTGACCTTAACTTCAGAACAAAGTTCATTTGCAGACACAGGCAGTGCAGTTATTAATCTCAATGTGACAGATAAAGATAAAGCTTAGGATTTTCTTCCTGTGGAAGGTTAATTAATCCCAAAGGACAAATATTGCACAGCCTTCCATGTATACAATGGTAACATTCTCAGCAGTTATCTCTCTTTGCCCATTCATTCTCAGCAGTTATCTCTCTTTGCCCATTCTTCTTATGCATAGTTAGGAATCTACCCCACCACCCCAGCTCCAAACCAGAAGACATAGAGAACCAAACTTAGCATCAAAATATGTATTTCTGCCTACTGAACTACCATACCAAATTTGAACTTGATTGGGCAACCATAAAAAAAGTTATTAGAAAAAAACAGGAAATTTGTGGACGGGAAGAGTGACAGAAGGACAGAAGGACGGACGGACAGAGTGATTACTATAGGGCACCCGCAAATCCTTGCGGGGCCCTAATAAAGAAGGACTTTCCAAAATGTTAGATATCTGAGTACTCAAGATATCGAGGGTAAAATGCTTAAAAAATAAGTGGTTAGGGCTTCGACATATCCACTGTATTCGAGATAACAGTGTTCGAGATTTTGAAGTTGAACTGTATCTGACTTGTGGGTGTAGTTTAAAGAGGAAGAAGAGAGAGAGAGGGAGAGAGAAAGAAAGGAAGAGAGCAATGATTAAATTAGATTCACTGTGAAGATGAACATACTAATCTTTTGCATTTAAATCTTACTGTGAAATGTTCCTTGCTTATACTGAACTTTTGACAGAGAGTGAGAGAGTCCAGACTGTCAGCAAGAGCCATTACATCAACTGTCATCCAAGTGCTTGGTAAATCTGATACATCATCTTCCCAGAATGTCTCATCCTTGAATCGAAACTGAGAATTTGAGGCTCCTTAAATGAAAATGTGTGTTCATGCTAAAATCAGTATGTAATTCAACAAAAGGCCAAAGGACTCAAAAGGCCAAAGGGCTAAGTCATATAGTGAATTTTGATTTCAGTAAATTCAACGTTTTGAATCCAGTAAATTCAAAAATCACTATATTGCTACATATGTATATCACTACCATAAGAAGCATATTGCACAAATATGATCCATGCTTCTAACTACAATGTACATGTTTTTGTTATTATCAATCACTTTACAGAGTAAGGTTTGTAGCTTGCATTTCTTTTTTAGCTCACCTGAGCTGAAAGCTCAAGTGAGCTATTCTGATCACATTTTGTCCGTCGTCCGTCTGTCCGTCTGTCCGTCTGTCTGTCTGTCCGTCTGTAAACTTTTTACATTTTGAACTTCTTCTCTAAATCCGCTTATCCAATTTCAACCAAATTTGGCACAAAGCATCCTTATGTGAGGGCGAATATAAATTGCAAAAATAAAAGTCCGATCTGTATTCAAAGCGGAGAAAACCTTGAAACTGTAGAAAAAGGGGGGTGCATTTTTAAAAATCTTCTTCTCAAGAACTATTGATTCCAATTCAACGTAGTTTAGCATAAATTATCCTTATGGGAAGGAAAATATAAATTGCAAAAATGAAGTGCTAATTCTGTTTCAAATCTGAGTTATTACGAAAATAATAATAAAGGAAATGCGTGTTTTAATCTGTTTAATAGCTTCGGGTTCGGCATCCGGTAATCCGGCATCCGGTAAAATGGGTAGGCAAGATTTGGTCTGGGCAAAACAAAGATTGGCAGTTATTAATCTGCCAATCTCATTAAAATTTCAGGATATTTGATGGACTAGTATATTTGTGGTCGCTGTAAATATTGCTGCAAAATAATGCGTATTTGGAATTGACGATTGTCGATCTGCCTTGGCTTTTATTTTGCCACGGCCCGGGTTTGCATACCCATTTTACCTAGACTCGTATTCCATACTTCTAAAACGAGGTTCTTTGTTTAAAGCAGCCATGACATTATACGAAAAAGGGTCGATCTGACTAATGAATTCGCTTGTTGTGCAACAGTTCGCGTATGAAGGGAAATTTTTGAAACATGCAAAATATATTGTTGCCGATTTTGTGAAGTAAATTGAGGCTAAATATTTCAATGCGTTGACAGTTTTCACACATGACGTTGGTGTTAGCTTGTTCCGATTTTCGTTTCGTTTTCATTATTTCTGCTTGTAACCTGGGAACTATCGTCTGTATTAATTATTTCGTGATTTTTACGTATCAAATCAAACAGAGACTTTGGTAAATCAAACAGTTAACTGTTTACCTGCGCAAATTGAGCAAAATCTGATGTATCAAAAAATAATGAAATACAATTCATTCTATCGGTAATTCGATCGGCATTATCTTTTGCATAATGGTAGATTAATGAAATAGGTTTTGTTGCGATGCTCGGCATTTTCTCGAGTTTATTCAGTTTAAATAAAGTTTGGCATTGCTGACGGAAATATGTAGGTATATACATGTATATATATGATTCATTTCGAAAAAATAAATTGTGTTCTTTATTTGTTATAGTGAATGTTTCTTGTGTTTAATTGTTTTCAATTTCTATTTACTAACCATATTTGAGTGTTAAGCTTCAAATTATAAGCAAGATACAGAGATTTGCTCACAATTCTATGTTTGTACACAGATCTTAAAAACTAAAGATTAAAAAAGTAAAAAATTTATCAATATTTATTAAGAAAATTTTCAAAGTCTGTTCGTTCAGAAACCAACTTTAACATCTTATTGTATTGTAAACTTAACATTTTTTCATCATTATTACTCTTACTGTACATGTGATCCTTCACTGTGTTTGTGTACATTTGTATAAACTGATTTTGAACCTCAAATACCAGTGAACTGGTCTTGAGTGAATAAAAGAATATAAAATCTTAGGCCATTCTTTTTTTCCATTTTAAATGCTGAATAGGAAATACCAAGTTAAAAATCATAAGCTGAATGTAATAAACTCATGTGAACAAAATATGAATCAAACCTAGGCGAACTGTGAGCTCTGTGTCCTGCTTATAATTCTACAATTAACGCTGAAATTTTGGTTGAACATTAGAAAATTTTTATGAATTAGAGTATGTTAAATACTTGTACAAACAAAATAAAAGAATGATACTGAGTATTCTGTATATATCTACTCTCTGGGGCCCTCTCTTTATACAATAAATAATGTGAAATCTACATCAATTTTGATAGTTTTTCAGACACGAGTAAATAAAAACGACATCTTTAAAACAGTTTCCATATTTCTGACACATTTTTGTTGTGGGGATAAAGTAATTATCGCTATTCCTAAGAATATCACAGCGGAAAATTATTCTGGTTTGTACGCGAAGTAAATAACAGTCATTTAATTATAATGGAGAAGACAAATAAATTTTTTGAATGTTTTTAATTTGATGAATTGAGCACATTGAGGTACAATTTTCTTCTTCACATCTATACATGTAGGGTTTTTAAAATAAAAAACAATAACTAATATTTTTTTTTAATACAATAACTAGTAAGTACTTAGTAGTTGATGAAAAAAATGTACCTATATGCTCTCATATATTTTGATCGCTTTACAAAGTGGGGGGGGGGGGGGGGGGGCAGAACGAAAATATAGGGATTTGGAAGTTAACAACTTTACAGTATACCTCTACCAAATATTTAGTTTTATATCTTGCGTAGAAATTTCTTATTCTGGTAAAAAATAATATTTCATGAAGGTACAATGTCAAAGATTATATGTATACAAAATAGTGTAAAATTCGAATACTTTACAATATTTATTTTTTGTTTTTCTACCGAGGGACCATATGACACAATATCTTTTGAACGCCCATTGTTGCTCAGGTGAGCGATGTGGCCCCATGGGCCTCTTGTTCATTTTAGAATTAAACATAAAACCTTGTTTGAAATTTGTTCCATCTTACCTGCAGACTTTAACAGTTTTTCAAAGCTTTCCCCCCTCTGTGTAATTCCAAGATGAGGGTCCTCTTCATTTTGTATTTCATACTTTTCCCAATTACTTGTCAGTTTTCTTCTGGAAAATTTAGCACCATCAGAGCTATCAGCTGCTTCTTTTTTACCATCCTAAGAATCAGAAATGAAAGTTTATCAATTATTTAAAAGGATGGCATATCATTCAAGTGACTGTTCAGGCCTGTGACCTCTTGTTCACTAGTATATACCCAATGCATATAATAAATATAGTTAGGTAATGAAAAGATTATAGAGCTCACATTAAGTGAGGCATCACCTCTATAAGACGGCCATTATTATGTTACATGAAAATGATACTAGTAGTTAATAATCTATATATCAATTACAATATCGTATCGTATGGTAAAATACAATATTGAATTATATCATGTAAAAATTTTATAATGGCATATGCACAATATCATTTTGTAAAGTATGATATTACTTGAAATACAATAAGATATTATATACCTATTTACTGGCTATGAGGATGATAGCAAACTTATTGTCTCTAGAAACAGCAACTATTTCACGAAGCAAAGCCGAGGAAAATAGTTGCTGTCGAGGGGGACAATAAACTTGCTATCGTCCAAATAGTCAGTATCTAAGTAGTTTATCATACCAAAGAAAACTTGATTTATTGGCATTGCAGATTAATTTTCTTATTGATAAACAAAATAGAGTTATCAAACTTTGAATTTAAAGAAGCGAGTCAGATTCCACCAGAGGTGTTCCAAATTTAACAAGAGGCCCATGGGCCGCATCGCTCACCTGAGGAACAATAGGTATGATAAAATCAGCTTAATGGAGTCATAATACAAACTATCTGGACAATGTACAATAATACATGTAGATCCTGTATAAATTAAATCCATTTTCCCCCTGGATATTATTCTTATGTTTATAATCATTAGTCCCTTTTCCAACAGGATGATTTTATAGTCATATCACATGTTGAGTATTGCAGTTCTCAAAAAGATTATTAACAATTGTTTATATATGGGATATAAAGCTACATCAAACTCTGAACCTTCTTGTGAGGCCGAAGAATTGTCCTGGAGCCAAAGTCTTAACAATTATAAAGAATCATCTGGCTGATTACCGTAATCCGGTGACTATAATACGCACTTTTTTCCCAGCATTTTTTACTGTGAGAAAGGGGTGCGTATTATACATCCCTATAGGATTTGGAGATATTTTTTCCCTAGCTGAAGCACGGGGTATCATACTGCCGTATTACCTATGCTGTTCACAGACAGGACTGATACCCCGCTATACATCGTAACATTTCATCATTATCACATATATATTATTATTTAACCGTTAGAAAATCATTGTTATAGCATGTAATTAAAGAAAATGTATACTTTAAGTCTGTTAATAAATAAAATGTTTCAAAATGGTCTTTAAGTCTGTTAATAAATAAACTGTTTCAAAATGGCCTTTAAAAATTAATTTGAAGTGCCTATTCTTTATCTCAGTGTAGGCCGCCATTACAGCTGTTATTAATAGAATGGGGGCTTGGATGGCCACGTGCTATTTGTAACCAATCTTTGAAAACAGCTTACACACCATTTGGCTCATTTTTAACAATTTCCATGTAATGCTGATTGATTTATTGCAAATAATTATGAATATAAATAATTCTATAACCTATTCCGTTAATTGAAGCCATTGTTGTGCTCCCCCACCGCTAACGCTTGACACCTATGTATCTCAGACACTTCCCTTAGGCTATAGGCTAAGTGTACTATACACAACACAACTATTTGTGCACATATTTTATTATGTTCCAGGCCTCCAATTGATCACTTTCATCGGAATCATTTAAGAATTTAATTAGGTCCGTTAATTATCTCCATACCTGTACATCGTCCGTTTTCCACTACACAGGGGTTGTAATGACTAAACAATTATATAACGCTTGTTAAAAGTAGTTGATTTTATTTATGGTAGAATATTTAATACTAGGTCTATTTAAAACATTGATTATGAAACAAAGATATTACTGCGATGTATTAGTTACAATAAAAATACTGCTTTTTTTTATTTCTGGTAGCGTATTCCCGCGATGAAGTATAGCGTGCATATAAATTATAACTGCTTTGTTGATACTCTGGATTACCGTTTGGTCAATTTTTTTGATGCATATTATACATCCCAACAAGCTTTTTTTCCACCACTTTCAGGCCCAAAGTGGGGGTGTGTATTGTACACTACTGCGTATTATATTCACCGGATTATGGTAGTTTCTGAGAAGAAGATTTTTAAAGATTTACTCTATATATTCCTATGTAAAACTTCGACCCCCCCCCCCATTGTGGCCCCATCCTACCCCCAGGGATCATGATTTTCACAACTTTGAATCTACACTACCTGAGGATGCTTCCATCCAAATTGCAGCTTTCCTGGCTGATTAGTTTCTGAGAAGATTTTTAAAGATTTACACTATATATTCCTATGTAAAACTTCGACCCCCCCCCCATTGTGGCCCCACCCTACCCCCTAGGTCATGATTTTCACAACTTTGAATCTACATTACCTGAGAATGCTTCCACACAAGTTTCAGCTTTCCTGGCTTTACGGTTCTTGAGAAGAAGATTTTTGAAAATTTCTCAAAATTTTTCATTAATTTCTAATTATCTCCCCTTGAAAACAGGTGTGGCCCTTAATTTTCACAACTTTGAATCCCCTTTGCCTAAGGATGATTTATGCCAAGTTTGGTTGAAATTGGCCCAGTAGTTCTTGAGAAGATGTTGAAAATGTTGAAAATGTGAAAAGTTTACTGACAGACAGACGACAGACAAAATGAGATCAGAAAAGCTCACTTGAGCTTTCAGCTTAGGTGAGCTAAAAACGGAGGAAATCGAATACTGCCAGTGAATAATTTTGACGACTATTCACCATGGGCAGATAGCATGGAAACTATTTCATGGTTATATAGAATATGCCTTCTTATGTCTATCAATTTACTATTTCTTATGGGGGTAGTCAGAGAAAGAACAAACCACTATCATGGCTACATGCTGGGGGGAAGTATCGATCCTCTAATTCATTTTATAACTGACACTAATTAGTGGGTACAAAAATCTTCTTCGACCTTTTGGGTCTCGATAACCAAGTTTAAACCCTATCATACAGTACAAATCCATCAGTGTTACTAAGTCACAGACATTCATGGACCATAAGAATTGGAAGCGTAACCATAACGTCATTCCCAGCTTTTATCATTCTACAGCTACCTCTTTCGCGACCTCAAAAACATCATATGGGGGCAGTCCTTGGACGTCGTCACGACACACTTTTTTCCCGCCCTTTGGAAGCATACCTGGAGATTTGGCACCCTGACGAATGAGAATCTCTGACCACCAATGGACAAGACTTTTACAACCTCTTAGTTGTTCTTGTAAATTGTTGGGAGTTAATTAGGACAGTTCCGATGTTAAGTTAATTACAATCTTACCATCTTTTAATTAATAGAGAGGTTTAGCAGACCAACGGGTATGCGTACTTGTACGTGAAGGTTACAAGTTAGAACTATATACGCGTACCAGCTCACACAACTTTTCTTGTTTAGCAGTTGTAACATGTAGCTGTACATGTAAATGTTTTAATGTAATTCTACATGTAGATATCCTCTCCTACTATAAGCTTAGAATTTTAGTCACAGTCGATAATTGAGAACTCTGCATGTGTGTATTTTATGATACATCATTGTTTGTATAAGTATAATTTTATTTATCACAGATGAATAAAATAACAGAGCCATTGCATGTTTTGGAGGAAGAGATACGTGATAATAACTCAATAACAAATTAGATTTTAAAGAAAATTTATGTTTGTTGATATCAGAATTCGCATTAAATATTCAGGCTTAAGAAAAATAAACATATTTGTTAAAATGAATAGCAAACAGCAAAACAGAAGCTTCAAGTTTGATCGTACAGTTACTTTAAATTGCAATTTACACGTATGTTCATTCGGGTAGATACGTGTAGAAATTCGTCATTACACAAACTGATGACATGATGCATATATTTTCCTTTCTACTAGTACACGTAAGCGTACACATTGTTTTGCGAAACCTCTCTAATATCTCTGACTTTCCCGAATCTGGCTACGTATTGTATTCCTTGTGTTAGTCTAAATAAAATTCTTCTACCACCTTACAATCATTCACAATTTTGCTGTGACGTCATCTTCTTAGTAAGTGTTATAAGTACCCGGATGATAATGTTAAAAAATACTGCGAATTATTCCCACTGACTTCCGAATGAAGAAAAGATGTAAACTTTTCCCATCATAAATCTCTATAAGAAATCTGTTTTCGTCTCTCAGTGAACTTTTACAAGTGAAAAATGATAATGAAGATGTAGAAATCTTGGATATATTCCCTTTCATCAATTAAAGACTATATTAAGCCTATTGTCACCTTCCTTCCAAACACACGTGATGACCGAGAAAAAGGTAATGTTTTTCACAAGATCGCTCTCTATATGTGGCTTGTCTTACTCTCAAGAAAGTAGATCTAGACTGAGGAAGAAGAGGTAAGTTCTGTGGTCTCCTTTTCCCTTATGTTGACCAAAGATTTTTTTATGAAAAGCTTATCGATAGATTAAGGCATATCTTTAACATGTTAAGGTCAAGATCCCTTAAATGATTCCAGACTGTCTTTTTGGTGCTAGAACCAAATTATGACGTCATAATTGATTTGATGAATTTTCCCCCCGTATTTAACGGCTTTAAAAGAATTATGTAGAAAATAAAACAATATTTTGACATTCTATATTTAATCACGGGAAAAGTAATTCCGGTACCTATATTTAATTCGACATCATTTTAAAGAGGAGGTCAAGAGCTTGTTTAATGCCATTTTTGGAGAGACTGTAGGCACTCTAGATATATTTCATTAGTCAAAATTGGACAAAACTCTGATATTTGTTACTTTTATCCTTCATATTAGATAGTAAATGATTGTTTAAAACATGATTTTTCATTGTGTTTACCAAAAAAATCAAGCCCCGGTACACCCTATGAAACAAAGATATTGTTATGATAATGAAGCATCATTAAAAGAGTTTATATCTTGAATTTCATAAACCTGTAGGCACTTTTCATTTACTAGATCTAGACCTTAAGGTATCCGATGTACAATTGAGCCAGAGAGCTCGGGATTTTCCGGGATGAGCTTGGTAGATTACGGAGCTTGAAATAAATTTTCAAAAAGTCGCACTATTTTTGATCTGACATAATAAACGATAAAGAATAAACAATTGATGCATAAAGTCAAGCAATATTTTTTTTTCTTAATTTTAAAACGAGTTATTTTAACTTTTCCCCCTTACGGTGATTGTGACGTTGTAGCAGCTTTACGTCATTTGCCGTTGTATGACGTTATTTTTTCCCCGCGGCGCTCTTGCAATAACGTGAAGAAAAAATCCTTATGTATAGAGTAAAAGTTGCAGTGCACAAGTCCCGTATTTCGTCGAAAAATACTGAGTAGGTCGTTTTAATCATTGATTTCGTAGATACTGTGACTGTGCATAACTTGAATTGGGGTAGTCTGGTAATCAATTTGGCCCTAATCAATTTGTTCAATTTTTTGTATACCTAATTTCATTATACATACAGAGTGTTTCGGACCTAACATTTGTATAACGGCGTATTTGCTACTAACTATTTTTAATAAGTACCAGGCATACGGATTTCGTGGTTCAAATGCTTGTACACATTTATTGTAATTATTGTGTTAAAACATATCCTTGTTATTTTCCGTAAATCAAGTTAACCAAAGTCAAATAATGACATTTCTAATCATTGATTTATTTTTTTATCGGGCTTCCAAACAATTTTCTTCTCTCGCATAACATATTTCATGTATGTGCATGAACGGTACATTTTTTACTCTTTTTCAAAATCGCTGGATTTTATATCATTCAAATAATACTATGGTATATACTGATTCCGATTGCTTTAAAGTCAATTCGTTTCATTTTGCTGTTTACATAAAAGAGGCGCTTCACCATCCAATGAAATCAAATACTCGAAATTTGATTGGCAGGTTCAGCCAGATAGCCGATGTCCGATGCATGTTATGTGTGGTATTTGTACACAATCTTATCGTGTAAAAAATGCATGCTTATTACAACATCACAGCGTCATTTATGGTTGATTCATATTTTGTTATAACTGTGTAAAGCATGTTGATGTATTGTGCATTCCACAATTGTACCGATACGGAAACATCGTAGTCAGACTTTATCGGCAGTCTCCATTTTAAAACTGACTTAATTTTTTTGTTGAAAAAATAAATACAATTTTGAGTAAAAGATAATACAATGTAGATTGTTTTCTACGAGTAAAAGATTTAGAATGAATTCATATAAAACTTTTCACACGGTTCTCGCAGGCTTTACACACCTGATGTGACACGCAATTCACGACTTCATTGTAGTAGAAACAATATTTTTTGTGCAAGCATTTTGCTGAATGAAGAGAAAACTGAACAAGTTAGATTTTTATTTCTAAAATTACTAAGTTCTCAATCGTAAAGGAATAGAAAACAGGAAAATTACTAGGTAACGGGAATATGCGTTGGATTATGAATGCGACGGCTGACGTGGGGGGGGGGGGGTAAAAATCGCGCGAGTCGTCATGGTCATTTTAAAAAAAAATTCGCAAAAATAAAAAAAGATATTGATAAAGGTAATTAATTTATTTAAAAACTTTATTTTTATTAAAATATGTTGGCAATTTTTATTTGATAAATATTATTAATGATTACACATGTTTTCGTCAAAGAAAAGTAGTATTTTACCATGCGTGATTTGCATAGCTAGAGTTACTTCACCATAGTGATTTGGCGGGAAAAACATATATTTTTAGAAACTACATATCCTTACCTATCAAACGAGTACATTGAATATATACCTTACCAGGCATCATTTTTTGGTTAATTGTACATCGGATACCTTAAAGCAATCGTAAACCCCATTTACGGCATTTATATTCATAAGCTTAAAGGTAGATATAGGTAATTATCGTATTTACAAGTACAAAAATCAATACATTTACTGGGTTCATGTTATTCATGTATACATACATGTAAGTATTGAGCTTGGTATTTTTCGAATTCTTATTACTATGCCTATAAGTATAATGTTTGTATTTTTATATTTTGTTTTTTATTCCTATTCACTCACCAAATTTTCGGTACCAGGTATCTTTAAATTTTCATCCACATCTTTCTTTACCGGTAATTTCCCTTCATGCTTGTCTGAAGCGGTGTGTTTCTTTTTATTTTGATACTGGGCACTTTTCTTCCGCTTGTGTTCATCTGGTCGCATTTTTATTATCCAAAGTGAAAGTAAATATGGACCGAGGTGTACCGATGGTTACTTCCTTTTTCATTAAGGTTACAGGTAGACTTCTGTATAAAAATAGTCAAGTTAATCTTTGAGCTTGTCGTTTGATCCGCGTGAATATAACAGTAGATGTATCTCTGCTATTTTGCAAAATCCATTATTATAAGGCTTATACTATAGGCCTTATCATCGCTAGGCCTAATTATCACCTTCTGTAGTAAAATACACACACGAGAGGACCGAGAAATAGGTCATGATTTTCACGAGATTACTCTATTCATGTAGCTTGTCTTACTTTCAAGAAAGTAGACCAAGGAACAGGAGGTAAGTTCTGAGGTCTCCTTTTCCCTAATGTAGACCAAAGAATTTTATTTGAGAAAGTATGAAACATCTGTGTCTCTGTAACACGTAGCATCGTTTTTGAAAGTGTGTGTGTGTTGGGGGGGGGGGGGGGGGGGGGGGGGGGCAGGCTCTTTCAGGCTCGGGGTCATACTAAAACACGCCTGCCGACACATGCCGGGGAAAACACACCTGCCGAGAGATAACTAAAGTTATCTATATATCTTTACAACATTGAACATTTTTGCTAATTTTGTGCTAAATAATTAATATAAAGTAAACTTTTTATCTATGATAATTAATTTAGTTAACATGTGGTTTTCTCTAGGCAGGCTTATTTTCCTTGGCAGGTATGTTTTTTAGTATGACCGTGCAGGCTTGTCCAAAAAATCTTGACATAAGCCCCCCCCCCCCCCCCCCCCCCCCCCCCCCAAAAAAAAAGGTTACTTTCCAAAATCCGGAAAATCCTAAAAAGGGGGGGGGGGGGGGGTGGGGAGTACACCTTTTAACTTCAATTTCACTGATTATTTCCTTATTTTCAATTCAATATTTACATGGTCCCATAAGTGAAGATGGTAAAAAAAGTGCAATTAAAATTGATGGCAGGCAAAATATCCAAGATACCTTTTTTTAATCGTTATCATTTTTTGCTCCTAATAATAGATCTTTTACGGAGATTTATAATGGGAAATATTTACATTCGGTGTATATTTCCCCTAAGGCTTATGTTTGCATTTGAAATCTGTGATGTTCAAATTTCCAAAACGCACTGCAAATCTGAACATGGTGTACGTATGAGCACAAGTGAATGTCATCATACTTTTGAATTTAATTGTAAATTTATTATTGTAAAATTAAATGAAACAGTCAAACTTGCAAAAATAATCGTTAAATCAAATCTATTTGATCTCATGAAAATATGAGTTTTCCCAGCAAAGTTTCTGAACCTAATTGAATGCTTTAATGCTAGTAGCTGACATCTTTTCTCCATTTGGAAGTCACTTCGTTGGCATACTTCGCACATTTTTTCAATGTTATTGTCTGGGTAGTTTCATTTCTTTTGCAATTAATGCATAATTATGCATAATCCCAATAGACATTTTATTTTCATCCTTCCGGTTGTATTGACATTTGTCATCTTCAGGAGTACTAATCCAGGAGTCCTACAAATGCATTACTTGTGGTAGGGGGGATGGAAGGTGACAAGCCTTCATATACACTTGCATGTATATATATGATTCTTTATACCTCTTTTAAGGGGATCATATTTTATAGAAGGGAAAGGGGGTTGTACTAGTCACCATTTTGAATTACTGTTTATTATAGTACAGGCACATAGCATTGTTTTTACCAGATCTACACCTTATATCTTGGCGAGCAGAAAAGGAAAACTCTAACATGATCTTGGATATAACGAAGTTTTTTTGAGTCCCCAGTCAAATTCTTAACAAATCTTTGCAAAATTTTAAGGTTATAACGAATTTGTATATAACGAATTTACGGATATAGCGAACTGATTTTGAGGCCCATAGAGGTAAAGAATAACAAGATTTAACAATTTTATAATGAATTTCTTTACAGTTAAAAAAGTTTGCACTACCATTTAGCATAATAGTTTGAATGAATTTATTTTTATATCAATTTTTTGGACTCACAATCCGATTATTAAAGGTATCAAAGTAATGTAATTTTTATTTTAAGCCTCAGTCAGCAAAAGTTATAGTCTGGTGAAAGAAAACATGTATATAGTGAATTCGCTATAGTTATTATTACGAATTTATTATTCGGATATAAAGAATTACGGATATAACGAAGTAAATCCATTGGTCCCTAGGATTTCGTTATAACCAAGTTTTACTGTATGTGTTTGAATTCTGTAGGTTTTGAATTCAATTCATATACCATATAAATCAATTACTGAAAATAAGATAAAATGTTCTCATCAATAAAATCATTGTACAATATTTTAGTGAATTGATACTAATTTTTAGCACATTAGGAAGTATGTGTGACATCAGAAAAGAAAAATATACATGTGTAAACTTATTAATTTAACTTTAAATTAAAATAGCAAATTAAAATGTCAAACAAAATATGCAATAAACATGATAAAAAAAACTTAATAATTATAACATCACTGGATTATGGATGCACATACCATACTAATTAAATGTTATCTCAAATTTTTACCCACTGGATGTGATACTGATCGATATTAAAATTGATAGGTCTTAATCTTTATGTTTGAAAAAAAAACCCAACATTATAATTATGTATGTTTGGCAAAATATACGGTAGTTCGTCTTGTGTATGAGTTTTATTTGCACAAGTTTACTTATAAGACTGTAAAGATAAGAGCTTGGGAATTTGACATATGTCTGTGAAATATGGTAATGCGAAATGATAATGAATTATAATCATTACATTTTTTTTAAAAAGTAATGGGGTGTAATGTGTAATGCACTGGTAATGCATTGTAATCATTACTTTTAAAAAAAATGTAATGGGGTGGAATGTGAAATGCACCTATTTTTCAATCAATAAACTGGACGTGTAGATGCATGCAGTCCTGTCAGTTTCTAAAGAGCTATGAATTATTGCTAACAATTAATACGTTTCTAAGAAATAGAGCGAATCATACTCGGAAAATGTAAATATATAACAAACAGTATATAACTGCATATGATGATTTAACTATCGAGTCAGATTGTAGTCAGCCATTCTTTTTAAAACAATGTATGAGCTAGCTGGTTTGTTGATTGAGGCAGCATTTGAGTAATGCACTGCTTATTTTTCATATATCTGTCAACTTAAAATATCTTAAAATAACCCTTAGTTTAGCAAACTCTGTAAAGCCACGTTATTCATATGTGCTAATGTGTCTCTATAAATCGGTAGTTAGCTTTTGAATTCTAAAGAACATATTGAATAAACCTAGCCTTGAAAATCAATCGAGTTTTTTCAATACCCCTCGTACTTCTTTTCAAAAAGCATAATGTGTTTGTAATGTTTGCTTTTCATGTTTGTTGTGATTCAAATTTCAGTGCATAACAGGTAGCTCAAACTAGGTAATTTTGATTCTTTCTTTCTGTAACCGTTATGCACTATTCTCTACAGTTTTATGTGAAAAGTTATAACTTCCATGGCACAAGCACAGTGTGTTTAGGAAAATTTTCTCTGTTTTTTCTTCTTAAATAGATCAATTCTGAAGCATGTCCTAGCTCACACCTAGATATCGGATTCTTCTTTTACATGTATATTCATGCATGCTGTGAATGTTTTCTTAATTTGCATTCGAAGAACATAATACATTACATGCATGGATAATATGTTAATACATGTATAATGATATTTAAAACACTCCTTTATTCCAGCAGTCTAAAATTTTACCTGTGACAGTCCGATATTAGTGAGCTTCTTAATATCAGACTGTAACGATCGAGTGGTCACAGAACTGATATCCTTCAAAATCAGACTGTCTCAGGTAAATCAACAATGAAATTCAAAGGAAGTGTTCTAAATATGATATTAACGGGCCTTGAAACTGTCTAATATTTTTTCATACAGACTTGCTGTATTCGGCAAATATCCATTATTTGTAAGAATGGACACTATGATGCATGCACTTTCTCTGCTTTAGGAGAGAGCTATGTGGAAATTTTGCCCCTAGTTTTTCTTTTCCCATTCACTCTAAATGATTTGGTAAATTTCAAAAGTATGTAAATGCAAATGACATTTGCTACTTATTCAACTAAACAGCTGTATTAGGACAAATTGAAAACAACTAGTACACAATATTTTACAACCATGCTTGCAGGACCAAAATAACCCTCACTAATATACTGTGCAGATTTTAACATTTCCTTATTTAATTTATAGACACATAAACTTTCATTTTAAAAGAACTAGACAACAGTGTCCTCAGGACTTTCTTATAAGCAAGTTTTTCTATATGCAGTTAATGTGTATTTCACATTTGTAAACAATTGTTTTTTTCAATGATATAAGGTTTAGAAGTGTAAACTATGATTAACATTAAAAACAACCATTTCCAATTGCAAAACATAGTTTTTCTGATAAATATAGTTTCATGATTTGTGAAACTATGATTGCCAATTCTTAATTAGGGCCCCGCTCTACAGGTGACATATAGTGATCTGTTTGTCTGTCCATCCACCTGTCCTTCCTTCCATCCTTCTGTCCATCCATCCTTCCGTCTGTCTGTCCCTTCCAGAGCATGTCTTCTCTCCCCTTGGCCTAATCTGGCTACTTTACCCACAGAGTGCCTTTGGGTTAAAGGTGTGCAGTGACCTTGAATCATGTTTGTAGATCAAAGCTGAAGGTTATAGCAGAATTATATGAAAAATCCTTGTCCATAGCATATCTTCTTTCCCCTTGGTCCAATCTTGCTCAAACTTCACTTGCAGAGTGTCTATTGTTAAAAGGGTGTGCAGTGATCTTGAATAAACTTTGTAGGTCAAGGATCATGCAAAAATTCTTTATTTTCAGAGCACATATACTCTCAACTTAACGCTATTTGGGTTAATACTTCACATAAACAGAGCTTTTAAGTGAAGGGTGTGCAGTGACCTTGAACCAAGTTTCAAGGTCAAATGTGAAGGTCATAGCAGAATGATATGAAAAAATCCTTATCAGGAGCATATTTTTCTCCCTTTTATCCAATCTGGCTGACACTTCACTAACAGACTGCCTACGATCAAAGAGTGTGCAGTGACCTTGAATGATGTTTGTAGGTCAAGTGTCAAGGTCGTATTGGATCACCCAAAATTCTTTTTTCCGAGCATTATATACTCTACACTTGGCCCTATTCAGCTCTTACTTCACATTAACAGGGCTTTTGGTTTATTGGTGTGCAGTGACTTTATAATTTGAACCAAGTCAATCTGTGAAGGTCATAGTGGATCTTCTTATATTCAGTTTTAGACCATAGATTATTTCTCATTTGCTTAATTGTGCTCAGGTTAAATAAAAATGCCTGTTTGTAAGGGGTAATGAGATTGAATTAAAAGTTTTAAGCCAGTTGGAAAATTTCTAAGTTATAGGTCATGGTCAAAGAAAAATTCTCTGAAACACTTTTCATCCTATTGTCCATTATTTAAGCGGGGCCCTTTGAGATTGTCACCATCTCAGTGTTGTCTAGTTATAGTTAATAAATGTAAATTAAAAAGTTTACAAAGTTAATCTTTTTATCTTTAGATAGCAGACATCTTGAGATTAATCAATAACAGGGAAATATCTTAAAATGGCATGAAAATTACATACATCAATAACAGCTAGTATATACATGTAGGTTTATCAATAACTGGAGTAGGGATTAACAGTTATGAAAACAACTTTGCTTTTATGCCAAAGTTTCTAACAAAGGTTATGAGGTGATCAAATACAGTAGAGGGTGATCAAATACAGTGTCATATATCATATGTTACATTATCATATTGTATTATTATACATGTATATTACAGTTTTATATTTTATCATATGATGTATATTGTATAGTATCATATGATGCGATATCATATTTTATATTATTGTATTGATAAACATTATATCTTACAATACCCTATTAAATAAACATATGATATACGATGTTATGTTAAAACAGTTTCCATGAATATCCAAGATCATTTACTATGATTTTCATATAATATGATAAAGGTGGTCTCGTAAGGGTGATGCCTTGTTTCGGTGGGCTTTGTGATTACAGGTGTCTATGTTTTAAATTGAATTATGCTTTCTATGTGATATCATCAAACAGCATATTAAAACTTGTATTCATTCATTCTCTTAATTTTTTTCTAGGTAATTATGCAAATATAGATTGGAATCGGCATTAGTTACAAGTATGGAAAAATCTCAAACTGAAACAACAGATGTTGAAAGGAGTCTTACTGACATGACGCTAAAAGTGCCAGGTTGTACACTTGATTTTTACTTGACAGAACACAGCTTAGTAAAGGCCCTTTCACCATTGGCGTACGATCAAAAGCAACAAAATATTTGTGTGACTGAAAATTTTTGATTTGGATCATAAACTGTTGTTGAAATAATAACATATGAAGAAGTATTCATACTTAATTCACAATTTTAAAAAGCGATATATCTTGTCAATATATGACTGTTTCACAATGAAAGTGAGTGTTGAAAGATAATGCGTAAGGAATGCACAAGTGATCAAGTGATCGGACGATTGAACGTGTGGCGCATGGCAAATTGAAGTTTGTAGATTGTCCAATGATAGTAAATTTTGCAATTAAGCAACAGTCTCATAGTTGCAAAACACATAGACAGCTGCGATTCATTTTAAGACCTTTTAAAAATTGGGCATCACTCTTATGAGTACACAAAATGTTGTAAGATGTTTGTGCGTTGCATTGCGATAATTTGGATCTCATTCAGTTGCATCTGAATAGTGTGCTTGCTCAGGACATTGTGCAAGTATGTGAGAGCTCATGCAACTAAAAAATTCCGATTGCAAAGTGTTGTAAAGTGCTCATGCACCAATTATGAAAGGGCCTTAACATGCGTGATGTTGTATGCAATGATGTAAAAAAGAATTTTTTTATGGATATTAAAAAGAATTTCTTGCTTTTTCAAACCAAAGCCACAAAGTAACCTGATTTTGCATTAATTGAAGTAATGAAATGCATGGATTAGGGAAACTGCCGTGGACATGCTATTAATACCTCCGCAAACGAAGTTAGAAAATTTGTACATATATTGAAAACCATCTGAAGATGTTCACCAGCAATATTTTTTAAGATCATGCAGACAAGATTTATTGATTTGAAGACAGTTTTTATTTTCCTTATGCTATATATTGTACACTGATGTTGAAAAGGAAGGGAGGTAATCCTTACAGATTTTATTGATTAATAGTAAACTCAATCTCTATACCAGTAATATATTTATATAAGTTATACCTTTTGTACATTCAGATTGAGGCTTTTTCATAAGGAAATATATAGTTTTTATTAGTATTCTATCAACTCAAGGAAAAATTGACAATCTGTAAAATGGGCAGTGGTTTGTGGCCCGGTTATTTTAATACATGTACTGATTCATAAAAAACCAAAGTTTCTATCATTATTAGGAAATAAAATATATCAATGAAATGAATTACATGTATTTTGAATAATGATACTTAAAAGCTGTTTGAATTTAGTAGTCAAATAAATTGACCCTGTAGGGCATTAATGTAAAAGATATTCAAAGTCATTGATATGACTGAATTTAAGTGTTTTGGCAATTTTTAAAAATGGTTTGTAATATATTTAATTCTCCTTTCTAGTTCACCTGAGCTGAAAGCTCAAGAGGCCTTTCCGATCAGATTTGTCTGTCATCTGCTGTCTATCCTTCTCTCTGTCCTTCTGTAAACTTTTAACATTTTCAACATCTTGTCCAGAACCACAGGGCCAATTTCAATCAAATTTGCCACAAAGCACCTTAGGCAAAGGGGATTCAACATTGTGAAAATTAAGAAACCCTCCCTTTTTCCAGGGAAGATAGTTAGGAATTATTGATTTTTTTTAGAATTTTTCAATAATCTTCTCAAAAAGCATTTGGCCAGGAAAGCTGAAACTTGTGTAGAAGCATCCTCAGATAGTGTAAATCAAAAGTTGTGAAAATCATGACCCACAGGGGTAGGGTGGGGCCACAAGGGGGGGTCAAATTTTTACTTAGGAAAATATAGAGTAAATCTTTAAAAATCTTCTCAGAAGCTAATTAGCCCGGACAGCTGAAACTTGTTTGGAAGTATCCTCAGTTAGTGTAGAGTCAAAGTTGTGAAAATCATGACCCCTGGGGGGAGGGTGGAGCCACAATGGGGGTCGAATTTTTACATAGAAATATTTAGAGTTAATCTTAAAAGATGTTCTTCTCAGAAATCAATCTGCCAGGAAAGCTGAAATTTGTATGGAAGCATCCTCAGGTAGTGTAGATTCAGTTTTGTTAAAACCATGATTCCCAGGAGTATGTAGGGGCCACAAAGGGGAGTTGAATTTTAACATAGAAGTATTTAGAGTAAATCTTTTTCTCAGAAACTAATCAACCAGAAAAACTGGAACTTATTTGGACGCATCTTAAGGTAGGGTAGACTCAAGTTTGTTAAAATCATGATCCCCAGGGTTAGGGTGGAGCCAGAATTGGGTGTCAGATTTTTACATAGGAATATGTAGAGTAAATCTTTAGAGGTGTTCTTCTCAGAAACCAATCAGCCAGGAAAGCTGAAACTTGTTTCTCAGGTTGGGTAGATTTAATTTTGTTCAAATTATGATTCCCAGGGGGAGGGTTGAACCACAATTTGGGGGGGGGGGAATTTTTACATAGGAATATGCAGAGAAAAATCTATAAAAATCTTCTAAAAAAAAACCACCATGTCAAGAAAAGCTGTAACTTAAGTGAAAGCAACTGCAGATATTGTAGATTCAAAATCTTGAGGAGTAGGGTGGGGCCACAGTGAGGATCCAATTTTACAAAGGAAAACATTTTCATCATTCACAAAAACTGAAATGTTATAATATATGGTTTTACTTATATGCAAACACTTTGACATAATTTTGAGTCTTTAAAATTGTTTAGACTTTGGCGCCTGGACAATTCTTGAGCCTTGAAAGGGGTTCAGAGTTTGATCTAGGTTTTCCTGTGACGGTCTAATATTAGTGAGCTTCTTAATATCAGACCATTACCAGTGGTTACAGTACTGATATCCTTCAAATTTTAATATGATATATTCCTCAAACACTTCTGTATTAAAAAATATCAGACCGTTCTCAGCCCTAACGTGCCTTGAAACTGATATTTTTTATACCGCATTGTTTTCGGAATATATCTATTACATAACTATGATTTTCATATCAACTGATAAAGGTGGTCTCATGAAGATGATGCCTTATCTCGCTCAGCTCTAGCTGTAATCTTTGATAATCCCTTTGTTTATGGAAAGCACTGATTGACTTTTTACAAAACATCTTTTACATTGATTTGAAAGATATATGTCAATAAAACGCACTTGTTAATATGGTAAACATGTCAAAGGCATACAACTTGGTTGAAGTGTTAATTTGTTTGAATCATTGTTCATGATAATTGTGTTTTAGTGTAGAGATTATTTGAAGGGCTGAAAATATTTGCCCACTTTAATGTTAGATAAATGAATCAATGATAAAATGTTCTGTAGCAACCTAGTATGTCCGTTCATTGATATAACAATATCTTCTCAAGCATCATTGGGTGCAAAAAAGTTTAAACATTGGTAAAGGAGACTTTAAATTGAAAAACAATTACATGATTGTGATGTTGTGAGACTTTAGGTGGTATGGGACACTTCCAACTTGTGACGTACTTTCGATTAAAATAAACAATAAAATCATGTGTAAGTTTAGAAATATTTTCTTTCCCGAAGTTATTACCTAACAAGGTAGAGCAATGGGTTATAGAGTGGTAACTACGGATCTGTAAGTCCCGAGTTCAAATCCCACTTGGGCTTTTATAATTTTTGCGTTTCCAAAAAAAATTAAAACTTTTTTTGGGGTCAAATAATGCAAAATTTGAAATTCTATACCGGTGAGAGTATTTTGATTATATTGTACTTTTATCCACCTTATTGTCGGCAGGTGTCCCATACCACCTTAAGATAACATACAGCATGATATTTAGATGCTCCAACTTATACTGTACAGGTGACTTTCGATAGCTTGAAGTCCATGGGACCAAGGAAAAACTTTGAGGGATTAAGAGTTCAAGTTTTCTAGTTCAAAATTTTCGGGGATGACCGATGGGTTTTAAAATTAGACACCGGATGTTCATAATTAAGCCATTTATTTAAGTGCTCATCTTCGCTAGCCAAGGTTTTCTGATCCGAACCTTGGCTAGTAAAGATGTTCAGTGCTAAATTTTGGGGTTATTTTCAGTTAAATATGCAGACCTTGATGTTTTAAAAAACTACAGAGAAACAAGTATTGAATCAAGTCATGATATTTATTTATTTGATGCATCATATTATGACCAGATTGGTCAGTACTACTGCACTGGAAGGCAACTTGACTTAGTATTACCCACTGTATGGGTCCCTCACCAGATCGCTCAGTGGTCCTACTCAGTTCAGTAAGAACTTGTTCAGTAATAATCGTCATAATGACAATGATGCTGATATGCATAATTTCTGCATTTTTTATAATTCATTAAACTTTGACTTTGACTGAAAATAATCTTCTTGCCTCATAATTCATTTTTCTTTTTCACTGCCTCTCCAAATTATCATAAGATGATCGGTGTTAAATTATTATTGATAAGGTAAAGATACGGTGATCATCGATCAGCTATCACCTGGGACAAGTGTAACCGGAATAAAAATCCTGTTACATGGGTCACACACAGAACAATGGAACTGTACGCGCATAGTTTACGCGAATGTAACAATTCGTTGTTACCCTTAAATGCTAAGTGTGTTGCTAACGCTGAGGGTAATAAAACGGATTATTAACTGCATCTAAACCAATCCAATTTCAGTATTTAACATGAAAGTATAATAATATGCTTTGTTCGCCCCCAAAATTAAAGTTTTATAAAGAGTTTTTAAAATAAGGTGGAAAATAGTTGAAATCATTTTAAAAATAAATGTGTAAAAGGCTATTACCTCAGTGGTCATTGTATAGAAATGACGTCATGAATATTGTCTTAATTATTTTGATAAATTGATGTTTTTTAGTATAATATGGGTGTATTCCAATGGTTTTTGGTTCAGGAAACATCAGGCTTGCTCAAGTACAATGTACCATTTTTTAGTATGATGTGTATAATTATATTCATGAAGAAAAACAAATGTTAGAATCATACTTGAACAGACCTGCGTTCTATACTTCCGAATGCAAAATATAAGGAAAAAAAATGACAATATTTTCATTTGTTTGCAAAATCACAGGAATTGGGTCATTTAGGTGATGTCATAGATAAACAGCAAATGAGCAAAGATGACTATATAAAATCAAGATTAAAGTGATAGGCATCCTCTGTATGATGATTTATAAAGATTTGATTCTCAAAAGATACTATTTAAAAATTGGTTAAAATTGGGGGCAGATAATTTGCCATGATACCAAATTTAGTCCTTTGGTTAATTATTAAGGGAAGATTTCGCAACTGGAAGCTTATTTCGAGTGATTAAAAACTTTAAGCGATAGAAATTCAAACCATCAAGAGTTACCTGTATTAGTATTATTTGCCTGAGCTTTTATTCTTTATGAATAAAAAAAAGGTTTTGGAGTATGACGGCTGTATTAAATGCTGGGGCACTTCATAAGAAGAATAAGTATTTGGCTTGATTCGTAATTAATGTTAGTTTAATGTTTTTCTTTTATAATGATGTTCTCATATTTTTAACAGAGGGCAGCAGTAGAGACCAGCCAATTATACTAGTAAATGATGATAGCAACTTCGTAAAAGACAAGGAGCCACAAGTGTCACCACAGGAAAAAGGTAGAGCATCATCTTTTTTGATTCACTCGAGTGGAAGACCCACATGTACTCTTGTGGCTGTTCTGATCAGAATTCATATGACATACTGTATAAAGGGTTATTTTCATCCCGTGTTATTTTCGCCCTTCAACACTTGCAAACGGTTTCGACCCGTTTTAAATTAGCCCAGACATGCCTGTGTATTAAAGAGATAAAGTGGAACATTGGGATTCGCCCAGTCTTAAATTCACGCGCTGACAACGAGGGCAAAAGGGGCGAAAAAATAAAACGGGGTGAATATTTCCCTGTATACAGTATGTTGCACACAGCATTTACTAGGCTTTAAATTTTTTTAGGTCACCTGAGTCAAAGGCCCAAGTGAGCTTTTCTGATCACAATTTGTCCGTTGTGTGTCGTTGTCGTCGTTGGCGTTGTCGTCGTCGTTGTAAACTTTTCACATTTTCATCTTCTTTTCAAGAACCGCTGGCCAGACTTCAACCAAATTTGGCACAAAGCCCACTAGGTAAAGGGGATTCCAGTTTGTTCAAATGAAGGGCCACACCCTCTTTAAAGGGGAGATAATTGAGAATTATTGGAAATTTGTTGGCATTTTCAAAAATCTTCTTTTCAAAAACTATTCGGCCTGAAAAGCACAAATTTGTGTGGAGGCATCCTCGGGTAGTGTAGATTCAAGTTTGTTCAAATCATGGTCCCCTGGGTTGGGAGGGGCCACAAGAGGGGGTCAAGTTTTACATAGGAATATATAGAGAAAATCTTTAAAAATCTTCTCAAAAACTATCAGGCCAGAAAAGCTCAAATTAAAATGGGAGCATCCTCAGGTAGTGTAGATTCAAGTTTGTTCAAATCATGGTCCCCGGGGGTAGGGTGGGGCCACAACTGGGGGATCAAGTTTTACATAGGAATATATAGAGAAAATCTTTAAAAATCTTCTTCTCAAAACTATTAGGTCAGAGAAGCTCAAATTAAAGTGGAAGCATCCTCAGGTAGTGTAGATTCAAATTTGTTCAAATCATAGTCCCTGGTGGTATGGTGGGGCAAAAATGGGGGAATGGATTTTTACATAGGAATATATGGAGAAAATCTTTAAAAATCTTCTTCTCAAAAACTATTAGGCCAAGAAAGCTCAAATTGGCGTGTAACCATCCTTAGATAATGTAGATTCAAGTTTGTTCAAATCATGGTCCCTGGGGGTAGGGCGGGGCCACAATGGGGGATAAATTTTTATATATAGAGAAAATCTTTAAAAATCTTCTTCTCAAAACTATTAGGCCAGGAAAGCCCAAATTTTAGTGGAAGCATCCCCAGATCATATAGATTCAAGTTTGTTTGAATAATAGTCCAGGGGTAGGGTGAGGCCAAAATGGGGGATGAATTTTTACATAGATATATAGAGATAATCTTTAAAAATCTTCTTTTTAAAGACTATTTGGCCAGAAAAGCTTAAACTTGTGTAGAGGCATCCTCGGGTAGTGTAAATTCAAGTTTGCAAAATCACAGTCCCTAGTGGTAGGGCGGGGCCGTGATGGCGATTTGAATTTTTACATAGGAATATATAGAGAAAATCTTTAAAAATATTCTGGGAAAGTTTTCGTTCCAAAACTCAGTACTTCGTGTGAAAGCACAGGTTATGCAGATTTAAGTTTGATGAAACCATGATTCCCTAGAGAAAAGTGGGGCCACGAAATTGGGGGGGGGGGGGGGGGGGGGGGGGTACATAGGAATAGAGAAAAATCTTCTTACAGGTACAACAAAAAAGGGGCCTTGGTATTTACCAAAAGAAAAAGAGGTGGAAAAAAATTGGCAGATTTTCAATTTGTTTTTAGCAAGATCTACTGTACTTAATTGTCAAGATATTTTGATACTGTAATGCTAATTTGATCAGAATTAAGGCAATTGTTGCTCAGGTGAGCGATGTGGCCCCTGGGCCTCTTGTTTATATACTGCAACAGTAGCATTTTGAACATTTACATGTATTATGAAAGATGAAATATATAATATCTTTCCTAATTAAAAGTCAATTTTTTAAAATACTTCTACAGTAACCTTTGCATAAAAGAATACATATAGTTGCCTAAATCCAATACTTATTCCCTGATTGATATACATGTAAAAGGTTTTTGGCAAACAATGGTAGCAATTTGCACAAATAACAGGTTATGTACGCAACATGTTTGTTTATTGCAACTTTGCTGCAAATTCAGATTTGGTACATTAATTAGTTTCAGGCATCTTTACCCATGTTCAGATTTGGTATTCAAAGTTTTTATGAATACCTAATGTTATTTTACTTCAAATTAATGTGCAATTTCACTTCAAATTTTAAACTCTGGGGTCAGTGACATATGTTGAGGGATATCACACTTTGACCAAAGAGTTATTTTTTGGTTTACTTCTCTGACTTATTTGTCAATGAAGTGTTCATTGCTGCAATCTGACAAATAGTTTTCTATTGTATTAATGTCAAACCTCATGACAGTTTACCAGAACTATGTGTTTACTGCAAAGATTTGGAAACAAGGTCTGACGTTTTCTGTATATCTAATTAGTGTTTGGTTGATCTGCAGTTCATTAAGTTGCCATTCACATTTCATTGCGAAACAAACGCATTTGAAGAGCAAGAGATCATATTTTTGTATATCAATCACATTGCAAGAAAAAAATCATGTTTACTTTCTAAATGATTCTCTTCTCTTGATGATTCTGTGTCAAAAGAATTATACAGAGTGTATAGTCTCTACCTAATAACAAGCACCCATCTGAGTGTCCTAAGGTAGTAAGGGACACCATTCCATATTTATGTGGATAAAAGTGGTTTTTAATCAAAATACTTTAACCGTTTTAAAATTTTATATTTTACAATAAAAAAATTTTGGATAGGTAAAAACTATAAAAGCCCTATCTGGATTCAAACTCATGACTTACAGATTCGTAGTAAACATTCTAAACCATTGCACAATGCTGCTTAAGGTAACAATTTTGGGAAAGAAAAAAAAATCATAATATTATACTTGATTTTAATGTTTATTTCGATAGGAAATACATAAAAAAAAATGGAGGTGTCCCATACTATCTTAATATTTTTTTACTCTGCTTATAGAGGAGTTACTCTATCTGTAAGTCCCAAGTTCAAATCCCACTTGGGCTTTTATAATTTTTGCGTTTCCAAAAAAAATTAAAACTTTTTTTTGGGTCAAATAATGCAAAATTTGAAATTCTATACCGGTGAGAGTATTTTGATTATATTGTACTTTTATCCACCTTATTATCCGCAGGTGTCCCATACCACCTTAAGATAACATGCAGCATGAAATTTACATGCTCCAACTTATACAGGTGACTTTCGATAGCTTGAAGTCCATGGGACCAAGGAAAAACTTTTAGGGATTAAGAGTTCAAGTTTTCTAGCTCAAAATTTTCGGGGTGACCGATGGGTTTTAAAATTAGACACCAGATGTTCATAATTAAGCCATTTTTTCAGTGCTCATCTTCGCTAGCCAAGGTTTTCTGATCGAACCTTGGCTAGTAAAGATGTTCAGTGCTAAATTTTGGGGTTATTTTCAGTTAAATATACAGACCTTGATGTTTTGAAAAACTACAGAGAAACAAATATTGAATTAAGTCATGATATTTATTTATTTGATGCATCATATTATGACCAGATTGGTCAGTACTACTGCACTGGAAGGCAACTTGACTTAGTATTACCCACTGTATGGGTCCCTCACCAGATCGCTCAGTGGTCCTACTCAGTTCTGTAAGAACTTGTTCAGTAATAATCGTCATAATGACAATGATGCTGACATGCGTAATTTCTGCATTTTTATAATTCATTAAGCTTTGACTTTGACTCAAATTTATCCTCTTGCCTCATAATTCATTTGTCTTTTTCACTGCCTCTCCAAATTATCATAAGATGGTCGGTGTTAAATTATTATTGATAAGGTAAAGATATGGTGATCATCGATCAGCTATCACCTTGCAGGACAAGTGTCACCGGAATAAACATCCTGTTACATGGGTCACACACAGAAAAATAGATTATAAATAACGGGACTGCAGTTTGACTTGAGGGATCAAGGGTTTTGAGAGATCAGGAGTTTGAGAAATCAAGAGTAAAGGACTATGTGCGGTATTATGCATTGTTCGCCCCCAAAATTAAAGTTTTATAAAGAGTTTTTAAAATAAGGTAGAAAATATTTGAAATCATTTTAAAAATAAATGTGTAAAAGGCTATCACCACAGTGGCGTCATTATATAGAAATGATGTCACAAAGTCTTTTAAAATTATTTTGATAAATGATGTTTTTTTGGTAAAATCTGGGTGTATTTCAATGGTTTTTGGTCCAGGAAACATCGGGCACTGTGCAGGCTTGCTCAAGTACCATTTTTTAGTATGATATGTATAATTATATGAAGAAAAACATATGTTATAATCATACTTGAGCAGACCTGCGTTCTATTACTTTCAAATGCAAAGTATAAGGAAAAAAATGACAATATTTTCATTTCTTTGTAAAATTACAGAATTGGGTCATTTACGTGATGTCATAGATAAACAGCGAGTGAGCAAAGATGACTAAAATCAAGATGAAAGTGATAAGCATCCTCTGTACAATGATTTATAGAGATTTTGTTCTCATACGATACTATTTAAAAATTGGTTAAAATTGGGGGCAGATAATTTACCATGATAGCAAATTTAGTTCTTTGATTAGTTACATGACTGGAAGCTTACTTCGAGTGATTAAAAACTTTAAGCGATAGAAATTCAAACCATCAAGAGTTACCTATATTAGTATTATTTGATTATTTAATACCTGAGCTTTAATTCTTTATAAATAAAAAAAAGTTTTTGGAGTATGACGGCTGAATTAAATGCTGGGGCACTTCATAAGAAGAATCAGTATTTGGCTTGATTCGTAATTAATGTGAGTTTAATGTTTTTCTTTTATGATAATGTTCTCATATTTTTGACAGAGGGCAGCAGTAGAGACCAGCCAATTATACTAGTAAATGATGATAGCAACTTCGTAAAAGACAAGGAGCCACAAGTGTCACCACAAGAAAAAGGTAGAGCATCATCTTTTTGGTTCATTTGAGTGGAAGACCCACCTCTGGTAGCTGTTCTGATCAGAATTCATTTGACATACTGTATAAAGGGTTATTTTCACCCCATGTTATTTTCGCCCTTCAACACTTGCAAACGGTTTCGACCCGTCTTAAATTCGCCCAGACACGCTTGTGTATTAAAGAGATAAAACCGAACATTGGAATTCGCCCAGTCTTAAATTCGCCCGCTGACAACGAGGGCAAAACGGGCGAAAAAATAAAATGGGGCGAATATTTCCCTGTATACAGTATGTTGCAGACAGCATTTACTAGGCTTTAAATTTTTTTAGGTCACCTGAGCCAAAGGCTCAAGTGAGCTTTTCTTATCACAATTTGTTGTTGTCTGTCGTCGTCGTTGGCGTTTTCGTCGTCGTTGTAAACGTTTCACATTTTCATCTTTTCAAGAACCGCTGGGCAGATTTCAACCAAATTTGGCACAAAGCACCACTAGGTAAATGGGATTCCAGTTTGTTAGAATGAAGGGCCACGCCCTCTTTAAAGGGGAGATAATTGAGAATTATTGAAAATTTGTTGGTATTTTTCAAAAATCTTCTTCTCAAAAACTTTTTAAAGGGGAGATAATTGAGAATTATTGAAAATTTGTTGGTATTTTTCAAAAATCTTTTTCTCAAAAACTATTCGGCCTGAAAAGCTTAAACTTGTGTGGATGCAACATGTTTGATTATTGCAACTTTGCAGCAAATTCAGATTTGGTACATTAATTAGTTTCAGGCATCTTTACCCATGTTCAGATTTGGTATTCAAAGTTTTTATGAATACCTAATGTTATTTTACTTCAAATTAATGTGCAATTTCACTTCAAATTTTAAACTCTGGGGTCAGTGACATATGTTGAGGGATATCACACTTTGACCAAAGAGTTCTTTTTTGGTTTACTTCTCTGACTTATTTGTCAATAAAGTGTTCATTGCTGCAATCTGACATAGTTTTCTATTGTAATGTCAAACCTCATGACAGTTTACCAGAACTATGTGTTTACTGCAAAGATTTGGAAACAAGGTTTGACGTTTTCTGTATATCTAGTGTTTGGTTGATCTGCAGTTCATTAAGTTGCCATTCACATTTCATTGCGAAACAAACGCATTTGAAGAGCAAGAGATCTGTATAATTCGTGACTATTGTCCATAGGGTGGGGTTCCACTAGGATGTGGCATTATATATGTGTATATTAATCACATTGCAAGAGAAAAAATCATGTTTACTTTTTAAATGTTTCTCTTCTCTTGATGATTCTGTGTCAAAAGAATTATTTAAAATTATAAAAGCCCTTACATGGATTCAAACTCATGACTTACAGATTCGTAGTTAACATTCTAACCCATTGCACAATGCTGCTTAAGGTAACAATTTTGGGAAAGAATAATAGTTATAATATTATTAATACTTGATTTTAATGTTTATTTCAATAGGAAATACATTAAAAAATGGAGGTGTCCCACTACCTTAATATTTTTTTACTCTGCTTGTAAAAGAGTTACTCCCCTTTGATCACCAATGATTTATTAGACCAGCTTGTAACTATGATATATTCCATGAAAGAGGACATTTGCTCACAAAGATAATATAAGCCAAGATATTGGTAGACATTCTTGATGCCAAAAACATCAAAAAAGAATTCATGAGCAAGCAAATTTTCTCTTTTTAAAATTTGCCTGCTCAAAAAAATTTTGGATGAAGAATGGTTTGTAATTAAACTCTTATTTGACATTTATTTTATTAAATTGCTCACAAAAAGGATAAAAATTTAAGATGATTACACAGAGACCTCAAAATAGCAATCCCAATTCTACAGTTTCCTTTTGTAAAAACAGTTCTAATAGTTTATATGTCCCAAGCATATTAATCATTTGATAGCATATGAGCCTCTGTATATGTCAAATAAAGATCAATTTCCTATGAAAGATTGTAATGTAAAGTGTATGTTAGTTAGCGTAAAACTCTCCAAAAAAATACTTTGAAATTTGCTACTGTGTACAGTACTATTCAAAATAAAATTCAAGTAAAGAAAAAAAAAAAAAAAGAAGATAATTATTTTATATCGCAAAATATACATTGCATTTTAAGGCCCCCAAATTTGGAGTGTTCAAGCTGATTATAGTGTGCTTGTTTTAGCTTATTAATGTGGAATCCTTCAAATTTGTGAGGGCCGCTTTTCAAGAGAATATTGTTTTTGCCAGATTTTCATGTCATTAGAACCCATGGCTTGTCTACCCATTACACTACTTTCAATGGTTTGGAGTAGGGTTCTCTTCTATGAAAAATTGATAGAAAGCTTGTTGCCAGTAGTACCCACAGAATCCACTAAAACTGCACAATCTCTAATGATTTCACAGTATATACCGTATATCTTGGGTTGTTTTTTTTTGGGGGGGGGGGGGGGTTGCATGTCACAAAGTTTGCGAAAATTGGGAAAATCTGTAACATTTTTAATTTGTGGCAGTCATTTTTGGCGATATAAAAAGTTTTCATAGAAAATGACACAGGATTTCTGCCTATTCCAATATTTGCATTTTAAATATTATTGTAAAACCCCCAGCAGGATTTGAACTCATGACTTACTTATTCGTAGTAAGCCCTCTAACCCACTGCACTACGCTGCTAGATGACTATAACGGGAAAGAAACTACTTAATATATAATTACACTTGGTTTTGTTGTTTATTTTGATAAACAATACATCACAACACAATTAGTGTCCCATACCACCTTAAAATGTTTGAATTTTTTGTATACTGAACCAGATTTTTTTTCCCCAAATTTTTTTACTCACAATTTTCCTTTGAAAAGGAAATAAAATACATCGTGGCGGGCCAATTTCAGAGGGGTGAGCAGGGATGATAATCGAAAAATTCATTTTATATAGCCTAACAGACACTGTTTTGTAAAGTATGGGTCATTATCTTTGTCACTATTGATAGAAGAAAAAAATTGTATAGAAACCTTTATAGCTGCTTGTTAATTTTATGGGAGCTGAGAAACATTGCATCGTTTTATTTTGTAAATGTTTAAGGAATACAGAATCATTCTTTGAGTATTATGAGGTGATAATTTCGGTCGGGGATTGATCATATCTATAATAAAGCCCTTCGAACTAGATTTGATCACACCCCGACCGAAATTATCACCTCATAATATTCAAAGAATGATTCCTTATTACTTATATTTATATAATTCTAAACCATCGTACGATAAAATATTTAAATATGAATAAGCAAACCCCGCTGGCACCTCAATTTAGCGTCATTTGAGGTTATGGGTTATATAGTACAAAATCGATAGGTAGTGTTAATATCACAGGCAAAGACATTGGAAAATGTAAATATATATTGATAAGTAACCTAGTAGTTTTCTTGGATCAATTTTATGTCAGATTTTGTGTACGATTTTAAACTTTGGTTTTGCCAAGTATGTATATAATGATAGACAATTGCAGTACTGTAGTTTTCCTCGTCAATTAGAACCGTTTTGACAAGAGCTTGGGAGGCAGTACGTGACAAACTCTGATTTGTCGAAGGCGGGGTCTACTCATGGTTAACTGCCCAGTCATTGGCTAATAGACATGAATATATTGAACGCAATGACACTCGCCCGACTTTACGCAGGGATGTATATTTCACTGAAACAGCATCAATTTCACACAGCAGAGCAGATCTTGGCAACAACTTTCCGGTTTTGACATCTATGAATAATAATGAGCATCTCTTAGCGATTTAAAAGAAAGGAGGTCAATATTTGACAACTTGTTTTGATGAGCAAACTTATAGATAGTAACATCCCACCAAAAGTCCAAGCTCTTGTTAAAACGGATCTAAGCCTTCAATGAGAAAAAGATAGATACAAAATTTGTTTACAAAACAAACTTAACATAAAAAAGTACATTCTTAATTGTGGCAAAATGTAAAGGAACTAAATAAAAATGATATGTTATTTACATTTAGTAATTATTGCCTAAATAACTTCAAATATCATTAGAAGGCAGTTTGAAAAAGATTAAGAAGTGCTTATAATCAATGCTTGGCTAAACTGCTTATTGATTTGACAATGTCAGTAGTCAAATTTAATGAGGTTTTTTTTAAAAGTACTGAATAGATATAAACATATTCTCTTATGAACTGGGTTAGAACACGTACTTTATGCTATTTGGAAAACAGCTTTGTGGTTTATGAAGTGTAAACTGTGCCAAAATATTTTTTACTCAAAATTGCCATTTAGCCTCTAGTTTTTAATTTTGTTAAATAGTTAACTCAAGGATAGACATAAGTTTATGTTCAGTAGTTAACTCAAGGTTAAATATAAGTTTTTGTTAAATAGTTAACTCAAGGCTAGACATCAGTTTTACTAACACAAACACCGGGCCCCTTACCAGTCTCCATGTATAGCTTGATTATACTTTTGGTTGTAAAACCTGCGAAGGATTTTAATTTCTGAGCCCAGCAGGAAGATCTTTGTCACCCGTGTTTAAGCTATAGACTGGGGGATAGATATCTGGAGTTTTTTAATGTTTGATAAATATATCATGTAGAGGTGAAGAAAGCTTTTGCAATACACTGTAGTTTTCCTTCAAAAGTCTGCAGACATTATCTTTTGTAAGCCTCTCTTAATTTTAACAAATTACTTTGAGGTGAATATATGATATTTCGTCTTCATGAGTTATATTATATATGAAATGCATTCAAACATTATAGCCTTTCTAGTCTATTTATAATCAGGGGCACTCCTGACTAGCTGTTGTTGAGTTGATCCATGAATTTATTTTAAAATGTTCATCAAAATATGGTATAGTATGACTGTCACACCATATTTCATTGTGTCAAGACTTTTTGTCCACAAAAATTATGTATTTTTCAAACAGTCAATTTGTTATACCTAAAAAATTATGCCCTTTTAAGATATAAATGTCATGGATTCTAGACGGAGATAGAAACAGCCAAAAACCTTCTGATGATTGCTGTATATTTGTTTTAGATGTGGTTTTATATGGAGCTACAGACATGTGTACATATTCATGTACACTTAATTGATAGAATATCTTTTTGAGTATATAGTTTACATAATATATATATTTTTTTGATAAAAAGTAGATGGTGGCACTTTTTCACAAATCATTCTGTATGCAATATATTTATTTTTGTGTGAAGTAAACTTAAATTTCAATATGTCAGCTATCAATTTTTTTTAGTATATTGATAACTACTTTGTTGTATTATGTCAACTAAAATCGTACAAGTCTTATGATGTATTTATCTTTAGAAGGATTGGACAAGTTAATGGAGGGGTACTCTAATGCTTTAATCTCGGATTCACATGTACCCTTGCTGTAACAATTTAAATTTATGGGTACTATCTATGTTTGTCTTCTTTTGAATGCTGTTCATTTAGCATTTGGTGCCTTACGGCAGCAAGGAAATTGATTGATTCTATATATTCTGGTTTCTGTGACGAGAGAGAGAGAGAGAGAGAGAGCGATTATTTTTTGGTTCTTATATATACTTCTTAACTTGTTTGGAAAAAGAGCTTGGTTTCCTGAGTGTCAGAAGGTTGTGTTTCTTAAAAGATAAACGTTATCCTATTGCCTACAACCAAAGCAAGTGCCTTCTTTTCATAATATTTCCTTATTACAACCAATAATATCCTTTGTGCTTCTTTCAACAATAATAGATTTTTTTTTCTGCTTCATAAAAGACAGAGATTAAAAGGCTTGACAAACTGCCAGTACTAAATCATTATCACTGAGCTGATCTTTTTGCCTGTTTATGTGGAGCACATTGAGACCATTGTCTCCTAGCATACCCACTGTAGGACAGGACCCGGGGTGGTGGCTAAATGCCGACATTGTGTATCATAATCTACATTTTTTAATTTTGATCATGTGACCCTTTACCACTAAACCCAAAGCAATGACTTCATTCAATACACAAATAGACTAGGAAAAGGGGGATGTTTTAAAAACTGTTTAAAAACTATGAAATGTTATATTTAAAAGGCAAAAACAAAATTCAAAGATGAGCAAAATAAGAATACAAGTAATTTAAGAATATTTATAAAATAGTTAACACTTATATGAATTTAAATTTTGAGCGTATGAAATAATTTGGCAAAGACCCCTGTGTGGAGCCCCTCACTCAGAGAACTCGGGTAGATAGAATGTATAGGTAGCCAGGTAAAGCCATTTAATATTGACGTTGTAGTTGAAAGAGTTAAACGCGGGACGACGGCCATGAAACATTAGTTATTTTAGCTGGCTGGACAACTTGCAATCATGACAATGGACTGTATAGTACCGCAACCAATTTGGACAGGAGGCTACCATCACGGTGGCCTTGCCTCTCTTCACTCTCATTATTTCGCTCCATACTACATCCCCAGGAAACGCAGTTCCTTCTCCTGCTCCTACTTCTCAGGTATTTCCATGTTTGGTTTGTGTTTACTTAGTGGATAATCAATCGATATTCAATGGAAGGGTTGGGTGAACAATTCTACAAAAATGTGTATTAAATTAGAGAAATGGGTAGCAGTAGAAAATCAAACTAATTCGGGTATTAATTGTGTGTGTTGTTGTTTATTCTTCATAATACTGTAAATAATAAACAAGATTTTTAAATATGTTATGGTTTGGGGGTTTTTTTCAAACTTTTTGTGGAAGAACCTGTTTGTATTGATGTCAGAATATAGAAAGTGTTTATTAGTTTGTTATTTTCAAGTTGTTGGTCATTCAACTAAAGACGTACAAATTTTTTTTGTGAAAAGTTAAAATGAAAAATATATTTTTAAAACTAACTAAATACGTATATCTGTTGTTATTATCATTAATAAGTTTTCCTCATAAATCCACCTATTAGTAGAACATTTATGATTGGCGTTTATGTCCCCATACTCACTCGTTTGCTGTAACTGAGATGGTTGACTCATACATTGAGTTTATAGCTTACAATTGTACCCAGGTAATTTAAGTAAATGGTCTAGCTGCCCTAGAATGGATCATTTGCGTTATAATTTTAAGCTTCTCTAGATCTGACACCAAAAGTCTTCGATGATGTCAATGTTGAACACTTTGATACGTAATTATTCTCTTGATCGAATGCTCAATTTAGCAGTCTTATAAACAATATATGCTATCAATAGAAATGTCGGTTTTATATTGTAGATTTAGGAATGGCTGAAAGTCATATAATATTTTTTTTTCCTACTTCAAACTAATGTGCAGATATCCATTAATGACGACATACATTTTACATAGCATGCCCTGATGAAACCTTTCTATTGATTTGACATCAAAGAGCAAGCTTCCTGCTGTTAGGGACCTAAATAGCTACAGCTTTATTCACCCCACCTACTCACTGAATTAACCCAGAACTCGGTGTTACATAAATGATGCTCTCCAAAAAAATGGAAACGGAGTAGATATATATATATTTTTTATGACTTCTACATGGAACAATCTAATTGTATGACGTATTCTTCAGATTGATTTTTTTTTAATCATTTTTAACAGTTTTAACAGTAAGCTGTCATTTCCGAAACGAAATCCAATTTTTCAAGAAGTGCAATATTATATGAAAATGCATGTTAATACATTTCATTTTATTTTTACTCAAATAGATGATTGGTAAATTTTGTGTTTTATGGGTACATGTAAACTGTCATCTATCAACTTCCTATTTCAGTATTGTGTTTTAAGAAATGTTCCAAAAAAAGATGTGTACATTATAATATGTCTTTTATTGGTTGAGTTTTTATATCCCAAGCATAAAAAGTCAGTCTGTCTTCTTACTTTTTTTTTTGTCAGCATAAATCTTCTTAAACCATTGAATGTACATTGTTTATATTATCAGACTACTAAGTTTCTTGAAATTTTGTTCAGTACATGGTTTATGAGGAGTTGGGCTGACACACTCTGCCAGCTTCCATAATATATTTGGTAATACATGTATTGTAAGTCTTCTAGTTGGAAAAGAAGCAAATATTCCATAAAAAATAATGGAAATCTGAATTTATATATATATATGCACATTCAATAATCTTATGTCAATATTTTGGAAATTACAAAGATATATGAAATGCTATTCAATATATTTCAGACAGAGTTAAGCTAAATAAAACTAATTAGATAAATTTTTGGTGTTCGTGATTTTATATTCTAATGACTTGTGGTTTGATGCAGAACGGTTGAATCGTAGATTTAGGACTTGCTTAAAATAAGGAATCTACAGTAGTTGTTCTATTTTGATAGAAAAGCTATTCTCTCTTATTTTTTTTCTCTCTCTCTGAACACCCAGTCATAAATATAAGAAGTCCCTGAATATCAATTGATTATTTTGAGTTATCAAAATTTTTATACTGTACATTGTATATACACAAATAGTCATTTCTAAAAATATATTTCAATAGGATTTTTAGAATTTAAGAAACCAAACAAAATATACAAAAGAAGTTCAGAGTGCCGCTAATCAATATTTTCCATTTCTTGTATTGTTGAAATAAGTTTCACAGTAATGTAACAGCCCAGTGTCAAAAAAGAAGTCAATATACTTAAACTTATCAATTGTCTGAAGACTTCTGCAGGAGAACTCATATCAGTGAGGGAAGCTGGCTGGTTTTTCTGCCCAAAAACCTAAATGGTTACAGATGTCATATATTGAAACAGGAGAAAAAAACCTACACCTCATCTGTAAACCTTTTTTTTCAAAATTCTTTACATTCAATTTGATTTTTTTAACACTGATATGTTTATACTGTTTATTGAATAACTGTCAAATCCCTGGTCAGTCAACCAAAACATTGCATATTTTTTAACAATCGCCTGGATTGACTGCGTTGAAATATTGCAAAATCTTAACTTTACTTTAAAAGTCTTTCACACACCCCATGAATAAAGTATCAATAGTTTTGAGTTTTTATTGATTAGTTTCAGTGATAAGATTTTCCCAGTTTGATCAAATAACAGGGCTTGGGTGAAGTGAATTTGGTATAGAATATCAATGTTAAGTGTAATATTCACATGTCGGTACCAATACCACAGAGGTTGATTATAGAGGCAGACAGATCGACTCATGTTCTAATGTTGTCATTGGATTTAGTCCCTATTTAAGTACGGAGTAACAGTTGTAGTGTATCTTGGTTGTTAATGGGTCCTTATCAACAAACTAATGGCTCACTGGGAATTCCAAAATTTGAAGAAACGAAAGTCTGAACATGCTTTAAGGATAGAAATACCAAGCAGTGAAAACTGTGATGGTTTGCGTTTTAAGATCATTCGATTCCCTGGAATGATATACAGTTGAACTTCGATATCTCGAACACTGATATCTCGAATACGATGTATATGTTGAAGTGATTTGCAAGTCCCTTTTACCCTTATTTTTTAAGTATTTTACCCTTCGATATCTCGAATACTCGGATATTTAGAAGTTTTTAAACAGTCCCATCTAGTTTGAGATAATGAAGTTTGACTGTATATTGGGTTCTGTTTACAATCATCATTCATTTGGTACATTCAAACATTTCAATAATGTTTCTATTTACAGGGTTATTTTTTTCTTCACTTACATATATGGTTCCACCCCATCTTAAATTCACCCAGACAAAGTTGTATTTAAATAGAGATAACGAGACACAGGAATTTGGCCAGACTTAAATTCGCCAGCTGACAATAAGGGCGAAAGGGTTGAAAATAAAATGGGGACGAATATTTCCCTGTATATTGTGTATCTCTTATAGAATTACCAAACTCCTAACCTTGAGTATCAGCTAGAGGTCGCCAGATAATGAATATCTATATTGTAAATGCATTTATTCTGAAAAAATATTTCTTTACTCTTCATGATTCTGTCCTATGGATGCCCTTAGTTTAATTCTTTGTTTAAAGATGCATATATGTTAAGGTTTGTGAGCCAGAAATTGTCATTTTGATGAAAAAAATACCAAACCCCTGCTCTCTTTATTATCAAGTTAATACCAAGACTGTTTAGAATTCACATACAATCAAACTTCGTTATCTCGAAGTAGATGGGACTTTATAAAAACTTCAAGATATCCGAGTATTCAAGAAATCGAGAGTAAAATACTTAAAAAGTAAGTAGTTGGGACTTACAAATCACTTTGACATATCTATTGTATTCGAGATATCAGTGTTGGAAATATCGAAGTTCAACTGTACTTCTTAAGCATTGTAATTGGTCAAACCCTTTTAATTTTCAAAGTTATCTATCAATTCTTTCTGAAGAAACCAGTTATTACAAATACGTAAAATGAAATTATTTTTGAGAAGGTAACAATAGCTATATAAAACATAACAGAAATGAGTTCACTGGGTTCTCTGTTTGGCATAGCTCTTGTTTAAGGTACCTCACTACACCCATACTTATACTTTTTAAGACACTACGTCACAAGACGGCGATTTTAATATTTTGTTAAACTGATTTTATCGTTCAATTCGGTTGTATATCATCGTAGCTCAGTGGTTAAAGTATCGGGCCTCTGAACTGCAGATCATGAGTTCGAATCCACCTGGAGCTTTTGTTCGATCATGTTTACGGAATTAAATTTTAAAAAATATAATTTTTCATCCAAAATTGCACATTTTTTGCCTATTTGACTTAAATACTTCTTATCCATTATGATATCTATCATAATCAAGTAATTTTCTGCTGATTTGAGAAAACATTTCAAGATGTTAGTGAGCCACCTTAATCAAGTGTTAATATTTCTCATTCACTGATGCTCTGGACTAAGTACATGCATGTCCACTATGAAATGAAGTATGAATTGCCTACTGGTCTCTAGGATTTTCCTATAACCAATTAAGTTTTACTGTATGTTATCATTTCTTTGCACAACTTGCAGAGGGGAGTAATTACATGGCTAAATGTACACATGTTTGGGGGAAAATTGGAAGGAAATCTAAGTACGTAAAATCATCAATCTTAAAAGTAATGGTTAAAGTTGGCAGAGGATAATTCTGAAAGAAATTCGTTAACAATCTGCAATCTTCAGCTATATTTGATAACTCTTAATTAACGAGATTTGTTTTATTTGTACAATAAATCTGCCATTTATATAGACAAATTTAATTTGTCTTCTTCTAATGTTAGTATTAAGATCAGTTACTCAACAACATGCTTGGCTTAGTGGATCCATGGAGATCTACTAAAAATACATGTAGGTAAAGGGGTTCAAGCCACCGATGCACTGGTACAACCTTTTTTATTTCTTAATGAACTCAACTTGTATATTTAACAGAATATATCCATTGTGGGCAAATTTGCAATAACTTTGTAAAATGCATAGATAACATCCTAAAAAATCATTTTGTCTCATTTCATTTATAAAATTTGATGGACAAATAACATTTTTACGATGAAAAAAATACTTTGAGGCTGAGGATCGGAGAACTTAAGACAACAACAATTCAATACACTTGAAATTCCTGTCGCAAATGTTGACAGTGATCTTGTTATATATGTCCCATTGGATTAATATAACAATCAATAATTGCACATATGTTGTAATCGGTGTTATGAATTTAGTTTTTTTTTTACTTGTTAATGAATTTATTGCTCATATATGTTATTTGTGCAGATTTTTTAAAATTAAATGTAGCTTTATACAATATGTCTTATTTTTACATTTTCCTCTTCATTTGCAGGACCGTACGGTTTACCCTCTAGATTAGATGACGATGTGGCTTTCCCCACTGATATAAAACTAGAAAGAGCCGACGACTGTACCCCTGAGGAGGACAAGGATTTGAAGATCTGCGTAGTTTGCGGTGAACGGGCCAGTGGCTACTACTTTGGGGCTCTCGTCTGTCTGCCCTGCAAGGTACTTGTTTACCCTGCTGTGTTCTACATGAACACTGTGACAAATGTGTGCGTTTGATTGTTCAGATTTCTCGGTTTCTATGTTTCACTGCAGAAACTTTAATCAGGTGTTGATTTTACTCTTGCAATATTTAATCATGGATCAGTTTTTCTGAGGTATATTCATTTTTGTGTGCTTGTAGTTTTCAACATGTTAGGGACAAGAAAATGTATAAATTTTCCCCTTATGTTAACATCTATCAGTAATATGTTCCTGGAACTTATATGACAGCAGTAGAATTGTTCCACATTTATTTACCGTTTTGTACAAGAGTCATTGAACTTCACCTAAATACACTTTGAAAAATTCTTTTTAGATTAAATTTATTTATCATTATATGGATTCAAATGCATATATACATTTTTTAAATATTAAAATCCCCACAGTTAAATGGTTTGACAAAAATATATCTTTTATTTCTTTGCATAAAGATTAAATGGGGTGTTTCTGCTTTAATTCATTTCTGATGTTCGGATTTGTTAAGACTTTTTAATATTCTGATCATGCATCTTATAATTCAAAGCAGGGGGTGCTTGGCTGTTTTCCAGTCATTAATCATTCAGACCTTTTAATATATGTCAATTCTTCCATTTTGAATAGCTATTGGTGGGTATTCATTAATTTCAAAAGAAATCGCATAATAAACTGCATTTTGGACAAATAATGTTCTTTGAAAATATACCAAATGTTTATTATAAAATAGGTGTTGCACTTGAAAGAAAACTTATTTTTTTTTTAATTTGTGTGATCCCAAATGAAACAGTTATGGCATGGGTATGCTAACAGTAATTGTCTATTTGTAGACTTATTGATACACATACTAAAAGAAATTTTTATACAGTTGATTACTATCCCAAACTAAGAGTATCAGTGTTATGAAATTCAGGGGATTTCAGGTCATTTAACACCAGGGAACGATTTAAAAATAGGGTTATATGTGGGAAGTGTCATCAGTTATTGAACCAGTGATCTGGAATCAAATGTTCTCGTATAGCTTCAGATCTGCAGTTCGTCAGACCAGTCATATTAAAACCTGTATCTATATTATAGTATAATATCAAAAGGTCAGCATGTATCTACCTGCAGGTATATAATATGCTTTTAAATGACATCTGATATACTTAGAGTAAGTGCCCCTCAGAAGTCTAGTAAATGTACTCAATCAACCATTAACTCAGCCTCAACAACTAATAAACTTCAAAACATAACTTTTCAATAATCAATGAAATGGAGTATTTTTTTTTTTTTACAAAGTTTTTTTTTCCCATTTGGATCTGCTATGTTGACTGGTAATAGCTATTGAGACAATTATGGTGTTAGGTTGTGCACATTAGGAGTGTGGTAACTATAGATTGCAACACCAAGCGTCAGGTGAAAAACATCGATATATCCATAGGCCTGAACAAAAACTCACATTAACACTAGGGACGCCATGGCTGTCTGATAAAAAGCTTCACGGCATGCCGTAACCTGCTTTTTTCGCATTTAATTTGACCGATTTCTTGGCTTTTAAAGACACTATCATTGGTGTTTATCCTTCAAACTTATTAAATCCCCCGTGTTTTCATTTAAAACCAACTTGTTGAAACTTGACTTGTAGTGAAATTTTTAATCAATTTTTTTTTTTACTGTTGTGTACAAAACTATTAAAAACATTGAATCAATAAATACAAAATAAGAATTGACACATTAATGATCATGCAGGTAAATCATGAAAACATTATGCATACAAGTACATGTATTACAAGTTTTTTATAAAGGCTGAATTGCTAACTGCTGTGTCACGAAAAAGCCAAGACTCCAGTCCATTTTTCTAAGTTAAGGATAACTGTTACCCATCATCAGTGTTTGCGTTATATTGTCCATGTACAAGTATTACAAAGTCCTCACACAATCTTTGATTTAACGGTAGCTTTTAGTGGGTTTTAAGCTTTTAACCTTTTTAAATCTATATAAATAATCAGCTGTTTAGATATTTCTTCTCAAGATACCAGGTGAGATGTCAAAATGACCAATGAACCACTGTACTATAGTGACATAACTGTGTATTTTCTGCAGTATTTTTCAGGTATTAAAATGCAACTGCAGAACAAAGAAAGATTTGAAATCTTTCAAGTTAAAACTAAAATTTCAAGCTTTGGAAAATTAAATTCCTATAATTAAACAATATCAGTTTATCATGTGAATAAACAGGCTAGGATCTAAAGAGGTCCCTGCCCCCAAAGAAAAATATTCAAAGGACTATAATTATATGGTTTGAGCCTAAAACGACCCCCTTAACGGAACATAGTCACTTTACTGTAATTCTTTGTTTTATTTGTACAGATATACATTTGAAGTTATTTCATAAGTTTCATTTTGATTTAAGTGCATGCCCACTTTATTTAAAAATATGACATCATAAAGGTTACCTTTTTTGCGTTTTTAGCCAAAAAACGGCTTGTTTTCAAGCAGTTTTTCTTTAAAAACATTTTTGGGCGATTGCTTGAACAAACAAAATATTTTAACCAAAGATGTATCTCTCCAGTACTAATAAGTGACGAAAAGTTCGTTCTTGTTCAAAGAGTCTATCTGTATTTCCCATTTGAAAAAAGAAAAGAAAAATGTCAATTTCTGACTGATTTTGATTAGGTTATAAATATAGCGTCACCTCTGACACCATATACTGCCAATGAGTGCAGATTAATCAAATAAATAGGTGAAAAACATGTTTTATGTCAACTCTCTTAAAAAATAACACAACAAGTTTATGTACCTGAAACACTTTAAAAAATGGTGAATTATAGGGGCCAAATTTGACTTATGTCATATATAGTTCTTTATATAAATTTACTGTGTAAAATTACTAAAAATATGCCTAGGAAATCACTACAACCACCCCGGAAAACTTTAATTTCCCTCAGATCTTCACTTCTTCACTGGAAAAATTTGACAGTTTAAAAATACAATAAAGAATTTACTTTTCTTTTAGAGCTTTTATATCAGATGCACAAAAGATGGCGAGCCCACCTTTACTTGTCAATGTAATGGGAACTGTGACATTGCGAAGCAAGGACGCATCCGCTGTCAGTATTGTCGCTACCAACGCTGTCTTATGGCAGGCATGTGCAGGAAAGGTTAGTTTATCTGTATTCACTCTGAGGCAATGTCTTACAGTATACAGTTTTACCTAAGTATATTTCTCTTTGTAAATTTTGGCATCCTTGCTTATTAATGTATTGAAAAATGATTTCCCTCTTTATTAATACACCCATAATCAAACAAAACTTGCACAATGAAATCTGTCATTTCTTTCTTCAAAAAACAAATAGTTTTATTATATGAAATACCACTTCTTAAATCTTATAAGCCTTAAAAAGTAAAAAAAAACTCATATGCATCTGTATGTCAAATAAATATATAAGCAAAGGAAATTTTTCTAAAATCGTTCCTAAAATGGCTATGTTAAATTTGTAAAATAAATGCTACTATGTTGAATTTATAGAAAAAAATGCTCATATCAAACAACACTCATTCATATGTTGAAAAAACCTACAAGTTCTCATTGAACTACAAGTGGCAGCAAAGTTGTAGAACTTAGGCTATCCAAAGTTAATTCTGTGTTTAACATATCACCTGCACACATAGGTTTAGCCTTTAAGAGAAATCATTGTTTAAAAAACAACAACATACCACTATACATTTCCAATGTAGTCTTTCCCAGTTTGATTTTACTTTTTGCAAGTAAAATCTGTAGAAATATGAAATGTCTAGGACACAATATGGATGATATATAGGATACTCAATACGATTGTCTATATAACAGCTAGTTTAGGTGTGGTTATGTCCACCAAGGGCCGGGCACGCTGTAATTATTAATGATAAAGTAATTTTATTAATTCCTTTTATGTAATATAGTAAATGCTATTGATTCATGTGAAAACACTGGCTTAATTTTATAGAAAAACCTGAAACAGTCCAGCCTGCAGATGGCCAAGTT